>NW_020664447.1:79888956-79933442 GCF_002925995.2 Terrapene triunguis
AGGTTTTTACCCACGAAAGCTTATGCCCAAATAAATCTGTTAGTCTTTAAGGTGCCACCAGACTCCTTGTTGTTACTGTAAATTATGTTTTCCAAACCTCATGTCATTCTTACAGCTCTTTTCTAAATCTTTTCCAACTTTTCAACATCCTTTTTGAAGTGTGGGCACATCCTTTTTTAAGGTGTGGACATAGATTCCAGTAATGGTCTTACCAATACCATATGCAGAGGTAACACCACTTTCCTACTCCTACTTTATATTCCACTGCTTATACATCCACCAAGGATCATGTTAGCCCGTTTTAGCTACAACATCATACTCATGTTCAACTGCTTACCATTGTCCCTAAGTCCTTTTTAGTGCTACTGCATTCCATGACACAGTCCCCCATCTTGTAAGTGTGCCCCACATTCTGTGTTCCTGGATGTATGACCTCGCCTTTGACTGTGTTAAAATATGTGTTGTTCAAATGACACCATTTTACTGATTTATCAGTCTGTACACCTGACCTGTTTCTGTCATTTACCACTCCACCTATTTTTGTGCTTTCTGCATATTTTACCAGTAATTATATTAGATTTCCTTCCCAAGCATTGGGCCAAGAATGGATCTCTCTGGGACTCCACTAGAAACACCCATATTTGTGATCAATTAATTCGTTTTTAATCCATTTAATAGAGGCTATCTTGATTTTTTATAGTCCTTTTATAAAAAATTCCTATTGGTATGTGGGGCTAAGTTCAATGCCTTACAGAAATCTAAGTACGTTATGTAAACATTTATCAACCAAATCTAGTGTGCTACACATTCATCCCTTACCAGGGAAGTTCATCCTGAGTATCTAAGGGCCACAGAAATTCAAATTATTCTATGACCCACCACTTTGTAACAAACCTCCACCACAGGTTGACAGCAGGAATACAACCCTAGATTTTTACTGCCAAAACCACAAGTCTCTGCTATGTGAGCTAAATGACTAGTCTGCACCATGTTTGTTTGTTAGAGACTATCTGCTTTCACTTCTTCATTGTTATAGAGTGTTTATTTGTAGTAAACTAATTTGATTAAGTAAAATATACAGCTGGACCCATGCATTGGGTAGGCTGCAATGGACTTATTCCATCTCATACAGTGCTAAGTCAGTTTTAACAAGACTATATGGAGGCTATATTGTACAGTGTGTCAGTGACAGAAGTTTGTCCGTTAATACCATATATTTGTAATATGTTGTAGGAGATGAGTATCATTTTATTACCCTCTGAATGCCTCTGCTACTTTCCCAGTATCTCTCAGCACACTGATTACCATGCTAGTATCCTGATTACCTCTGACTATACCTTTTTTTGTATTGATATTAAACTAAGACGATTCAAAGCTTTAATGGGATCACAGATAGTGTGGGTGGGCTCCACTAATTCATGTAAAAATGTTTGTCATGTGTAAGAACACCACATGCACAATTAATAAAGAACTCTGAAATGTTTCCCTTAAGTTTTGTGGTATCTGTCTATTTTCCTGAAAATGTATCTACTGTTGATGAGAAAAAGGCAGGCACCAGTGAAGATATTTTTATGAAAGATTTATTTCCCAGACATATTTGTGCCGGATTCTCTCCTAAACCACTGAAAATAGGCTCAATTTTTATAAAATACCAGCATCCACAACAGTGAAAATGTAATAAGCCAAGGCTGCCCATAATTCTTCAGAGCAGACTCAACCGACACTTTGCCATTTATAAAACACACACATTAATAAAGTTCTGAATCAAAAAGGTAGTTAAAGTCTGGCCCCAGCCTGCATCTCACATTTATTTTAGGACAACCAAGATTCATTATAGAACCACCTTACCTCACCCCACAAAAATATGTAAGCAAATCACTAACTATGGAGGAAACTTGGTCTCCCCTCTTCTAGGGAGAAAGGCTGGATTGGGGGCTCTCATTACTGTAGTAAAGATAGGGGGTGCTTCACATCAATCCACAGTCTTCCTCCAGCTGTTCTGGAAATGTGTTGATGGAGTCTAGGGGGCTGATATCCATCCCTCTTTACCTAATTCAAGGATCTTGAGGATATGGCAGAGGAGATCAAAGAAAAAAGGGGAAGGGGACTCCATCAGCCTTTGAAATGAGCTCACAGAACTTCCCTCAGGGGGCTGAGGAGGTATGTCTTTTCTCACTATACAGAAACAAAAGCCCAGATCCTCAAAGGTATTTAGGCGCCTAACTTCCACTGATTTAAGTAGAAGTTAGGAGCCTAAATACTTTTGAGAATCTGGACCAAAGTCCCATTATGCTTGCCTTTATAACCACCTGGACATGCTGAGTCAAATCCAAATCCCTGGCAGAACTGTATTGATTACCTCAGAGATTAATTTTATCCATTTTTCCCAGCTTGCTGTAAGAGGAAAAATTAATTTTAATTTGCACATTATTCTCTCTCTAAACCACCCCAGGGCTACATGTGGATGAACACAATAAGCAGAGTCCTCCTTGCAGAGGCTTAGGCTGTTAAAAATAAAACAGATTTAGAAGTTGAAGCTGGACGTACGGGATGGTGAACCTGAACCTGATTCTCTTCTCTCTCAAACCCACAGGAACAGTATAACTCAACTGATGCCAATGGAATTAAACTAGTGTAAATGAGAGGCAAGTCAGGCTGGATCTTTCTTAGAGTTGGACCAGGCCCAATTCTGATCTCAGTTTAGACGAGTGTAAATGAAGAATAATTCCACTGACTTCAATTAAATTACCCCAGATTTACACTGCTGTAACTGAGAACAGATTCACTCCCAGACAACACACTGAAAGAAAGGTAATCACTTTAAAATTCTTCTGTATCATCTTTTAACAGGGTTAAATTATACTACTGTAGCCAGCTATTTGAATGCAGAATGGCTGACACTATAGTTATTTAGATACAGATCTTTTCGTTTCCAATGCAGGCAACTGGTTCAAATCCAGTTCAAGCCCAGATCAGTAGCTAATGAAGTCAACAATCCTGTGACAGCAGTTTGGCATCCCATGTCAAATTATCTGATAATCTCAGTCCACAGCTGTATGGACAGGTAACCACTATTATAACAGACAGTCTTACTAGTAGTCCAAATAGATATGCTAATTGTTCAATGGGCTGCAAGACTCTTACCCCCCACTGGGTCTCTCCAAGACAGTGTTGAGAAACTTGGTAAGTTACCATGAAGAAGGTTTCACTTCCAGTATCTGTTCTGTAAATAGGGTGATCAGATAGCAAGTGTGAAAAATCAGGACACGGGGTGGGGGGGTAATAAGAGCCTATATAAGAAAAAGACCCCAAAATCGGGACATCTGGTCACCCTATCTGTAAATAAGCAGATGATTTCAGTATCCAGACTTGCTAATCTGATACCTTTCATAGGCAGTAAGGCCCTGATTCTCAGTGGTATTTAGGCATCTAACTCCGATTGAGCCTAAATTCTTATTCACTAGAACCCTTTCTTAGTACCTCCATGAGTTTATCCAGCAGCCATAAGACCATGAGCTGTTTTTGCTAATGAACAGGAAAGAAAAACAGTATTTGTGGGATTTTTAATAAATTGCAGAAGAAAACACATCTGCAAAGTGAACCTAATGCATTGAGCTGTCTGTGTGAGTAACTCATTTTTAATAAAATAAATATGTAGCCATTTCTAAGGTCTACTGATGCGGATCATAAAAAACATTGCATCATTATTGTTATTAACAAATGTCTAAATATACATCATTAAACAATTTACTGTGCATTAGCCTCAGTTGCCCTGCACCAGGGCATGGAAACGCTTTAAACGAAACTCAAAGCGCTTGCAAGGTCCTCCATGCCCAGTTTAAAACCCACGGTGAGGCAGTCCAGCAGCCATACAGAGAAACCTTCACGCCTCCTGCGCACCATAACTAGGGTTTCTACAAGGGTAAAACAGAAGCTGCTTGGGATACTGGGATAGGCACAGGACTGCAAAATAAGGGTTCTGATCCAAGATATGCCACTGATTCATTGTGTAGCCTTAGGAAAAACATTTAAATTCTTTGCTTCAGTTTCTACATCTGTAAAATGGAGGCAATAAGTGCCTTCCTCACAGGGTTGTTTGTAAAGTGCTATACAAACGGTAAGAACTATCAGGCTTGAATGTTGATGGGACGAGGGTGGGATGTGTCCATGGGATCCTGATATAATCTGTATAAAGAACCAGCCACTAGAGGGAGTAAGCAGATAAACAAGGAAATATGTTCCACGGTTGTGTTGTGCATTGTTGGCAACTGCGGAAAGTGTGGGTCTGTGGAGCTACTGCCAAGTTATATGTATGTTGCCTGAATAAAAAGACTGTCAATATACTAAGAAGTTGGAGTATGTCTGGTTTACGCTACAACATAGGGTGACGAGGTGGAGCTGAACTCACAAGAACGAAAAAGAGAAAGAAAGAAATGGGTCTGGGAATTCCTCTGTAAGTAAGGCCTACAAAATTATAAACACAGGGGAAATGGCTGCAACATTTGGGACTATTTCACCATTTAATCTGCAACACCAAACTTGGTAAGATACTGCAAAATATTATTGTATTTTTTCATTGCTAATAATATTACAGATGAAGGTAAGAAGCACAGCAGCGTAGGGGCCAAGACTTACAGTTTAATGAGATGAAGGCAGTGCTACAAATGGCATCATCCAGAATCCAGAGTTGGGAAGTGACATTAAGAGCCTGTAAATATACTGTTTACAAAGCTGGTATGAAGTTGGGAAATGAAGACACTTTAAGCCATTTCCTTTACCAGAGACATATAAAAAAGACAAAAGTGAAGAGAGAGTGTTCCTAAGAGACTACCTCGATACAGCTCCAGTGACAGCATTACAGGTAAAATCATGGATTGGTAAAAATCCAGTACTCGCAAAGGTTAGAGAGTTTGTGCTAAGGGCATGGCCCGATCCCAAAGCTGATCAGGAACTCACACCTTATTATAAGCGACACAGTGAAGTTAGTGCACAAGATGGGGGTGTATAATGGGGAGCACTAGTCATCAATCCAAAGCAAGGACGTAAAGTAATAATGGATGAACTCCATCAGACCCACCCAGGAACTACTGAAATGAAAGGGTTAGCCTGGAGTTACATGTGGTGGCCAAAGATAGATACTGATATTGAGAGTAGAATACAGTCCTGTTCTATCTATCAAGAGAGTTGCAAAGCTCTTACTGTGATTCCAATCCATCCTTGGGCATGGCCAAGAGGTATCGGAGGAGAGTACGTAGTGATTATGTTGAACCATTCCTGAGAAAAATGTTTTTAGTTCTCGTAAACGCACATTCAAAATGGGTAGACATCTATCCCATGAATACATCCACTATTGAAGCCACTACAGAAAAATTAAGGACCAGTTTTAGTATCAATGGTTTAACTGAAATGCATGTATCAGATAATGGAAGTTCTTGTACTAGCATGGAATTCCAAAGATTTTTGAAGCAAAACAGCATCAGCACTTTACCATCCACCATCTAATGGGTTATCTGAATTCGCAATTTAGTCATTTAGATTAAAAGACTACCTAGGGGTACTACGGATAGGAAAATGACTTATTGCCTTTTTAATTGTCAGATAACACCACAATCAACTACAGGACTGTCCACAGCAGAGGTGTTAATAGGAAGGAAACAAAGGTCAAGGTTAGGCCTTATCAATCCATACTTAATGGGAAAAATATAGCAAAAACAACAGAAGCAAAAGCAGCAACATGACAAACATGCTAAAGAATGTAGTTTGACTATTGGAATGCCCAGTTGGGTTCAGCACCAATTTCTGGAAGTCTGGAGAGGGAGCCGCCAGACACAATACCAACTGTTACAGATAGACATCATGGACAGACTGTTCAAGTTGCCACATTGCAGAATGAGTTTTGAACCAAATTTTGTTCCTGAAAATGCAACATTGATGGCTGAATTACCTTTGGTAGAGGTTGAATTGAGGCATTCTATATGGGAGAAACATCCATCTACGTATTGAAAAGATTATGCTATGTAACAATAACTGAGGGCCTATTTATTTTATTTTCATTATTACGTGCAATTTGAAATGCATTACTATTATTGTTGATTTGGAAAATTGTGTAATTATTTAAAAGGGAAAAATGTTATAAGGTGTATAAGAAACCATCCACTAGGGGGAGTAGGCAGATAGTTAGACATCAAAATGTGTTTCCTGGATGTTCCAGGGTTTTGTTGTGCATTGTTGGCAACAGGGGGGGGTCCGTGGAGCTACTGCCAAGTAATGTTTGTTGCCTGAATAACAAGACTGTTAATTCTCTAAAAAGTTGGAGTGTCTGGTTTACACTGCAACAGTCCATATTTACATGGTCCAGGTGACCCTTTATTAGCTGACCCACAGGAAACATAAGGAACCTGCTACTAACATTCCCTATGCTGCAAGATTCTCCATTTCTCAGAGAGTGGCTGTGCCCATGTGAAATATGTATCTTGGGAAATCAAAGAGTTTGTCTCCATTCCACAGCCCACCCTGGCTGTCTCCTCCCTGCTGTGGTTTTCCTAAGGGTTCAAAATGTGTACTTTTTCAAACTGGAGGGAAGAATCAAGACAAACAGGGAAGCCAAGCCAAATTAAGATCACAAATTCATGCAGCCTTCGCAGGGGCTCGTTGATCTCCCAGGAAGCAGGATTTCAGACCTTACTTGGATTTCTTAATAAACAAACTCCCATGAGTTTTCTATGCATAAAGATTGCCAACTTTCCTTTTTTAAAATGTTTCTTCAGAAAGGGAGCAGACTGATCCCTTGGAGAGATAGTGCTTTTTATCTACAGGGATTTTGTAAACAAATTGATCCAGATGTTTTGCTTTGGAAATCTCCAGACATAGTTAATTAATCTTTGCTACATCAACACTTCATTTCCTCCTTTGCAGCTAACACATCAAAACAGCCCATTTTTTAAAAGATAAATAATTGAAATGTTACATTAGCATTAACAAGATCATTCCAAGGTTTTCCTTAATAAAAAATCTCCTTCCTATACATGCATAAATTCAGTGCCATACAACAGTTTCCAGAAAGGATAAAGGTCAAATATATTAAGAATGCATTTGGATTCTTTTTAGTAAGCCACTGAAAAGTAATCAAATAAATGTTCAGATTATCATTTTTTCCCTTCCTTGAAGCATTTATATTTTTTTAAAGAATATACATGTGGGATTGTAATGGACTCCAAGTTATATGTAAAAAAACCAAAATCTAGTCTGCCATTAAGGTAAAAATAAAAGGAAAGAGAGAGTAAGATGAGGTAGCAAAAAGCACTGGTCCCTACATCCCTACATTTAAAAAATTATTGAGTAAGTAACATCTGAACCTTTCTCCCTGTGTTTATTATTATCAGACCCAGTAAGATGCTTCTCAAAACTTAACAGTATGAAAAAGTATATAGTATAATTTTGTTAGCTGAGAGCCAGTGTTGAACAAAACATCCATTAACTTTAAGGATGTAATGGGTTTTCAGACAGAAGGACGAGACCAATATAGAGATCTGTAAAAGGAGAAGCCCTTGAGGAATATCATAATAAATTCTAAGTACATATACCGCATCAAATGACAATTTAGCTGAGTTCAGTTGATTTTCTTTACATTTGTTGATTCCATTTTAAAATGTCATGCCCATAACCTGTCAGTTTCTCAGTGGTATTGAAGTAATCTGTCATAATTATAGGCTTGCTGAGGGTCACATGCTGAGAAATATAGCAAAAGGTTTGCTCTCTACATTCCCTGAATTAAAATATGTGCTTTAAAATGAAGTCATCTAATACAGCTGTAGTTTTCCAGTGACTATAAGGACTGTGGGATCAACTGAGTGCACAGCAACAGCTTACAAAGCAGGTGGCTTGAGGCTAACTCTAAACAGTATCCTCATGTAGCTTTGTAAAGTGGGATACAGATAACTCCTCTAATGAGTTTGAAAGATTGTCTGGTCACTTGGTTGTACACAAGGTTTACCAGGTCAGGGTCTAGGATCAGAGCTTTTAATTACAATCTATTAAATAATCTTTAGTTGTTGAAGATGTAACCAGAACACCTACCAGGGCTATTGCATCTAATTATATAACAATTGTGCCCAAACCCTCTCCCTACGACCTGTAAAATCCATGATAAGACACTGCAAGAGGAGAAGAGACAGATGAAAAAGAGGTGAATCTGAGGACACTGCAGAAAAATCGAGGTCATTGTTCTATATCACATTCCCCGTGTAAAACGAGAATTTGAAACTCCTAGCCTATTGAATCAACTGGCATTTGGCAGCAGCAGTTTTAACATTTAGCTAAACAAGTTAGGAGGCAGAATTGGAAAAGGTTTAAATGCAAAATGAACGAATAATGAAATAAACATTTTGATTCTTATTTCATGGCCTGTATTTGTTGCAAACATGTCTCAGTGAGCAGTTACTCATCCCCTAAAAAACGCTAGTAAAAAGGGGAAAATAACATGACTGAAACCAGTTTGTGCTTTTTATTTCCCTGAAATAGAAGTTCATATAAAAGCCTTTGGGGTGTGGTGATACTGTGCTGTTGCTGACTGCCAAAGCAGGATTTGGAGAGGCACCCACACAGAGACTGGTTTACTGGTGCTCTGGGTATTATTGCCCTTTGTACTCCATTCTAGGCCACTAGCACAGAGAGCACCTCGCAATTGTGAGTTGCGTTATGACCAATACTGAGCCAGCAGAGGTCCAAGTGTGTTGTAGGGAGATAACAGGCTCAGTCTCTCGCAGAAAGGCAATGGACACCCAAAACAGCTTAAAACATCAGTACTGAACCGGGTCATAAGGTTTACATTTCAGGGCAAGGAATAATAGAATGTGATGCTAAGTAGTAAATGGCATAATCCTACTCTGCAGAGTCAAGAGATGGATTTCTGAGGTTCCCTTTAAATATAACCCCAATGTGGTGGGATAACCCCAAGAGGCTTTAAGATTTTTTTCTCCCCACTTGAAGCACCCCAAAGTTCAGGTGCCCTCTGAAGCACAGTCAAACTTTTTGGATCCACAACTGGTTTCGGAGAATGAAAGTCTGTCAGTATCTACAAAAAGAACAGGATTTCTTGTGAGCTTTCTGATACAACTTGCTTGTTTCCAGCTCAAAAATTACCTGGGCAACAACCTTTCCTACAGTATTTTAGCACTGCTGCTTCCAGTCCAACAGGAACCAGGAAATGCATGGTCACAAAAATGCAAAATGAATTAATCAAACTTTTCTGAACCTCAAAAAGATTCAAGTTTTGGGCAAGGGTTTATGGAGAGAGGTGATTTTATCTGAACCCAGTTGCCCATGCCTAGCTGACAGACAATTGAAGCATTTTCTTTATTATCTTGATTCTCACCTGCTGGAACTGAAATTAAGTGATGAGGTTACAGGTACCAGAGCCTCCTCCCCACTGCCTTCTTTGCAGGTTGATCATATTCTCAAAGCAACAAGCAAACACTAGTCAGGGGTACCACATGGAAGTATTTTGGTGGGGCGATAAGGGAAAGTGTGAAGGAAAAGGGCTGCCCTCTTCCCATTCTCACTCCTTTCCCCCTTTCAGGATGAAAAACAAGGCTACTTTACAGTAAAGAGCAAAGTGGGAGAAAAATGTTTTATCTCCATCTAGCTCTTACCCACCTGTCTTCCCACCACCAACACATAGCAGCTCACCTTCACCTTTATTCACTAATTGATTACCACCCAATATCCCCAACCTCAGAATTCTACTCCCCATATCTCAACACAGGCTCAGAAACTCCCCTCCTCCCAAACTTATCTGTTTGGGGCCTGGTTAAGTAGCAGCAGAGGCCACAGGAAGGGACTGTAGCAGGGAACATGTGCAAGCGGAAACTATACCCTGTCTCTGTGGAGCAAAAGTAGCCCCACAGACCTCTGTGATTGCTACTGTTACCTAGTCTCTCTACTGCCTGGGGCCACTGTGCGGCAGGGTGTTCAGGGGCGGGAAGCAGCATGGAAGAAGTTCCCACTTCCTATTCCCTGGTTCTGTGGGGCTAATCGGAAGTAGCTCTATATGGCTGTGTGCCTGCTGCTTATGTGCTTCAGGTGAGGACTTCTGTTGGGCCAGTACTCCAGTCACACCACAAGTCCCCTGATGGCAACAGATGCTTCAGTTTGGAGTACATCAGCAACATTGCAGACCCTATAGCATCTCTAATGTAGCTACCTGCTGGGGCATGTTGGTGCGACCTAATCCTGTCATCCAGGAATGACCGCTTGACCCTGCTCCCCACTATATCATGTCCTTGTTATTGTTTTATGGAGATATACCTATCTCATGGAGCTGGAAGGGACCCTGAAGGGTCATAGAGTCCAGCCCACTGCCTTCATTAGCAGGACCAAGTACTGATTTTGCCCCAGATCCCTAAGTGGCCCCTCAAGGATTGAACTCACAAGCCAATGCTCAAACCACTGAGCTATCCCTCCCGCCCCAAACCACTGAGCTGTCCCTCCCCGCCGCCCCCCAAACCACTGAGCTGTCCCTCCCTCCCCTTGTTCTTTCATACCTGAGCAGCTTCATTTTCTGTTCCATAACTCCCTTGTATACCTAAGGGACACGGAGCTGGATGTGCAATATGCCCACTAACCAAGAACGGAAGTGAAGGGACATGTCAGGAGAAAAATGGAGCTCTTAATCCATTGGTTGTTGCTCACTAATTAGGATTTATGCACTGGAAAAATCCAGTTCCCAGTACTGAGGAGTTAATAAAGACATCCTGAGAAATGTCTGGAAAATTGGAAAAACTGGTATAATTGTCCAAGTAAGAAAACTAGGACAGCTGGTCATTTCCCCAAGGATTGTTATTATACACCACAATCATTTCAGCAGGAGGCAAGCTGGGGAAGAAGGAAGGCAGTACTAAAATGCAGGAAAACAGTAGAAGAATAACACTGTTTTCAAGTTCCCAACATTCTGGTGCTGACTCCTGAGAGAAAGCAGACTCGCTTCAGGGCAGGCTAGACAACTTTACTGTGCACTTCTTAAAAGTGTGATTTATAACGATTAAACTGAGGCTGACTAAATCCACGAAGGCTGCTATAGCTGCAATGCTAAAATATCAGTGCCCTGGTTCTATTTTGCATAATCATTCACACCAGTGTAAAGTGGATGTAAAATACTACCATTCTGACTTGGTTGCATTTTACACCCTCCTGGCAGTGGAATACATGGGTACACAAGGTGAGGGCAAGAGAGAATCAGCCTCCAGGACTGCAGTGCATATAACACATAGGTGTACAGAAGAGGAGGATTCCCCAACGTATTTGTGTCACCTACACAATCTCCAGAGCACACCAGGGAATCGATGAGCCACTTATCCTCTTTCACTGGCAATTGTATGAGATGTGGAAGAAAAAATTCTCACCAAGTGAGGTATCAGTTAACATTTGTATTTTGTTTGTTTCATGTTGTGGTTCTTGTTTGTGTATTTTTGCACGGTGATATTTTGTGACTTTGGCATTTGGATAATTTTACGGGGTAGTTTTTGTTTTGTTATGGACAGTGGTCGTTCATGACGTTTGGATGCAGCAGTTGTTAACTTGTTGATAATTAATGTTATAGCCTTTCTCATATACAAAGTGCCTGCAATGATCAGATACACCTCATAACACATCAATTACAGTGTAGTCACATAGGGCGGGCTAGATTCACAAAGGGACTTAAGTGCCTGTCACTTCAGACAGCTAAATCCCTGCATCAGGCACCGGTGGAGTTCACAAAACCCCCACGCAGCTGCTGCTGAACCCTGTAGGTGCCTACATTTCTGCGGTGAAAGTTCCATACGCACCTGTGTTTGTGTCTCCAAGCCGTTTGTGCTCCACTCTAGGCCTCCAGACACCTAAGCCCCAGTGCGATGGACAAACTAGTGGAAGATAGGCATGCCTCTGCCTAACTTGCCTGTGGAACCCTATCCAGTATGCAAGCTCAGAGCCCATTTACTACATTGGGGGGTGGGGAGGGTCCCACAGCATAACTTTCAGCCCAGCACTTAGAGTATTCACCTAGGATGTCGGAGACACCAGTTTGAGTCCCCACTCTACCTGAGAGGGAAGAAGGGACTTGACCAGGGATCTTCCACCTCTCCAGTGTGTGCCCTAGCCACGGGGCTATGGTACAGTCTGATATTGGTCTCTCCCCGTTGAAGCTGTTCCGTTTTGGATTTCATAATTAAAGAGTCATTGGGCCAAAGAGAGAGAGAGAGAGAACAAGCCTGTGAATGACTCTAGACTACAGACTGCAGCACTCACCCAGGATGTGGGTGACCCCAGATCCAGTCCCCCTGCTCCAGTGACTCTTCAATTAGTTACCCAAAGAGGAACAGCTTCAACAGAAGAGAGTGAGAGGGGCCCAATGTCAGGATATCCCATAGCACCATGGTTAAGGGCAATTACCTCAGAGATGGCAGATCCCTATTCAAAATCCTTCTTCCCCCGCCCATGTGAAGGGGGGATTTTAACTGGGGGTCTCCTACATCCCAATGGAGTACCCTAATCACTGGGCTAAAAGTTATGAGGCAGGTGGTCCTCCTCTTGAGTTCATAGATCACAATCCCAAGCAGCAATAGTTGCCTCCTTCCAGCTTAGGCTCTTAACTCCTTGAGAGGGGTGGGGCTTAGGACACCCCCCTTTCCTGGATGGCTCCCTGCCTAGTGTGCTGGCTAGCTTTTGTGAATCCCATTTTAGGCTCCTGTTCCCTCTATTCATTGTGTAAGAAGCGCTTTGTGAATTCCAGTGATTTCCTCGGTGTTAGAGCACTCAGAATCACAGCGCCTAAGCTGCTTTGTGAATCTAGCCCACTGTAATTACAGTAATGTTCTAATATTTATATCAATAATTACTACTAACTCATATAATGGGAAGTCTAATTTAATGCCTGAATTATTTAAATCTGAGACCAAGGGGTTAGTTCTAATTCAGATTTTTTTTAGAAACCTAGTACATTTACTGCATGGTAGTTATATTAGAATTATTCTGTCGTTAAACTATATGATACATATATTACTATAAAATCCTGAGATCAAAAACTTACCTATATATCATATTTCAACGTGAAACCTTCTCGCTGTGTTACTCCTAATTGATCCCTGTACTCACATCTGCAATGGGGCTATATGGCCAAGATATTCAAAAATGAATAGTGACATGAGATGCCTCAGCTTTTGGATGCACAACCTGCGACACCTGCATCTCCCATCTCTTTAGTACTCTGTGAAAAGAAGCATTGTGAAGGGATAATGCTCTCATTACAAAATCTTTTTAATCCCTCATTTGTGTTACTAATAACAATTTAGATTACAATAATTGGCAGCATTTTAAACATCTAATTTGCTTTTCACCATTTAGGGCATTTGTTTACCTTATGCACCTCACTCACCTTGGACAATGAAAACTGACCAGATTTGTTCCACTTTTGCTTACAGAGGCAAATCCTGCTTGCCTGATTCACAGAATAGTAATGCCTAGCAGTTTTCATCCATCCATCTCATTGCACTTGACAAAGGAAAGTAGGTATCATTATCCACATTTTACATATGGTAAAACAGGCTTAAAGAGGTGAGGTGACTCACCAAAGTCACAAAGCAAGTCATTTGCAAAGCTGGGTATATAAACCTTGTCTCCCGGTTCCCAATCCAGTGCCCCATTCACTAGGTTTTCCCTGTCTCCTCTTTTTCTACTTGTTTTTAACATTACAAATTCTTGTCTTATCTACCCTAGATGACTCTCTGGTGACTAGTTAGTCAAATAATATCATAACAGTCAAGAGAGTGAAAGCTAAACAATTGAGAGAGAAAAGAATCCGTACTCAGGATATTTAAAATCCTTTGCTTTTATTTATTAGGGTGTTTTTGTTTATTTTTAATGTCAATTTGCCTTCAATGACTAAGGAAAGCTTTGAATAAAAATTGTCATTGTTAAAGATTCAACATCTTCACCCCTTCAATTATGGTATGAGAGAAATCAACATGCATCCTCTGAGATGTGCAGGAAGTCCTCTGGCAAAACTATAACAAAGCAGATTTGGCATTTCTTATATTTCTAAACTCAAGCAGAAAATCAAAGTTAAAAAACTGTTACCCATTATTTATATGTTGTACAACAGCAAAAAAAAGGGCACTTGGCAAATTAAAAAAAAAACTTTGCAAGTCTCATTTAAAGGGGCATCATTAACTTGCAATCTAGTTAAGTTTGTTTGTTTTTGTTCTTTTTAAGAGCTAAAAGTACTTGACCTCATGAACAGTTTTTTGGTTTTACACCACATTTTTTTTTTGGGGTGGGTTTTTTTTTTTTTTTTTTGTAAGTTCTTATCTCTTCCCTAGTATCATGAGATGGATTGGATGAATGGACTATAAGGTGGTTAGAAAGCTGGCAAGATCATCGGGCTCAACGGGTAGTGATCAACAGCTCGATGCCTTGTTGGCAGCCGGTATCAAGAGACGTGCCCCAGCAGTCAGTCCTAGGGCCAGTTTTGTTCAACATCTTCATTAATGATCTGGATGATGGGATGGATTGCACCCTCAGCAAGTTCACGGATGACATTAAGATGGGGGGAGAGGTAGATACGCTGGATAGGGTCCAGAGTGACCTAGACAAATTGGAGGATTGGGCCAAAAGAAATCTGATGAGCTTCCTGCACTTAGGAATCCCATGCATCGCTACAGGCTGGGGACCGACTGGCTAAGCGGCAGTTCTGCAGAAAAGGACCTGGGGATTACAGTGGACGAGAAGCTGGATACGAGTCAACAGTGTGCCCTAGTTGCCAAGAAGGCTAACAGCATATTGGGCTGCATTAGTAGGAGCATTGCCAGCAGATCGAGTGAAGTGATTATTCCCCTCCATTCGGCACTGGTGAGGCCAATCTGGAGTACTGCATCCAGTTTTCCCCCTCTCCCCCCCCCAGAAAGGATGTGGACAAATTGGAGAGTCCAGCGGAGGGCAATGAAAATGATTAGGGGGCTGGGGCACATGACTTATGAGGAGAGGCTGAGGGAATTGGGCTTATTTAGTCTTCAGAAGAGAAGAGTGAGGAGGGATTTGATAGCAGCCTTCAACTACCAAAGAGGATGGAGCTAGGCTGTTCTCAATGGTGGCAGATGACAGAACAAGGAGCAATGGTCTCAAGATGCAGTGGGGGAGGTCTAGATTGGATATTAGGAAAAACTATTTCCCTAGGAGGGTGGTGAAGCACTGGAATGGGTTACCTAGGGAGGTGATGGAAACTCCATCCTTAGGCTTTTAAGGGCCGGCTTGACAAAGCCCTGGCTGGGATGATTTAGTTGGGGTTGGTCCTGCTTTGAGCAGGGGGTGGGACTAGATGACCTCCTGAGGTCTCTTCCAACCCTAATCTTCTATGATTCTATGATCATGTACAAGACCCGCATGATCAACAAGGAAAACTAATGATACAGGGCATATAGCGAAACTCACTGTTCACGCTGGATGTAATTCACTCATCCCACATAAAACCCTATGCATGAGGAGTGCTGAGGGGTTGAAGAACTGGAATCCATGCTCAACAGTTGTGCCTATATATTGTATAGGTGTAAATATGGATCCACAACCCCCCTTGCCCCACACCTCACTGCAGTCTTCTGTGCCTGCCTATGTAGGGCTAGCACAGAGAACCTATCAACGATGTGATACCCATGTGACTACTCTTTTTGCAGTGCCCAAAATACCCTGCCCCTTCTCTAACACAACCCCTATCCAGGGCTTAAGCAGTGCAGAGGTTACTATACCAAGAGGGAATTTCACCCAAGTGCAGTTAAATGCATAAAGTAACAAGCCGGGGAGCGGGGGGCAAGGAATCGGAGTATTTGTTTCTTATCTCCTCCCTTTCACTTATAGTTATGCTGGTGTTACAAGCACAGCAGATAAAACAGTTCCAGAAAGAAGTGAGATGTACAAATTGCTGATGTCTGTTTAGAACTGGCTTATATGCATGTTTACCACTGCCCTCTACTGGACAGAACCAGACCTGTTCGTGAGTATCAGTTTGTAAATGTCTTCTGCTCTGGTTCCTAATAGTGACAGCTAGTAGTAGGGTGACCAGTCAGCAAATGTGAAAAATCGGGCGGGGGTGGGGGGTAATAGGAGCCTATATAAGAAAAAGACCCAAAAATCAGGACTGTCCCTATAAAATCGGGACATCTGGTCACCCTAGCTATTAGGGAACCTGAAGCAATAAGGGCCTGTGTTTTTGACACAGCAGTCTGTGAGTTCAGCACCCTACAACGGGGGGAGGGGGGAAACATTGAGTTCAGTATTAATGGGTTTTTGTTCTTAAAATCCTTAGAAAGAGACAAGGTTTTGTTTGGTGGACTTTTCGAGCCCCTGAAGTGACAGCTGCTAATGTGTGAAGTCTTGGCTTGTTTCACAGTGGGGGAGAGGAGCCCATCTCTTCCTTAGTCTTATTATTTTATAACTTGGTTTGCAGTTTTCTATACAGCTACCTACAGGAGTTTGAAATGAAGGGCTAAATTGCCCCTGACCCTGGTATAGGTGTGCATTTGGGAGGGGAAGGTGAAAGGAGCTTTCCCTCTGCCACTTACCTATACTCCTGACACAGAAGCCAATTATGATCACAGATCACTCTGAAGACCATCAGGGACAGAGAGGAAAGAAGTGGGGCCCTAACTCTACCCCCTCTCTCTACATCAGTTAGCAGACCTGGCTAGACACACAGGTGTGAACACACTGCACACTCCCTCTGTGCACTCGGAAGCTCAAAAATAGTATGATCAAGCCCCAGAACAACCCTTGGGGCAATGTGAATCAAAACTACCCTTCATTCAGGGCTGTATAATTACAATCCCTAGCTTTTATCTAGTACTTTTCATCAGCAGATCTCAAAGGGCTATACGAAGGAGGTCGGTATGTAAATTACACATTCTAACTGAAGTGTGGAAAGCGTCACACCATTGGGTAGAATCTGAATTGCTGACAGTTTCCAGTAAGATTCCATTATTTTTTGAGGATACTAATAAAGCATTTTTCAGCCTAAGGGTCTGATCCTTCAGGTGCTGAGCACTCTAAGCCCCCAAAAAAGGAACTCAGCCCTTCTCAGAAGATGCTCGGGCCCTAAGGTTCTCTCAGTGAAGTGACAAGCTAGGACAAGCTGTATCATTAGCATTGTTTGTGCTTTCCATACTCAAGGAGGGATCTAACTAAGGGCTTTCCTATACTGCCCCACAGTTCAGACCACAGGGGTGTGAAAGTGCTGCACTGTAACTCCCTCGTGTGGATGCTGCGGGCACAAACTAAAAGGTTCCTAGTTCACATTAATGTAGTACATGCATTTATGTAGTACAGCAATTTATATATCACTCTTCTTTCTGGAAGCGTAGTATATTAATGTGAACTAGGAACCTTTCAGTTCGTGCCCACAACATCCACACGGGGGAGTTACAGCGCAGCACTTTGGCGCTCAGTGCTATTCACACCCCAAACTACAAGACAATGTAGACATAGCCTTAGATGAACACAGTTTGCAAAGAATTAATTGTTTTATAACATGCCTGTTTCCCCCTCAAGGCCACGAAGAAATTTTTGACGCTAATAAAAACGGAGTGAAAATAAATAAAAGAAGCTTTAAATTAAAGGAGCTTAAGTTTTACAAATGTGTTATAAACCAGATAAACATGTACAGGCTTTGCAAGTTCAGGTTTAGGGTATCCTTCTTCCATATTTTACAGTATTCTTAATTTTTTTTAAATGTAAACAATCTGTTTTAGTCTTAAACATTATGCTCTTTGTTCCACAATTTGGTAAAACAAATTCCCCTTTAAGCCATTGCTTTTCCTGACCACAAAAAAATAAAGACAGAAAAACCATTAATTTCAGGTTCATGTCCATGCAGTAGTATATGCTGTTGTGCTCTGAACTATAGTATGTTACTGCTTAGCAGCCTGCCTGTATATTTTGTACCTGCATGTAGAAATGGGGAAATCCTTAGGGATTTTGCCCTGAAAAACTAAGGTTAAGTAAAGGAGAATGGGGATGACTTGCAATGATTTACCCGTATCACAAAATCATCACTGTGCCATTTGACAGATATCAATAGGACATTTGAAGAGCAAAATACGGCCAGACCCCTTCCCTGTCTTTCATCATCATCTATCTCCTGTCTGGCATTGGCTCCCTTCCCTCTGCATTCAAGCCTTCTGTTGTATCTCCTCTCCTCAAGAAACTATCACTAATGGCACCTGTCTTTCTCTAACTACTTTCCTATCACCCTTCTTCCTTTCATCTCACTACCCCTTGGTCATGCTCTTTATTCTCAGTGTTCCAATATCCTCTCCTCTACTTCACTCCTTGATCCCATTCAGTCTGCTGACACCCTCTCCACTTCACTAAATTTGGCCACACTGAAATAAATATAAACTCCTTGGCATCAATTTGCTCCCCACTCACTCAGTGGAGAGTTTTTATGCACATGTGGGCACATGGTTGATTGGCGCAGAACTGTTAAACTTGGCTAGGGATGCAGGTATAATTTATTCAGTATAGGCAAAATCCTGAAGTCCATACTGAGACAAAATTCCCATTTGTAGACTTCATTGGAGTTTTGCCTGCATAAGTGAGTGAGTGCTTTAAGATTTGGTGCCATATAATTAAAAGATTGACATCTTCCTAGATTTAGTGCAATGTAACTTGAGCTTCCTGTTTACCTTTGTTCCTGGCATGGTACAAGTTGCTCATTGGCTAAATAACAGGATTGTCTAATCCTAATTGTAATCTGTTCTGTCTCATATTTGTTTATACGTTTTAGCCACGTTGTTTTGGAGGCTCTCTCTTTTAATGCTGTGGTGGCTGCTGCTGTTAATATTATCCCTGCTATTTTGTAATTTCAAGTCAATGTCTCCTACAGGGCCCACAACATAATAGGCTGGGATTTCATCAAAATGTGTCTCAAAAAGTGTTTTGTAAGCTTTTGTGGGTACGTCTACAGTGAAGAAAAAAAAGCCACAGCCCGTCGACATGCGGGACTTGCTTTACAGGGCTAAAAGTAGTAGTGGAGCTGTTTCTTCGGCTCAGGCTTGAGACCCACCCCACTCACCAGGTTTCAGAGCCCAAACTCCAGGCTGAGCGGGAACATCTACACTTGTATTTTTAGCCCTGGAGAACAAGCCCCCTGACACTGAGTCTGTAGACCCAAGTTCTGAGACTCACTGCCGTGGGTTTTTTTGCAGTATAGATATACTCTTTGTATGTTTCTCCAAAAAGTTTAGATTTGAAGATAGCCTCATAAAACTTTTGTGGTGACCTACGTCCTCACACCCTCTCTTGCAGAAGTTGAGACTGTTTGAGTGCATTCTGTTGATGTTCACTGGAATTCTCTCCCAGCTGATGAGAAGGCAGTGAGTGATGTGTGCTTTCTGAAGGATAGCTACTCAGAAATTGTCTTCTTTGTTGCCCTGAAATTTTCTGAGGTGCTGTGACTTGTATTAATTAAATACTATTATTATTAATTATTTGTATTAATTTAGCACAGAGGTGCCCTAGTCATGGACCAGAACCCCATTGTGCTAGGTGCTGCACAAACACAGAACTAAAAGACAGCCCCTGTTGCAAAGAGGTAGATCTGGGAGTTATCAGCATAGAAATGGTAGTTTAATTCAATGATATACAGGGAATAGCAACTTGTACTTTAGATCTGAATTTTTACAGTTATTTAATATATACAATTCTAAAATTGCCATTATCATTGTTCATTTTCAAATTTGTATTAGTTTCCATCTAGCTGTGGTTTCAAGGAAGATGCAAAGGGGTGAAGTCTGCTGCAAGGAAGGTTTCGTAGACTAGACAAGGACGTTTTGATATCCAAAACCAGAGCCTTAGCTGATATAAAACATCAGATCTCCACTGACTTGAGTGAAGCACTTCCAATTTATGCCAGATGAGGAGCTGATCCTCAATTTCTTTATATGTTTCCAAATAAATACAGTAATTCTAACATAAAGGTTATCTGGGGTTTGTGCTTTGATCTTTGCAGAATCCATAAAAATTATTGATTTCATGCTTTTCTCCATGCTCAGCAATGTGTGTGGAATCAGATAACCATGTATTATAGACATTTAGCAGACTGCCTGATAGTATGTGGAGAAATGTGGCAGAGCTAGAAGCTTGCATGTGATTCTTCTTCTCTCCTCTAAATACCTGTCATGTTGTAGAGTAAGGTCTAGGGCCTGCTTAAAGCAATATAGAGAATGGGCACAAAATAAAGGGGAAATTAGATTATTTTATCTTTGAATTTCTACTAGTTCTGTAGTGATCAAAAGGTGCTCTATTCTGGAGTAAACTTTAAAAAAAAAAAAAAAAAACAATAAGGAAGCAGTTACAGTTCCTGGTTCTACTACTGGTTTCTCCAAGTATCTGTGAAGTCCTCTCATTAGATTGTTTGGCTTTTTCAGACCTTCATCTTCTGAATGCCTAGCAAAAATTCTCTTGAATGTAGAGTTTGGCACACAAAGCACAAAAGCGATCTTTGGGCAGTGCACGTACATTGAGTAAAGAAATCTGTTTCCCTTCTGTTTCTTTGAGCATTAAGATTCTTCTACTCAAATCATCCAACTAAGTCATGAGCAAATGGAGGGGTGTATTTCATTCATTTCCCCAGATACGTGGCCTAGTCCAGAGAACTCCCTGCAGTGATTTTTGAAGGAACATGGTTGAATTACATCTCTAGCCAAAAGTAATGTGCTGGCATAGCATCTACGGGACTGAAAATAATAAGAGTAACCCAAAAAAAGAAAGTATATTATAGCACAGATTACCAGGAACTCTATAAACACTATGGACCTGATACTCCACAGCCCTGCACTTTGTGCAGTCATTTACACCTGTACAAAAAGAATGTCAAGTTTTCCAATCAGACCAGTAGTAATTTACAACCACTTTGCACAAAAGCAAATTACTACACAGGGGTTCGAGGCAGTAGAGAATCAAGCCTCCTTTCTCCAAGTCACCCTACTTGACTGACCAGTTGATGTTTAACGCAGGCCACTCTCCCTACAAGTCCACTGCACTTGTAAGAGGACAATATGAAAAACACATTCCCTGATGACATTTTACTTAAAAAGGCTCAAAACAAATAAATCAACTTAGTATGTTATGAAAGAATTAAAAAAAATACCAACAGATTTTACTGTTTTCATTACGACTATTTTTTTCCTTATTGGCCTGCTTTATTTGCTTTTTGCCAAAATTAAAGATGGCCCCAGAAAGCAGCACAATAAATCCTCTAATTGTTTATGTGAATGATAATTGTAATTTCCAAGCAAATGACTGGTGGAGGCCACTTTGCTAATTAACAATCAGAAGCAAAACTCAAATTTGTTTAAAATAAATATTTCTTTAACAGACATTACAATTCTTGTTATGATTGTTTAGCTGGTTTTTAAAAAATGAGCAACTTAAAAAGGAAGATTTTATTACCCTCTAAAGCTTTGAGGGGCTTCTGCTCTATATAAACTTAGAGAATAATAAAAGGCAATTATATTCCTTTTAAGTTGCTGTGGTGATTTGTTACTCATTTAAGAACATTCTCAGCACTACCACATATTTTTGGGATAGCTCTGAGTTTGTGTCCCCTGGAGAGGAAACATAGGTTCTGAGACGCACCTGGAATCATGCCTGTTGAATTCTTATTCTAAAAGCACAAGCTTGGTTGTTTTCTAAGGCCCAGATCCTACAATGAGCTCTGCATGAGTGGACTTTTGCCCGCACATGGAGCCCCACTGAAGACAACTGGGCTTTACAGCAGGTGCCGAGGTCTGTGAGCATAGCACTGATTGCAGGACTAGGTCCTAAGCCAGTAGTAAAACAATCTGGAAACACATTGGGTGAAAACCTGGGCCCACTGAAGTGGCAAAACTCTTAGTGACTTTAATAGGGTCAGGATTTCATTCATTAAATAATCTCCTCCATAGGGGTGCCACTTTGCTAGAATCACCACTTTTTTGGTAAACTGTTCCACCTGATTTACCAGCTCAGAATGGCTAATCCATTAGATAGTAGGTTAAAGGGGCTTCTGACCTTTTGAATTTTCCTGCACTGGGTAAAATCGGTGCAAATTGGTTTTAAAGAAGCAGAAAATGGATTGGCTTGGAACTGCAGAATCAGTATAGTATATTGATGGGAATCTGAATCAGTCAAAGAAATGCACTAGAGTGTTTTTGGATTTGTGTTTTGTTTTTTTTCCACTGAGCAGGCCCACACTGTGCGCCTTTCACAACAGAGTTCCATCGGTGTGTAGTGAAATGTGAACTGTCTGACAGAAATACTAGTTGCAAATACATTTGTACTTTGTTCTCCTATTACACTTCAGTTCATCTGTTGTGTCATTGAGAAAAGACAGCCTTGACATTATAGTTAATATTTTACCCAGGATGACTCTGGCTGGGTATAATTGTTCCTTTGAGAACAACATCAGAGTTACATTTGTAGTCTAATAAATATACAGTAATCATTTCTCTCAGAACCACAGGAAATTAATTGTTCTTTTTTCCTGGCATACTAGGAGTGCGGATACTACATTTTCTTACTTTGATTAAAGACAAGAGTTGTTGCCCACAGCCAAGTACAAATGAGGATACAAAGAAAAATAAAGTATTATTGGAAAAGGGTAATAGCATGAGTTGATGCACGTGTCTGGTAGCTCATGCCAACAAAACTGAGTCTTTGTACCGGTAAAAACTTATTCCAGGATGTTTACATGGGCCAAATTCTTCTTTCATTACCTTGTGTTCCTACTGCGGGTAAAAAATGCTACAGTGGTGTTACTAATAGGGGAAATAGAACCAGTATATTAAATCTATAGTTGTAACAGTCTGCCTTTGTGTTTTTGTTGTACAAGACGCACAATGATGATCGGATACAAAGGAATACATGAAACAGAAGGGAGAATATCCTCAAAAGAAGACCTGCATTTGTTCAACTTGAATATATTTGAGACAGTTCTACAACATAATGCCAATAATATTAAACATGTTTGCTATGCAATAGAAAGATTCATTCATAAAGCAAACCCCTTGTGACAACACATCGTGTAGTTACAAACTCACATTTCAAGGGGAAAAAATCATTTTAAAATATCCAACATTTTGTGTTCAGTGTAAGAGTGAAATTAATTTTGTAAAACCAAAGAACTTGGCCAAGCTATGTATCAGTAATGAAATTCAATTTTCTTTTAGGTGCAACTCCTACTTTGGCAAAATAAGCTAAAAAACTCACTACACTTACTTTCCTACATCAGGAGCTTCTTAGCTTATTCTTCAAATTTTTTAGGTTTTATCCTATTTTATTTTGATTTCTCCCAGAACAGGATCCTCAGATCCTAACTGCTTCGAATACCTAAATTTAATCCAGTTTCTAGTGTTAGCGATCCAAGTCAGATCCAAAACTGGGAAAGGCCTATTTTCCAGTTCTGGTCTGGAGATGAATGAACTTCCATGAAAATGGCAGAAATGGGTATAAAGCACATTGGCCATCACTTCATAGGACCACACACAGGGAAAGTCATATCATAGATTATAAGGCCAGAAGGGACCATTGTGATCATCTAGTCTGACATTCTGTATAACACAGATCATACATCCCTGAATTAATTTCTGTTTCAAGTCCAAAAACAGTGGCTGAACTAGATTATATCTTAAAAAAAAAAAAAAAATCTTGATTTTCAAATTGCCAGTGACTGAGAATCCACCTTGGGGAGTTGTTCCAAGAACTGATCCCTGTGAATTAGTAGATACTGTTTAGCATCCTCCTGAATTACTGTTGGAATGCAAAATATTTCATCAGCATATGTTGACTATATCATGTGGCTTTTACCGAAATACAGAACACAAACATGCGTCTGACGAAATGGGCATTCACCCACGAAAGCTTATGCTCCAATACATCTGTTAGTCTTAAAGGTGCCACAGGACCCTCTGTTGCTTTTTAAATATTTATTGAACACTTTTGCCTTTTCTGCATTACAGACAATTCTACCATTTCCACCTCGTAATAGACCAATGCCATTGTTAGGATTATTTTTGTTCCTAATATACTTTTAAAAACCTCTTTTATTGCCCTTAACACTGCAGGCCATAAATTGTTCCTTGTGACCTTTGGTTTCCCTTATCTATTTTCTACTATTCCTAGTTTCTGAGTTATATTCATTAATCTCAACTTCCCCTTTCTTCCATCTGTTATATAAATTATGTTTACAGCCACTTTTGTTTTCCCTCTCAGGCAGGTTGGTTATTAACCAATGTGGCCTTCTTTCTCTATTATGAATTTATGAAGAGTTCCTTCTTGCCCCACCCTTTATGTGTTGTTTATGTGCTTATCTTCTGAGGTCTTCAGATCTAGCACTGTGGACCTGGTCTACACTACAAAGTTAGGTCAACATAAGCCACCTTCTGTCAACCTAGTAGAGCATGTACCTACACTTAAATTTGTCTCCCACTGATGTAAGCGCCCCCTTACACTAATACAGTAGAACCACCTGCCTGAGTGGCATTGAGTCATGATCAATGTATTGAGTCAACGCAGCATGACTGTAAAAACTGTGTTGCCTATGTTGACCTCAACAGTCCTCCAGCAGCTTTCCCACCATGCCCGACACTGACTGGCCTGGTTACACAACTCCACTGCAAAGGGGTCACATATATTGGAAGGCCTCCTTCACATTTAAATCCCTGCACATTTTTGATATGTCTTTTTCTGATTGTCGAGCATGGACAGCACACCTAGCAGCTCTCCATTGTTGTGTGCAACTGTCCAGCTGACCATGCCAGCTACACACTCCAGACATGCTCCAGCTTGGAGTAGACAGGAGATATTAGATCTCCTGGGCCTGTGGGGAGACGATGTTGTGCTAGCACTGCTACAGACCAGCCATAGAAACATAGACATCTACAAGCAGATTGCACAGGGGATGCAGGAAAAGGGGTACGACAGGGATCAGCAGCAATGCAACGTAAAAGCAAAGGAACTGGAGCAGGCATACCACAAGGACAGGAAGGCCAACAGTCAATCTGGTGCCAAGCTGCAAATCTGCCACTTTTACAAAGAGCTGCATGCCATATTTGGAGGAGACTCTATTGCCACCCTGAAGACCATTGTCGATACCTCTGAGAAGTCTGAGCCATAGGCACCTGACTTGAACAGTGAGGATGAGGAAGAGGTAGAGAAGGACGGGTAACCGGGTCCAGATGTGCCATTAGCCAGCACCTCTTTGAGACTCCACCGTATCCAGTCAGTCCCAGCAGTTGAGCACAGGTGAGCCTGATGCAGGGGAAGGATCCTCAGGAAAGTGTGTAAATTTATTTTCCATT
This sequence comes from Terrapene triunguis, assembly GCF_002925995.2. Lineage (NCBI taxonomy): Eukaryota > Metazoa > Chordata > Testudines > Emydidae > Terrapene > Terrapene triunguis. Next base: position 79,914,312 of record NW_020664447.1, read on the forward strand.
ACAGTGACGGTACCCTCAACTTGACAGGACAGAGTTATCAACTTTTCATTAATTTACTTGTTTTAGAAGAAGTAGTGGTGCAACAAGGAGAGGCAGAGTTGCTATCAGCTTTTCATTCCACTTGTAGCGGGGTGGTCACCCTGCTCCTGCCTGGAAGGGCTTGAAATCAGCCCTAGGAGAGGGCTGGGGCAGGAAAAGCGGGGCTGATTGGGGAAGCAGCCGCAGCTGGGCCACACCCCAGCTGGCCCTATATAAGAGATTGGGAGCCAGAGGCCCAGGAGTCTCTCTCCAGGCTGGGAGAGAGCAGGGCCTGGCTGCTTGCAGAAAGGATCCTGGGAGTGAAGCAGGACTGGGGAAAGGCCAGAGGAGCAGGGGAGCGCCAGGCTGGCAACTCCCCAGGCTGCAGGACCTGGTCCAAGGCCCATAGAGGTACTGGGAGGCAGAGGAAGGCAGCAGGTCTGAACCCCCTTGCCTATGATGAATGGGTTTTACACTGCAGTCTGCCCCAGGGAGTGGGGGCTTAATGATGACTGGCAGTAGCCCAGACTGAGGCAAGGAGGGGAGTAGAGGGTTGGGGGTTCCCCAGAGAGGGGAGAGCCAGAGGCAGAGTGTGGGGGTATTGCCAGGGGGCAGCACCCCAGATAAAAGGGCATCGGGGTCCGGGAGGGACACGGGGCCAGTGACAAGCGGGACACCGACCTGCAGAGAGCGTCCAGGCTGGAAAAGAGCTAATTCCCTGAGATGACCAGCAGGAGGCGCTGCAGGGGTGAGTCCCACATCGCTTACACCACTGTAGAGTTAGGCAAGGAGGGCCATGTAGAGCAATTTGTTTATGTGCAGTGGGATGTCCCTTGAATCCTGCTGAGAGATCTCAATGAAATTCTCATGGAGGTGCTCTGCAATCCTCTGTTGAAGGTTCCTAGGGATGGCAGCCTCATTTCTTCCTCCGCGCTAGGACATTTCCTGTGCCAGTGAGCGATAACATTGGCAGGCATCATTGCAGTACACAAGCTAGCAGCATACCGGCCCAGGCAGCTTCAGGATGCCAGCAGCAGCTGTGCTCTCTCTGCTTTTGTCTCTGCCTCAGGAGTGAGAGACCAGCTAAAATCACCGCTGTCTGTGTGAAAATGGGGCCGGTTTTCAGTTCCATTGCCCTATACTCATAGTTTCATGCAACCGAGCAATTCCCTCCTCATTTCCCTCATCGCTGGTGGGCCATACTCACCATGGCTGGTGCTGTGAGTGTCACCATGCAGAAGCACTCCCAAGCAGACGTGTCAATAAGCAGGTCTTGTTTAAAACTTTAGGGGAGCAAGGAAAGGGAGTTCTGAATCTTGATTTTCACTTTCTCTTGTGACTGTACTGACCTCAGTGTGTTTTATCTGCACCTACTGCCATTGCAGCCTGAAGGGATTCCCCCTTCACACCCGCAGAATCCAGAGAAAGAAGAGGACTTGGGATGACATGTTCAATAAAAGCCTTCAGGCCAGTGCTGCATCTGACCGTGAGCACGGAGCCTGTAGGGTGTACTTTGCAAACAGCCTTGAGAAGGAAAGAGTGGAGAGGAGAAAAGTGCAGGAAAAGGAGAGTGAGATGCACCAGGACATAGTGGGGCTTCTCCAGCAGCAAACACAGATGCTGAAGACTCTTGTGGACATACAGGCTCAACAATCCCAGGCTCACCTCCCTCTACAGTCCCTGGAGAACTCCATTTCAGTGCCACCTGACCCCCTGCCCCATCAGTATTCTACCTGGCATCAGGGTCCTCATCCCTACCACTACCACTCTAGCCCAGGGGACATTAAAAACATCCACAGCTTCACATACTCAGACCTGTGAAAGCCAGGGCTGGTGTATATGTAGCTAAAATGGACACAAATGTTCTTTACCCTTCCTAAGTTCTGTTCTATTCATTTATTACATTTTTAATGTATTTGCTTTAAAGTTGCACTGATTTTTCTTTTCACTGTTTTTGTCACAGAACAAAATTCCATTATTTGGAACATAATTCATCTTTATTAGTTCACAACCTATGCTGCAGAGTGCCTAGCAGTTCTGAAAGCAACCAATTACTTGTTACTGTACAATGTGACACAATTTATAGGATCTGTGACAAACACAGTGTAATAATCATACATGTACAGCAAGCACCACAAAATTAATAGGTGCATTGACAGTGTTATAGTCATATATGCACACCAAGCACCACACAATTCTTAGCAGGCTCTAAAACAGCCGGGCCAGCCAGAGCACAGTACACAACAATGCATTACTGTGGCTCACTGTTAAAGTGCTCTTTCAAAACCTCCCTGAACTGTATAGCTCCACGCTGTTAGACCCTGTGTCTGGCTGTTCAAAATCAGCAGACAGCCACTCCACCTCCACCCTGGCAGCAACTTTTCCCTCTTTGCTCCACAGATCTTATGGGAGAACACAGCAGGCAGCTATAGCCATTGGGATATTTTTCTCATTGAGGTCCAATCTTGTGAGTAAACAACGCCAGCGTCCCTTCAATCAACCAAAAGCACGTTCAACTATCATTCTGCACCTGCTGAGCTGGTAATTGAATCTTACCTTGATGCTGTTGAGGTGGCCAGTGTACGGTTTCATGAGCCAAGGAAGCAAAGGGTAGGCTGGTTCTCCTAGGATCACTACTGGCATTTCAATATTGCCAAAGGTAATCCGCCAATCAGGAAAGAAAGTCCCTGCTTGCAGCATTCAGAACAGTCCTGTGGTCTTAAAAATGTGAGCATCATGCACCTTCCCTTATCAGCCCACACTAATGTCAGTGAAGCATCCCCAGTGATCCACCAATGCTTGCATAACCACAGAATAGTAACCCTTTCTGATGATGTTCCCTATGGCAAGGCGGTCTGGTGCCAAAATAGGGATATGCATGCCGTCTATTGCTCCACTGTAGAACCCCATTGCTGCAGATCCATCCGCTATGCCCTGCACAGTGCCCAGAGTTACAGTCCTGCATAGCAGGAGGCAAATAACGGCCATGCACACTTGCATGACAACAGCCCTTGCAGTGGATTTCCAACTCCAAAATGATTTCCCACTGACCGGCAGCGAACTGGCATTGTAAGTTTCCACAGTAGAATCAACACTCACTTCTCCACTGTCAGTGCAGCTCTCATTTCGGTGTCCCTGCTGGGGTGAGCTCAGCACACAGACCCAGGAATGTGCCCTTGAATTATAGAATCATAGAATATCAGGGTTGGAAGGGACCTCAGGAGGTCATCTAGTCCAACTCCCTGCTCAAAGCAGGACTAATCCCCAGCTAAATCATCCCAGCCAGGGCTTTGTCAAGCCTGACCTTAAAAACCTCTAAGGAAGGAGATTCCACCACCTCCCTAGGTAACCCATTCCAGTGCTTCACCACGCTCCCAGTGAAAACATTTTTCCTAATATCCAAACTAAACCTCCCCCACTGCAACTTGAGACCATTACTCCTTGTTCTGTCATCTGGTACCACTGAGAACAGTCTAGATCCATCCTCTTTGGAACCCCCTTTCAGGTAGTTGAAAGCAGCTATCAAATCCCCCCTCTTCTGCAGACTAAATAATCCCAGTTCCCTTAGCCTCTCCTCATAAATCATGTGCTCCAGCCCCCTAATCATTTTTGTTGCCCTCTGCTTTCCAATTTTTCCACATCCTTCTTGTAATGTGGGGCCCAAAACTGGACACAGTTCTCCAGATGAGGCCTCACCAATGCCGAACAGAGGGGAATGATCACGTTCCTCGATCTGCATTTTAAAAAGGCATTGGACAGGAGAGATACACAAACAATTGGCTAGACAGAAACCTGTAGTAGATATGGCTGCATAATGGAAGCCAGCTTTTTCTAAGAAAAAGAAAGCAAAAGTGAGCAATGTAGTGTGTCTCATATACATGCCATTCATTGCAGTCAAGTTCCAGTTCGAAGACTATCAGCATCACTTTCCTCCCCAAGGCTCATCTAGGTCATTATAACCTTTGCTAAGCAGAAGTACTACAGCTTAGATAAAAAGAAGATTACAAGTATATTTGTTGCACAGAGTTTAGAATGAAAGGAATCCAAATTTCCCAGGGCTATAACCATGATTGCAGTTAATTTAATTTATTGTTCAGAGCCATTCTTCTTTGGTCTAGACAGGTGATTTGTATGATTCATACCAAAAATTAAGTTACATTTTGTAGAGACTACACCCATCACATTACAGAATCTGGAACATCAGCCACCTGTTTACCAAACTAAAAGTCCTGGGAAAATTGCAGCTGATTCTGCAAACTTGTCCTCATTTGACCAAACTTTCTGTGTGACACAATGGATTAATGCACTAGCCCTTCACATTTAAAGAGCCTGGTTTAAATCTGGCTTCAGGGAAATGAGTTTGATGGTCTAAATTTAGCCTCTAGTAAAAGTTTATCCACATAAAAAAATCCTCACCACACAATTATGCACATGTCAATGTAACTGGCAGACTCTGCTCAATAGAACACAAGACTGGAATAGCAGGGGTGATGCAGGTCAGTATGAGGGGAACTGGCAGACCAAAGTGGGAAACATACACAGTGCCTGCACTGTGCCTGATTCTCACCAGTCTCATCATCCTTCCCTCACTTTCAGAAACACTCACCCCTACATTTTCAAAGCAGTTCATGCAGATTTAGCCACATACCACCACCTCTGAGTATCTCTTTGAACAGTGCAGGAATAACCGCTGTGAAACATTTATCTGTTCAAAAAAAAATGCAGCTTATCTTCAACCAAAACTATAAAGCAAAGCATGGACTTTATCCATTTAATCCAAAGGTCAAAGGATATAGAAAGTACAGGGTGAAAATAATGAGACTGTAAAAGGAGCCTTAGTGTTTGGCTCAATCAAAGATATTGATAACACTTAATTTATGTTAGAAAGAGGAAGCCATGCTAGTTATTGAGAGCTGTGATTTTCAGGTGTCATTACTCATGTTTAGTCATCATTTATTGTCAAGGTTATTTATGCTCTGAAATACTCTCAGATTTTGCTTTGTCTTCATTCAGGCAAAGCCCATGGATTTCAGTGGAAGTTTTGCCTGCGTAAGGACGGAGTATACACAGAAGGCCATCTTCTGAAAACTTTTCTCACATTGGGTAGCACCATGAGTGGTCCCACTGAAATCAATTGGACTAGTCATGGAGTAAAGCACTCTTCAGAGGGCTGGACCAGCACTTCGCAATGCAGTCCAAGTAAGCAGTAAACAGAGCTGTCTCAAGAGCAGGGCAGGGACCAAACTGTGACTCAGCATCACAGTTCAGCTCCTGCTTCCCTCTTGTCACATGAGGGAACTAATCTGCCCCAGTCCTTTCCATGACATAGCCTGCTTTCCCATCTATGCTAGCTCAGCTCTGCTGGTCGGCAAAGGATGTTGGGATGAGGTAGAGAGAGTCATCATAGCAGCCCACCAACAATTTCTGCCCCCACCACACTGGGTCTAGCAAGGTGGGCAGCCTAGGCTGAGGAGTAAAGGAGTTCCTTATTTCTTTGTGTGGGTATGCAGTGGGGTCACAACTGAGCCCACAACAAGAAAGGCGTTCAGAATCTCATGTCACTGTAATTTGCCAGTTGCATTGTTTCTGTTGTCCATGTTACCCATTTCCAGACGCTGGTGTTACTTATGACACTTCTACATGCAATTGCCACCAACTCTGTCCATTTCTATCTTTCATTATTTCTATTGTTACTTCCACTTCTACTACTTCTCTTGTCCATAAAGATACTCTAGGTTCTGTTATTTTTGCAGTTGGTGTCAATGTCCTCTTTACATTCTGTTGTTTCAAGATACTTCTATCTCTCGGTGCAGTTTCTATTGTCCACGTCAGTATCCTTTTTAGGTTGCATTGTTTCTACTTTAGCTACTATGGCACAGGACTGAAACAATCAAGTTCTGCCTGACACCAGAGAAAAAGATGTAAGAAATCGATAATTTTCCTATCACAAAATGAGGTTTCAACAATAACAAATGTTTTGAAATGTTTTTATTTTCACCAAAATTTGTCAGTTTGTGATGGTGTGTTAAATGAAAAAAAATCCCCAAATAATTTTAAAATTTTCCCTTTTGGAATTGTGAGGAAAATCCCACTTTTCAATATTTTACTTTTCACCCAATAAAGTAGAGGGGGAGAAGAAGAGAAAGGGAGGGTTTTTTTTTTTTTAAAGTGAGAGAAAGTGGGATTTTTCCCATCAAAAGTAAACAAAAAACCAGAATGTATTTCATTTAGAATTTTTTTCCTTCAAAAAAAACAAAAAAGGTCACTAAATATTTCAATTGAAATGAAAAAACTCTTATTTTTAAAAAATTATGAAACAAATTTACTTTTTTACCTGCTCTACCTAGCATATCAATGCAAACAAGTGGACTAGCATAACAGATTATCAAAATTACATAGTATATATGCATTTTACTTGGGTGGCGGCCATGTATGTCAAATATAGGCACAAACATACCGTTCATCCTGACAGGAAAGATTTATAAGGCTACTACTCTTAATACATGTACACACACACACCCCTATGTGCACACACAGCCTGGAAAGGCGCTATAGAAAAAAGCAGGAGCAGCTTCGAAAGTGTTTTGTTCTTTAATCTACTCAAAGAACAATTGTTAAAAAATATGACTGCATCTCTTTGAAAATAATCAACTGCTGCCAAGGCAAACTGCCAACTCCATAGAATTCAAAAAGTGTCCAGGAACATACGTGATGGAGAGGGGAGTAAAGGATTACTTTTTGCACAGGGAATAATCTACAGAATCTGCCCCATTTTTTGTGGTTACTAGTCAAGTAACAATGTATTAAAATATTTTATTTTTTTTCATTAATACACTTATTGTCTGCAAACAGTATGAAGTATTGACTGAAAAAATGTCATCTACCTAATATATTCCTACACTGGGAAACAATGTTAATTAAAAAAATTCATGGAGCTAATGATAAACTAGGTCTTCAAAGGAGCATGTGAAGAAGAAATCCATAAATACAGACATAAATTAATTTCAGATTTTTTTGACAATATTAGATTTGTGTAAAAGATATTTGCTAATAAATTTTCAGTTCAAAGTTGTGTTACTGAAGCTGTTTCTACATCTTTAAACACTTGGAGAGGTTTGTTCTTGGCTAACAATTTGAAGCATACATCATACCAGAGCTTTGCATAAACAATGATCAAAACAGACTGGAGAGTAATCAGGAAATGGCTAAACAACAGAAAGAAAGGATAATGATGAAATGTTGATTTGCCCCTGTGTGGCAAGCTCAAGGAACCTGTACAAAGCGGATGTCACTTTTTTATTTTTTATTTTTTTTTATCAATGCATGTACCAGAATTTGCTTTTGGCAAACATTGCTTAACTGCTGCTGTTTTTTATGAAGTCAATGAAGACTGAGTTAGATAATGAGCTGGCATGCACTTTTGAAATGTTTACTGTGTTCTTTAAAGTAAGGGGACATGCTGGTTCTTAAACTAATTTGGGTTTTTGTTGTTGGCTCCCCCGGCCGCAAACCCCCCCCCCCTCCTTCTTTCTTGTCTTTGGAATAAACAAAAAATATTTTTAAATGTATTAAAAGATTCAGTTATACAATTGTATACTCAGTAGATTCCAAACGGCAGACAATTGGTTCATGTCAATAGCCATATTAATTTCATCTGTTTTCTCTGTAGCTAATACTGAAAGAAAAAATAAAAATAAAATCTGTCTACTCGGGGTAAACATAGCAGAAATATATTGTCAGAACGACAAGAGATTCCACAGACAATGTAGTCTTTTATTTCTGTTTTTTGTTTGTTTTGTTTTGTTTTTGAGGGGGAAAGGATGGTAGCAGCAATTCCTCGTAAGGGGAAGCTGCACCCACCTTGCTCAATGCAGCGTTCAGGAAGGTTATATATGGGAATTTCCCACCCTTTGTTAACTAGGAATTTTATTTGAAAATGCAGTTTTTAATTAAAATTGGCATTTCCCGGCTTCATGCTGGCATTCACTATCTTGTTAAACAGTGAGCTCATTTGTGATTCCAGCAGTGTCCAATCTCATTGTCAGAGGTGATAAACCAGTTCCCATCCCACTTTCTTTGTGCCAAATCATGCAATCTGTACTCAAGACTTGAGCCTGATCCCTTTGTAGCAAATGGGAGATTTGCCTGTATGAGGACTAAGCAAGGGCTGCAGGATTTGGCGTTGTTCTAAGAATTTATAGGATTCCATCTTAAATATTTTTAAAGTTTTATTTAGAGATCAAAGTTCCTGTAAAAAATTCTTGCCAAACTCTACTCTGTCACTTGCCTTCAATGTATCTAAACATGTGAGTATATCAGATAGTGAGTATACCAGATAGTGGTAGGCATGGTATAAGAACCTACAATGGTTGCACTTTAAAAGTCCATTCTGTTTTTGAAAGGTTCTACCATTTCCTGAGAATATGCTGCTGGAAACAGGAATCACTAACACCAGAATGAGCTTTTTAAGTGCAACCATTGTAGATGGATAGATATACATAATTAATGAAGCAAGATTTGTCCTATAGTATTAATAGATCTTATTAACTAACAGTGTTGCTTGATTCATTTACTTATACATTATTTTAATAAAAATCCCTTTGAGATATAATTAAGCTGCCATTTTATTCCGGTTTGGGGGTTTCAGAGCTAAGCATACACTCAAACTCCCATTTAAGACAATGGTAAAATTCACGTTGACTTCATTAGGTGGGAAATCAGACCCTATGGCTGAAAGAGGTTTTCACAATTAGCTCTATTTTGATCTTTTTTCTTTTTTTAGGATGGTGCTTTAGAGAAAAGAAAAATCATCAGTTACTTACAATGTCACAATCTGCTAGCTTTTGTTTTAAAAAAAATAGCATTGCTGCCTTTTAAAAATCCAATGAGGTTATGTGCCATGCAAGGAATTCTAAATAAGAATTCATTCCATCTGCCAATGTAAGGAAGAGAAGATGCAAAACATGTAGAGATTTTGATGAAAATGCTGAATTCAGGTTAATGGCTAGCTACCAGTGATTTCACTGTTTAGCCAATTAAGCAGTTGTTGGCTTTTGAAAGCTAGTGAACGATCAACTTTATCAAAAGGAATTTCATAAGCTACATCTCCAATAAATGGCCAGCCAGGGCCCAAACATAGTAGGACAAATTCATGTATTCATACAAAATAAAATTCTGTGTATAAATTAAGGTAGTTACCAAAGCTAAACAATCTTTTATTAAAAATCTGCTGCATGGGAGTAATCCTAGTGCAGGACTTCAGTACTCCTAAATCATTGCAGTTTGGTGCCTTTTGCAGACTGATGTTTCAGCATCAGTAAATCAGTGTTTCTGGCTTTCTAATGTTATTCCAAGAAATACTTTCTTTCAAAGGCTACATTTAAGGGAATGAAATGCATCTAGAGACAACTGCACTAGGTCGCTGTACTCTGCCTTATGACTCCTAGGCCAGGTCTACACTAACCCCCTAATTCGAACTAAGGTACGCAACTTCAGCTACGTGAATAACGTAGCTGAAGTTCGAAGTACCTTAGTTCGAACTTACCTCGGTCCACACGCGGCAGGCAGGCTCCCCCGTCGACTCCACGGTACTCCTCTCGTCTAGCTGGAGTACCGCAGTCGACGACGAGCACTTCCTGGTTCGACTTATCGCGTCCAGACAAGACGCGATAAGTCGAACCCAGAAGTTCAATCGCTCGCCGCCGAACTACCAGGTAAGTGTAGACATACCCCTACTGTCCCGAACAGAACCACATCAGTTCCGCTGTGTTCAAAGCACTCTATGGCCCTTCCTGGGGCTGAAGGACTTTGTCCTAAGAAGAAAACTGAAATACTTCTCTGATGTATTGTATTTACTGAGGGACAACCTACCCTAAATTCTCAATTAATGAAGGAAAATCTACAATCATTGCTATAGTTGCTTTCCAAAAGCTACTCTTAGTATAACCTTTCATGAGTGATGTACCCGAACATTTGGATGCTAATACTTTAACTGTATTGCTGAATCTATTAACTTTATTTGGGGATGTTGCAAATTACATACTATATGTATTTTATTACTTTCAAACCAAACTTTGTACTTTTGGATCATTTAAGCATTATACCCAGATGTACAGACACTCTCTCCTTAACCTGTGCATTATATAATTTTAACATTAGCTTTAATAAAAAAATTAAATCTCAAGTTACTGAGATCTTCTTGAATTCTTCCAAATCTTGATACTGAGGGAAGCAACTCGCAGCTTTACTGAACATACCTACATTGCATGGGTTAACAATAGTAGCTGAACTTTGAATGTCTTGTCCCAAGGTACAACAGAACCCAGTGCAAAATCTGGATACATTCTTTTGGGAGCGGTCTCTTCTTCAGTTTCCCCCAAAGTGCTGGTCAGCAATTTGAAGAGGAACTCAGAAATTACAAGCTTGATTATGGAAATTATTTTTTCAGTGAACTGCTTGCTCATTTGATTAATACTCCAGTTTATTCAGAACTGTTCACCTCTATACATTGGACCAGACTTGATTCACCATACGTGCCCTGTTCTGGAGACTTTATACTGGCTTCTTTCAGTAAAGATTTTGTGTTGATTTTAGAAGATCCTGGTGGTGACTTTAAAGGCAGGTTCATGGATTCATATCCTGCATTTCTTCTGTGCTTGGGTCTCACTTCCTCCCTCTGCTCTGAGCAGTTGCTGTTACCCGTTTCATTATTTAACTTCGTCTTACAGGAACAGGCCTTTTTAGGATCCTTACTTGTACTCCTGTACTGGGAAGTCCTGCACTAGGATTACTGAAATACAGCAGATTTTTAACTCTTTGCCTTCTGATCTCAGGAAATTTGAAAGTCTCTGCTTTCAAGTATGGATTAAGGATTTCTCTCTAGTTTCACACTCCATTAATCCTTTCATTTTGGTCTGTGAGACACCTTGTGTGAACAGCACTATATCAATTTTCATTGCATGGCTCTGTATTTATTAAAAGAAAACATTGGGGCTTCTCAGGCCAGGTCTACACTACCGCGCTAGTTCGGCGGCTGGGGATCGAACTTCCTGGTTCGATTTATCGCGTCTGGTCTGGACGCGATAAATCGAACCAGGAAGTGCTCGCCGTCGACTGCGGTACTCCAGCTCAACGAGAGGAGTACCGCGGAGTCGACGGGGAGCCTGCCTGCCGCGTGTGGACCGCGTCTGAACCGCGGTAAGTTCGAAGTAAGGTATGTCGAATTCAGCTACGTTATTCACGTAGCTGAATTTGCGTACCTTACTTCGACTTGGGGGGTAAGTGTAGACCAAGCCTAAGAATCCCACCACACTACCCTGCACAAGAAGATATCTTACTCAGCTGCTGCTGTCTGCTGTCTTTTACATCTCAGCAAACAAAACATATGCATTGCAAGGGTGAGCGGGGGAAACTATGTTAAAATGGAATTAAGATTGAGAAAATATATCAGAAACTTATAAACACTACAGGGATGTTGTGTTTATCTCCAATTTTCTGGGTTTAATTTAAAAGCAATCCAAACATGTTAAAGTAAGGAAATGTACAGATAAGGAACCCAAACAACATTAATTCCACCCTTTAGTGACACCATGCAATCACCGTACAATTATGATTAATATTCATAGTCCCAAATTAGATAAATAGAATAAAGGCAGTTTTCTTTCGTATCCCTCTTCCCCCTTAGTGTAACTATACAGAGCTTCAACCCAACCCCAAGCATCACAAGCCAAGCATAAAATTAGAGAGGTGTATGCAGCCCATCAGAAGCCATGGAGATCCATACTGCTCAGGGGAAAATTATAACAGATGCTAGACAGGCAATTTCTACTGTAGCATGTTATGCTGGATGGTGGGTAGTCTGATCTATAGGCAGTCACAAACTTTCTTGAAACTGGTGAGCATGAGAACCCCCTTTCTTTCAGACTACACGACGGAACAGTTAAATGTCCCTCTGTTTAATGACAATTATAGAAACCACAGCCCAACAACAGAAGCCACCATCCAAATCATGGATTAGCATGGCAAGCCTGGTAGGAGCTGGACCATGCAGTCTGAGGGGTTTTCCCTTGGGCCTGAAGGCACATGCAGGGGCTGGATAGTGTTTGGTGGAACCGTGTGTGTCTGTGAATCAGAAGCTACCAGAAGCAAACAGCCAACAGGAAAGCCAACCGGAAAGCCAATAGGCAACAAGTGAAGCCTTGAGAGAAAGCCAAAAGATCTTTTTGGGCAGAGTGTTGGCTGGAAAGAAGCCTGGAATTGTGAGCAAAGACACTGACTTCTGTTTGATTTCTGCTGTGTTCAGAGAATCAGGAATTTGTTTTCATTATTTGTAAATAAACAGGATTGCATCAAAGAAATACCTGACTCCATCATAAATTTCTCCTCCTAATGGAAACAACCTGCAAGGCCCTGAACAATGGTAACTGCTCAAGCTAAAAAGAGGTAATGTGAAGGAGGAGAGCATTTGGGTCCTCTATATTGCAATTTGTTGTGTGCAGGTGCACTGCTGTGCCCACATAGGCTCCCCATGGAAATTAGTGGGGAAAAGTGTGGGTACTACAGTCCATCTGTATGCAACAAATTGAAGGCTCATAGCCTTCGTGATTATTAAGATTATTAGAACCTTTTTCTCACATCCCCTACCGGAAAATTGATTTTCCTAAAAAGCATGAGTCCTGATACAAGTGAGCTCACAACAATATTATTGAGAGAGGCAAGGTGGGTGAGGTAATGTCTTTTATTGGACCAACTTCTGTTAATGAAAGAGACAAGCTTTCAAGCGCCACAAAGCTCTTTTTCAGAACCTTCCCCAGACGTGAAGAAGAGCTCTGTGGAGCTCGAAAGTTTGTCTTGTTCACCAACAGAACTTGGTCCAATAAAAGATATTTCCCCAACCACCTTATCTCTTTCATACCTTCATACAACTACAACAACACTGCAAACAACAATATTATTGTTAAGTGGAGTTTGTTGAAATTCAGGAACAACAGTTGAACAAATGACAGTTTTCCCTCTTTATCAACCATTTCTGTTGTGAAATACAGCACCATCACCTGTTTGTTCAGTCACAGCAGGTATACATACAGAAGAACACCACCACCACCTATCTTTTTTTGGTCTCAATCCCTTAAGTGACTAAAAGGAAACCAGTGGGTCGTGTGAAAGAATTGTATATTTTAAAGGAACTTTAATAAGGAGTGGATGGTGGCTTGGCAAACTTGTTGGGGAGAGACACCGTGTGGGGAGAATCCAGCTGAAGTGAATAGGAACTGTGTTCCTGCCACTCGCAGGAGAAACTGATCCTTAACGGCCAATTTAACAAGCGGTGCAAGTTTTGAATTCAGAATATGGAGACTCCCTTTGGTTGAGTAAAAACTGGCCGATCCAAAGAGTTGATTCTGATGGGAAGGCGTGCTGAATCATATATGGACGACCCATGCTTTTAAAGAAGTCATTGGTTACTACAACTTTAGCTAATTATTTTACTAATTTGAATCAGGTAAATAAGACATTATAGAGTTGGTATAAAATAGTTATTTATTAATGACCATTTGACTTCAAACATATGCTCATTTATTACATCGATACATTGTGAAAAATATTTTTAAATTTCTAGTAGAAACACAGATGAAGTTTTTAAAAGGCAAGCAGAATTTGGTATGAATTTAGTTTTATGCAGTTAGGCCCTGATCCAACTCGAAAGACTTCCACTTACTTGAAAAAACAATGAGGAGTCCTTGTGGCGCCTTAGAGACTAACAAATTTACTTGAGTGCAGTTTGGATCAAACCCTGAATTGAGTATGAATTGAGTAAAGGCTTCAAGGTTTGACCCCCATATTTTTTTTAAAGAGGGTCCCTATGTTTGTGCACAAATACAAGTGCTACAAAAAAGTAAGCAAGACCAGCTGTGAGTGATACTAGCTGTGCTACTGAAGTCTATCCTAGAAGTGAGCATAATTGAAATTTGGGAGGAGTCTCGCAACTTGAATGTTACAGTGGATACAGTCTATTCAAGAGAGAGAGAAATTACGACAGGTGAAGGAGTGGCAGCATACAGATATGTCAAAAGTATTTTACAAGATCAGTGAGATACACTCTTATCATATTGTATCTTGGAAATATTTGGGTTAAGGATACAGTCAGTTTCAAAACAAAGGAGAGAATGTACTGGGCATCTACAACCCTGAGGGTTCAAGGTCAAGAAAACTAAAAATCCTGGGACCAGCTATTGAAGGGTTTGAAATCCCAGTTTACTATACTCATGAGGGATTTTAAACGGTCAGGTGTTTGTTTAGTAACGAATACAGCCAAACCTGGACAATCTAAAAGAGTTCTAAGTTACAGTAAACAGCAAACTTTGTGATCCAGAAAGCAGAGAATTCAACCAGAGAAGAAGCCATTGACTGCCATCTCAGAGTAATAGATGCTTGGTGGATAATTATGATGCAAAATTTAAAATCAACCTACTGAAAAGTAGGTTAATAAAACACAGCAGTACAATGATAGTAGATTTCAACCAAACACCGATTGAACTTTAGGACAAAATTTTAAAACATAACTATGGATTCTGAGTGTTCAACCTGACCCAACTTAAAGGGGCCTGATTCTCAGAGGATCGATGCTTTCTGCAAAACAGGCTCCTCTAAGGTGACCTCAAGGTGGGCACTCACTAGACATTTTTTAAAAGTCTGGCTCTCCTGGGTATTCAGTAAGTGGAGTAGTATTACAATTCCTGAAGGAGGAAGAAGGCTGGAGTGGAGAAGGGAAGTGATTTCCACCAGGTCATTCAACCAGTTGATGACAGACCTAGAAATCGAACCCTGGGGGGTGACTGTGGTCTGCTATAACCACTAATCAACATACCCTCCCATTTAATTTAACATTCTACAGCACCAAGTATATTTTTAAACATTTAATTGTGTGCTGAATAATACTTTCCTCAGATCCAAGCATAATTAATCTTTTGAATATTGGGTCTATCTCTTTCATAAGCTCCTCTTAAGACAGCTGCAAAATATTGCTAATAATTTTGAGTTAATAGTGTGTTTAGAAGGTCATGTAAGGCTATTGCTGGGAGGATTAAAAGATTTTCTTTCATCCAGAGCCTCCTTTGTTGTAAGAAACCAAGGTAATTTAAATCACGGATTTAGTCAGTCGAACCGGGACAAATCAACGGAGTAGGGCTGTGAGAACTTGAAGCAAGAACACATCAGGCCAGCAAGTTCACAAAGAAAAGGTTCTCCAAACTCACCAGGCCACTGAGCCAAAGTTAAGCTGAACGTTTAAAATTCTCCATTCTTTTAAATTAAGGGCAACAGCGGACATCTTGTTTCTTAATTATTCAGCTGACATTCTCTTATGGATACCCTCTTAAAGCATCATGGGTAAAGTATGGTAGCTAGCAAGTCACTTGAGTCACTAACACCTGTAGGTGTTTCTGACACACACATGCTTGATTTTTTAATTAATAACTAGCCAGATTTTGAGGGGGATGAACGAGAGAGATTTCACATGGTTATTGCTCAGAAATAGTTGTCCATTGGTATTAAGGACAGAATTAATTCTTCCCTCTAACAAGTGTTTGTTAATTATTTGTGTGTGGGAATACATATGAAAGCCACACAATATGGTTCTCTGTCCTCCTTAGAGCTGAGTGAATAATTGATTTTTCTATTCAGGGACCAAGCCAAAAAATCCCCTCCCCCTCAAAAGAAATTTGTTTTCATCTGAACCAAAATTGATTTTTCCCCCTCACCAAAACAATCGAAAAATTGTAAAAATTTCATTTTGGGTTTTTTGTTTTGTTTTGGGTTGCTTTCAGGTGTTTTTCACCCTTTTTGTTTTGTTTTGTTTTTAAACAAATTAGCTAAATTCCACAATGAAAAATCAAAACATTTTGAATCAAAATAGCCAAAATGAACAGTTCTGAAATTCTCAAAAAAAGTTTCCATTTTTTTCTTTTAGAATTATTCACTGAATTCAACCCAATTTTGTAAAGTTTAGGTGCCCTGAAAAATGCACTTGTCAGTGAATTTACTATTTACACACACAAAAATGCACCCAGTCCTCTTCTAATAGCCAGAACAGAGGTTTATGAGTCTGCCACTGGTTTTGAGCTGACAAAGTTAGGTCTTTTAGCTCAAGCAGTAGGGTCCTACTTATAGAGCCAGAGGTCCTAGCTTCCATTTCTGCTTCCAACAACCCACCCAGAGGTGTCACATTTCAAGAGGTGGCCTGGAGGAGGGATTAAGCTGTGATGGATCTCTGAAATTTAAGACCCACCCAGGGGCACCACATTATATGTACATGCATAGGGCTTAATCCTGTCCTGGCTGGGTTAGTGAAAGGGACTGGAGATACTGCTCCTGTGAACAGGACAGGCTGGGAGTATGCACTGTGATGCCCCTATGGCTGCTTGCATCTGCGCACAGAATACACACTAACTGCAGATCATGCCCGCTTGGGGAAGAAGTGAATTGGCATGTGTCTTAACTGCCTTCTCTTCTAACTCTCTCTCAAGTGCTATGGACAGGTCTTGCCCTGTTTGCTTGGGAAGAAAAGGCATCCTCTTACCTCCCCGCATGTGCAGCACAGAGCAGGACTTTATATTGCATGATGTGCAGAGTAGAACATAGCACATTTTAAAACATATATGCAAATTCCAACCAACATGATAAACATCTCAAGGATTCCTGAACTGAAGTTCTCCTAAATTCATGCAGTTACAAGTGACCATAAAAGCATACTGCGCCAATAATCCACAAACAAGTTTGTAATACACCTCATTAGACTCATCATAGCATCTTGTGCTAAAAGTGTTGCTAGAATCCTTGTACCAATGATCCACAGGGACCTATAGACTTTCAGTTACATTTTTAATCACTGTCTGGAAAAAATGCAAAAGAATTTGACATATTAAAGTCTATATTAATGTAAAGTGTGACAATGAGGTTCAATTTAGAGCCCTAGCCTGCAGATATTCCATGTATTTAATTCCCACTGAAATCAGTGAAATGTAAGTATGAACTGGTTGCTGATCCCAAAATGCTCAACTGTTAAGAAATTCAACATTTAGGTCTCCTATCCATCTTTGTGTCTAGATCACACCCCCATACATTGATCACAAACCCCAGTAGTACCTAGAGATAATGGGTATTATGAAGACTGAAGGGAATCAATTAACCTGGTGTGGCTTTAAGTCAGGTCCTAATTATTATTTGTGTGTAGTTTGTGTGTTAGTAAGTTACTTCTGTAGGGAATAGTATTAAAGGTAACAGGGTGAACTGAATATCAACCAGTGATCTTGCCCTTTGAACTAGTCATGTTAAAATTAGAATAAGGCAGCATCAACGCTGTGACTGTATATGTTCCAAAGTTCATTGCTAATAATAAATCTTATATTGGAATAAATCAAAACCTAATAAATCTTGTCCTTAATATAGCCTTCAGTTCTGTGACATTTTCCATCACTCTCAATCCTTACAACTGACCTCTAAAATACACAAATTGCAGCTTTTTTTCTGTATGCCCCCCAATCTAACAAAGCACTTAAGCATATGAGCAGTCCCATTGAACAAGGATTATTAAAGCTAACTCAGTGTGGTCTTCAGATGCTACAGCAAAATGTTAAACTTAAGTACATACTTAAGTGGTTTGCTGGATCAAGGACTATATATTTAGACCATTTCCAAATGAGTTTGCTTTGCTGTAATGAAACTGCTGGAAAAAACCAGAAGCAAATCTCTGTACAGTGCCTATAACCACAGTTAAAGAGATTCAGAAATTGGATCTAGCCAATGTGTGGCTTTACCCTAGTAAACCATAGTGCCAGCTAAGATACTGCAACTTTGTGAACAGATGTTTTGAAGCATCATCAGTAGGATTACTGTAGAATTTACTCATCATAAATCAGCATACTGCAGTGGCATTCCTGCTGGGCAGCTAATCTATCCTGCTCCTAATGTTCAGTCCGTACAGTAGTTCACACGAGGATGAATGTGCTCACTACTCTTTGACATGACAGTTTGATGCAGCCTTTCAAGGCCACTTTGGCTTAGCCTAACTTGCCCTTGTTCAAGGTCACACACCAACCAGTCCCAGTGAGTTGTGAGTCTTGCATACACGGAACACTGGAACAATCAGAAGACACGTTTGTTAGACACAATTTAAAACCATTTTATCACTTGCATTAAAATAATAATCATTATCTATCAAGTACCAATACTGTGTTCGATGTGGTGCAGGCATATAAAATGATACAGTTCCCGCATATATAATGATGGCCTAAGTCAGTCATAAACAAAACACCTAAGACATAATACACTGGTACAACAAAACAAGTTTGAAGTAGTGGGGAAAAAAATCTCAATGTCAAGATTGTTAGCGAAGTTGTTTATCATTTTTACCCTGTACTGTACTTCAGAGCCTGTCTGGTACCATATACCTCCACTAAGAAATGAGCCTCAGCCATACCAAATCCACTAACATCCACTAGAACAGCTGGCACAAAATGATTTTAGATGGGCTCACTAGCAGCGTCTTCCAGAGAGTGGTTATATAACCACAGGTATTGTAAACAAGAAATGCTTCAGAGAGGGAGTGAAGTGGTGAAATGGAAGATAACTTGGGGAATTCCAGGAAACAAAAAAGCATTTGTGTGCATCCACTTTTTATTGTAACTAGTCCCCTGTGGAGAAAGATCTCTGACTTCAGGTTGAAATTTCCCCTTGGTTATGTAAGCTTTCCCTTTTCAATCATTCTCCACAGCAGAAATTGTGTCAGTTTACATCAACCAGATATTTCCCAGAAACTCAGAGCAACCAATCTTGATGACCTCTCCATTACAAGGTTTCTTTCTTTCTTTAAATCATAATCATAATCATGAACAGAGAATCCCAAGCCAAGCGACTGTCTGCACACCCAGCTCTGCGACACTGAGGCACTCATGGACAGATTGTCAAAAGAGGTCATCATGTTCTGAGTGCTGAGTGCTTAGGAAAATCTGGCCCATGCCCAGGTGCTTAGAAGGGAGTCGTTCTGACTCAATTATAGAAAAGCTTTATGACTTGCAGTGCAAGAGCTTGAAAATTTGGGGTTCTCTCCCAAAGATCAAG
>NW_020664447.1:79933842-80024702 GCF_002925995.2 Terrapene triunguis
GCACATGGCAGATGCACCTACCTTCTCCATAAATGGGGACTAAGGCAAACTCCTATTTGAGACTGGGGAGACAGACTTCAAATTATGGAACGCCTCGTCAATCAATGTCCTAAACAATCATATCCTGCTAGTATCTCTGCCATCTACTCTGTGCCACCTGAAGCAGTTAACTGGATTGCCAACCTAGAGTTGGACATCTGACATTGCTGTTTCTAGGCCACATGAAAGAAGGCGAATGGGAGCTGAGCTCTTCTGAAAAATTTGACCCTTAGTTACAAAGTTCTAATACCCTCATTATTAAAGGCCAAGGGGCCTGGTGTAAATTGTCATGGCTCCACTGAAGTCAACATATCTGACAGTTTACATCAGCTGAGGATCTACCCCCAGATGGCATGCATCTGCATAGGTATTCTAAATAAAGGATAAGAAACAACCTGCCCTTCTTTCCAGCCCCTTTCTTTCCCTGTGCAGGGACTAGTTACATCTGCAGTCCCATTGCTCTCCTAATTTCAGAGACTGTCCCCTGCTAGTGCCCACTGGGCACTAGCCCCCAACAAAAGGAGTTCCAGGGCCACAGTCCATCGTCCGTGCTGGCTGGATGCACTGGGAAGCAAATACATGCTGTGTCCTGATAGGGGGTAATGCAGCAGGCACATTTTTTAGCATGCTGTGGTGCCCCATTGAGGGATTGTGCTTTGTTGAGACACAATGTCGCTAAAAGCCCCCGAGGTGACTGAACACTACCCACACCAAGAAGTATGGTTCAGTTCAGGTAATGTCCCCACTAGTTCACATACTTATAGAAATGTATGGAGGATTCACCCATCCCTTCTTCCCCTTCTGTGCACTGATTACTTCTATTCTCTGGATGAAATCAGCAGCTGTGAGAGCCAGAGAAGAAAGGGGCAACATTTTTTCTATTGTGAAACTTCCTTCTCTTCACACAGTTGGGCAGCTGTGAGAACAATACCCCTCTCCATCACCAGTCAGCTTTTGCAGTTGCTGTGTCTTACTCTTTGGAACCACACATATTATATACAATGTAAAAGTCAACCAAAGTCTACAAATTCTAAATTAAAGCACTTTAAACAGATGTGTACTTAGAAACAGAGCTACAATCATGTACTGTACTTTGTGTGCTTAAATAGTGCACGTAATATAGTTCACTGTAATAACTACTCAATACTCAGGTTTCTAGCACGTTTAGAGGATATAGACAGGAATTAAATTTCAGTCCTGGAGCTAGTACTGGAATACAGCCAGTCCCATGTGATTCATAAAAATTCCCCTGTCAGAATGATGTGTCCTGCTGTCTTGATGCCTTGACCAAGTTTCCTGAGGTTCTTGTTATTATTAAGGTCCTGAGTGTTAACAAACTTAAACTGAAAGTATTTTAATCTAGCACCATCCATACTGAAGCTCCAATTAGAACCTTTGAAGTTCTTTCTCCATCATACATATCATTTAATGTCATCTCTGTTTGTATATTTAGTCTTCTGCTGTATAAAATGAATAAGGCAATTCTAAAATAGATAACGGAAAAGTACGAATTTATAGCAAAATGGCAACCATTACCATCCCATCAAATTACACTTGTTAGCTGTAACCATTGTCGAGAACCACAATTGGGTAACTATTATTTTTAGCCTATTTCTAAATATTCTTCAATTCTACAGTTCTCTTAAAAAAAACCACAGTTCTCTACAAATTATATTAACTTCCCTCAATATACATATTCAAGCTTCACTGTTTCCATTCATGTTTCCCAGCTGTCCTTGAAACTGAACTGAGATCATCCATGTTTGTTCTTATTTATGGATTTGCTGGGTTTTTTGTGTTTGTTTTTTAGTTTCCCCTAGTTATTCTGTGTGGGAGTATCAGAGTGACAATATGTCAGAGCATTTGGAATAAAGACAGCCAGAAAAAGTGGAATTTTTGAGTGTTTTGTATTTTCATAAAGTCCCTTCTAATTTTCTAGAGAGCTATTGAAAGAATAAGAAAAATTAATCCCTATTATAAAGTAGTAAATCTTTTTAGGATTATTAAGTAGCCTCTACGCTCTCATGGAAATATTGGTCCCCCTTACTTCAGCCGTAAGCTTTAGCCAGCAAATGGTGAATGCACCCCTCACTCAGACAATCTGCAAAGCGTATTACACAGCATGGTTCTCCTGCCATCCCCATATAATATAGTCCTATCCTAGCAGGATTCTTGTGGAAGAGGATGCACCAGGCAGCATCTGTGATTTCCCCTTGCTGCCTGACAGGGCAGGATTTGGTCCAGGAAAAGGGAAACACGTGTTCGGAGACCCTACATTCTTAGGGTATGTCTACACTGCACTTAAACACTGGCCCATGTCAGCTGACTCGGGCTTGCTGGGCTCAGGCTACTGGGCTCAGGCTACTGGGCTGTTTAATTCTAGTGTAAATGTTTGGGCTCAAGTTGGTGTCCAAGCTCTGGGACTCCATGGGGGGGAGGGGAAGAGTCCCAGAGCCGAGGCTCCAGCCCAAGCCCTAATGTCTAGACTGCAGTTAAACAGCCCGGTAACCCAAGCCCCACAAGCCCGAGTCAACTGACATGGGCCAGCCACAGGTGTTTATGTGCACTGTAGATATACCCTTTGAGACTGAATGCATCATAGATGTGAGGGCTGATATTTTCAAAGCCATCCTTAAATTATTTGAATGACTAATTCCCCTTAAAAGCAGTATCAACTGGGTGTACCAATGCCTTAATAAGTGTCCAACCAAACCTGCCCCTCCTATCCCCACCCCATTGGCTAGCACTGCTGGTGCAATTTTTGAGAGGGATATGTTGCAAGAAGAGGGGCACTTACTGGAAGAAGACCAGAACTTAGTGTTGGGTCTCTGCAGTCTGAATTCTAGTTTACAAGTCAGGTTCTTCAATAAGCTCCAAAGATGTAAAACAGCAATAAAATCACCCTAACCAGTTAAACCAGGTGGATGGCTGTTTTGTGTCTCCAGAGTGGCTCAAAGAAGGCAAGTTTACCAATGCATCTGGCCCAAAAAGTGTTGAGAAAAATCCACATTTTCATTAATAAAATTTTTATTTCTCCAAAGACTCATTTATTGTTTCAGAGAAACGATCATGCTTCACTCTGGCAATAATGTGATTTTACTCAGGCAATAATAAAAATGATCTAATTTTTAGGGTATGTCTACACTGACAACATTTAAGAAAAGGCAGAATAGGTTGCAATATAACCAGCTAACAAAATTTTAACACCTCCCAACCAAAAGGCGGTGTGCATATAGGCAGCAGCGAAAGAGTCAGTCAAAATGGCATTGCGCGCAATATTTTCTATTATCTGTGTTTAGCTAAGATAACCTTTTATCTTGTGTCTCAATTAGGGAGAGGGATAGCTCAGTGGTTTGAGCATTGGCCTGCTAAACCCAGGGTTGTGAGTTCAATCCTTGAGGGGCCACTTGGGGATCTGGGGCAAAAGCAGTACTTGGTCCTGCTAGTGAGGGCAGGGGGCTGGACTTGATGACCTTTCAAGGTCCCTTCCAGTTCTAGGAGATGGGATATCTCCATTTATTTCTATTTTCTAATCTGATTTTATGATTGCTCTTTTTTTGATGTATTTAAACGATACCAAACAACCACACAGTCACTATAAAATCAAGCTGTTTTTCCATGGGGTCTTTTATTCCATTTTACAGCTGAATTGACTGAGATACAAGGAAGACAAGTTACTTGCCCTGGACCATGCAGGGTGAGGTCCATGTCTGTGCACAGGGGTGAATTCTTAGTGCACATTTGGGACCAGATCCTGTACTCCTTGCACAACCAGTTGTCCCACAGACTTCACTGTGTGTTTAACTGGTATGACTTTAGTGGGAGACTTGTGGGCTTCCCAGGAATGAAAGATCAGGTCTTCAAAGACAGACCTCTCTTGCAGCTTTCATTATTAGAAAGCATGCTGCCTCTTGCATAAGCCACTCTTCTTAGGAGTTTAAAAAGTCATACTTGACTGAAATATTGCATTTAAGTTCTCTGTCCTGAAGCCAAATTTTTCATATTTGAATCCTTACTACTAAAAAAATAAAAATAACAACGTTATACCAGGGCAAATAAATTAAAATGAACATTTTCCAATGTTCCCTAATGTGGAAAAAGTCCAGTCTTTTCATGCCACAAATCTGTAATGTGAGCCAAAGGATTTGGATGCATTCAGAGGAGGCTGGTGACATGTGCAAGCAGGTAAGTAAAACAGTCCTGGGATCATCAGATCAGACCCAAATCATGGCAGTGGCTGAAGGCCATACAGTGTTTTGAGTCACATTCTATCCGCTGGATGTCGTTGGAGGCCATTGGATCTTTTGACCATAAAAACGAATACCTAACAAGCTATTTTCTTTAGGAAATTCCAGCTAGCTCGCTCTTCAAAATTAACTTTGCAGGAAGGTCTTTTAACCTATGAACCTGGGCTCAACTGGATGCATGCCAACAATTTGAATTGCAAAGAGTCCCTGAACACTTACTTTCTTGAAAGTTTGTTGTGAGGATTAATTATTATGGCCCAGATTGTAGCCAGCCCTTGTATGGGTGCACAGTGAGGGGGAGGGTGCAATGAACATTCACCCAGTGTTATTAATTGCCATTAATGAAAAACAGATTATAGGCTCCCTGGCACAGGGACGGCTTGTACAGCACCTAGCACAATGGAGCTAGCCACAGATCCAGACTGCGCCCTCCACAGAGCAGAAAAGAGACTGCTCCCCTATCAATCTGTGGAGTGCAAGTGGCCCCAAATGTGGTGGGGAAGTAGGTATGCCAAGGAGAGCGGAGCTGTCTGGCTGTGGTGGGGAGCACAGGTTGTATCTTCCTAGGGAACTGCACAAGTTCTCTCTGCCCCACATGCCAGGAAGCTCCTGAATGCATAAGGCCTGCTAGAATTCCCCCTGGGGTGATGCAACCACATGCTGTCCCCAGTGCATGTGGTCTCTTAATGCTGTCGCCTGCCCTTAATGGGTTGTGTTTGAACTAAGTTGTAATTTAGGTGCTATCATAAAATACTTATTATCTTGCTTGTTACTGAATAACTAAAGGAAAGAGTCAGACTGTCAGCTGGTGTAAACTGGCATAGCTCCTGTGAGCACAACTGAGCTGCTCCAATTTGCCCCAGCTGAGAATCTGGCCTAAGTCTCTAAAGACTCAATACACAGCACTGGCTCCATAGGAGCCCTTCACAGTCCATTAGATTAGACTTCTAATATCTGAAGGTGAGATTTTCAAAGGCTCTTAAATGAATTAAGACTTGGGCTCCTAAATCACTTAGGTTCTTAAAAATCACATCTTTATAGGAAATTAAATCCGTATGTCGATAACAGATTGTAAGATTTAAAAAATACACATTTGAATAGTCCCTAAAAATGGTTGAACTATATATTTACATAAGAGAATACAGTGGTGGCATATACTTGTCAGATAAAGTATTTATTATGGCTGTTTCATCTCTGATAAATAAAATTTCCATAAAAGAGTTGCTTAAATAGTTAAACTAATCTGTTAGGGCCCCATTCAGGAAAGCACTTACGCACATGCTTATCTTTAAACATGTGTTTAAATGCCATTTATTTCAGTGGGACTCAAGCAGTTGTTTAGCTGTTGTTCTGAACAGGGAGGTTTCCATGAACTGGAAATTCACGTGAATATCTGAAAATAATTTTGGAGAATGAGGCCCTACATGCAAGAATATCTGTAAAAGGGAAAAGTATAGCTAATGAGCTGAAAGACAATCAGCTTTCTTAATGCAGGGATTAATAAAAGAGAAAGATTTTTTTACAAAAAGTCCTGGTTTAGGACATTTTTGTACACATATATTGTCTGTTTCTTAATAGAGGTCTCCGTCCTGCATTCCTTGCACAGCAAAAACTCCCACTGATCTCTTTAGGAGATTTAGTTGCAGTAGTAAGGTAGGACTGGGCCTAAAGGGGAAAAAATGGTTAGTAATGTGTTAGAAACATTTTAAGGTTTATTAATGAACACAACACAAACCTCAGAGTCAGAACCAAGTGAACATTCTGAGAAACTCCTGTTGGGGAATGGTGTTCTGATGATGGCATGCAGAAAAACATATATAGTGCAGGAAATCCTGACCCCAATGGGAGTTTTCCCATTGACTTCAGTGGAGCCAGAATTTCACCCAGCAAGAGATTTGAAAGCCTGTTCTTGGAAAGGATGGAAGGAAACAGCTCAAGAGAGATATGGAAAGGGAGGGTACAGATGGAGGAAATAAAAGCCAATCGCAAAGGCTTAAGACAACATTTAAGAAAAGGCAGAATAGGTTGCGATATAACCAGCTAACAAAATTTTAACACCTCCCAACCGAAAGGCGGTGTGCATATAGGCAGCAGCGAAAGAGTCAGTCAAAATGGCATTGCTCGCAATATTTTCTATTATCTGTGTTTAGCTAAGATAACCTTTTATCTTGTGTCTCGATTACTGCAACATCCTTCTCTCTGGCCTTGACAAATACAAACTTGCCCCACTCATATCCCTTCACAACGTTGCTGCAAAGATCATTTTCCTAGCCTGTCCCTTTGACCACGGCACCCCTCTCTTTGCATCCCTTCGCTGGAACCCCTTCTCTATTGCATCAATCATAAGCTACTTGATTCACTTCCAAGGCCCATCATGACTTAGCCCCACCCTACTTATCATTTCTTGGTCAGTATCAAAAGGTCGACTCTCACCTCCAATTGGCCCATTATCCCACCCTCCATCATCCCTTGTTAAATTGTCAAACAGGCACCTTAATGTTTTCTCCCATGCCACCCCTTGTGCCTGTGAGAAGCGTCCTGTAAGCATCCTCAAAGCTACCTCAGTGCCCTCCTTCACATCACTCCATAAAACTCTCCTTTGCCGTGAGGTCTACAAAAACTTGACAATAGTTAGGCTGCTGGTGTGCTGATGCCATAGCATGCTAACCAATGCAGTCTCATCACTTCCTTGTACTCCCCATCCATCTGTCTGTAACCACCTGATCTCTCTTGTCTTATACTCAGATTGTCAGCTCTTTGGGGCAGAGAATGTCCTTTTGTTGTGTGTTTGTACAGCTCCTAGCACAATGGGGTCCTGGTCCATGACTAGGGATCCTAGGTGCTACTGTAATACAAATAAATAATAGAAAAAGAAGAAGAAGAAGAATGCTCGGTTTGCAGCCCACACTAAGGGCTTGTCTACACTGGCAATTAACAGTGCTGCAACTTTCTCGCTCAGGGGTGTGAAAAAACACCCCCCTGAGCGCAGCAAGTTGCAGTGCTGTAAAGCACCAGTGTAAACAGTGCCCCAGCGCTGGGAGCCACACTCCCAGTGCTGGTAGCTATGCCTCTCGTTGAGGTGGGTTTTTTAGAGCGCTTTAGCTTTGCCAGTGTAGACCAGCCCTTATGCAACAACCATGTACATTAAACTATCTTAACATTCCCTCAACACACATATGCTAAGGCATAGGCGAGCGCTAGTTTTAGAAGGATTAGCTTTTTATCTGTAAATGTTAGTAGATGTAGATTTCACTGTGCACACACAAACCGATGACAAAATAGAAATGTACAGATAGGCAAAGTAAGAAAAAGGTGCTTGAGAACTTACTAGAGTTTGATTTAAGAATACTTAACTTTGTATATTTTGAAACAGAATGTTGACAATTTGTGTTTTAATGGTTATAAAACTTTATTTTTTTTATTCTCAATGTCCACTGTCATTAAATTATTGTCTGAACACCCCTCCCCATAATTCCCTGCAACTGTGAAAATTTAAATTGATAAAAAATGAAAAAATACTTAAAAATCTGCTAAGCCTAACTGCAGCCATCGCTAAATCACCTGGGGGTGCCCCTGTGTCAGAGGTCAGCTAGGCCTGTTTTCCCCAGCTGGAGAGGGACAGAGTAGACAGTGCATGAGGAATCAGGATCTGGCCCTCAGCATTTTCCACCAATTACCATGCAGCTACCTGTGAAATTATCCCAGGTTTTTCCTCCATTAAAACAAGAAATGGTAGGTAAATGTATGGTAGCTAAACCTGCCTGGGAAATAGCTTTTGTTCCCACAAAAAAATGACAAACATGAAAAAGGTTTTCTTTGGATCAAAATTTTTCTTCAAAAAAATTTCTTTTGGATAAAAACCTGAAATTGAATTTGAATATTTGACACTTCCTGTGGAAATATCTGTTTTGGCAAAAAGCAATTTTACATGGAAAGATACCAACCAACTCCAGTGACAGTTATTGCTCACAGCTGACTTTTTAATTTGGACCACTCTCCTTTGCTACAAGTTTTTCAGACTGACATCCTTCTTCACCTTTAATGGTCCCCAGCGAACATGTCACCAGTGCTAGCCCTTCTCTAGTCATGCTCCCACCTTTATCTGATATTGGAGTGGGTCCCCAGATTGGACTCCATAGACCACTAGGCTGATCCAGTACAGCAATTCCTATTGTATCCTTTCCCTCTTTTCCCTGTTGCTTCGTAATTTTGTGTTCTCAGCTATTCATCCTTTCTTATCCATCTTTCTTAGCATTAGTTGTCCTAGAACAGAGCAGAGCTCAAGGATAGGAGTGAAGAATTCTGAAAACCCTCCAAGTTCTCTAATGAACAGTTTTGTATCCAAGGGAACCAAGTACTGAAATTAGAAGTTTCATTTCATTGTGGGGGAAGGGGAGAATGGAAACTACATCATGCATCAGAAACCCAACTTTGACCGTTCTCAATGCAACACTTTATTAGCTAAATACTATATTATTATGACTCATGTCACAATAATCATTATTAAATCTGGGTCAAAAACTAAATGAACCATCTTCAAATTACTTAACTTCAAAATCTCTACAGAAAACAAAATAAGCCAAGATACTTATATTTCAGCAGTCTTGGCCTCTGAAGTAAGTTTAATGCTTGATTTCCCTTTGCCAACAAGATAATTTTTGGACCATCTTTTTTCAATACAAGTGTTGATTCACTTCTGCTAGGGAGGACCCATTCCTTCAGCTGTCTCAGATTTAAAGTTTACAAAGAATTATGCAACCAAAGTGGAACTTCTCATGCTTAAGCATTTGATTCAAATTTGTTTTTGAAGGAGAAATGTGACCTCAAAATCTGTAGCGTGTTTATGTTAGGACTTCCATAAACACTTTAGCAAAGCATTGTTTGCTGATATTCTGCAACCCAAAAATCACATTATGACTGGTTTGGAAGGGGAGCGAGCAGTTAGTGTTAATTGAGCCTGCAAACACATAAGTGTATACAGACCTTTATTCACGAGTAGTCCCCTTGAAGTCTGTCAGACTACTTGTGCAGAAGCGTTTGCAGGATTGGGTCCTTACTGGTTACTGGACACCCATGGGAAGGTGAACTTATTACTGAAAGGAAACATCAGCAAGGAACAGGGCAAAAACAGGAAAGAAGAAGACAAGATTCTCCTCTTCTCTTCCTTTCCCATCCCTTTCTCTCCTCTCCTTCCTACTTTGCCCTTAATTTACTCAAAGATTTATATCATTGACTTGCCAGTCAGGAATTCACAAGATCAATCTACTCTATAGCCACAACTAGTATTACTTCTAGATCAGAAATACGATGGGGTTGCATGGGCTTCTCCACAGAAAACATTTTGCTATTATTAATGTGCGCTATCAACTGCGGATGAAAGGGCAATTGTATTTTTGTGGGGGAGGGTCTTGGTGGCCTACTGACCTTTGTGTTTTAAACGTAAGCTGTACTTCCCACTCTGAGGTAAACCCTGTGCTAAGGTAGCATTGACATTGTTTACTGTCTGGCTGTATAGATGTCTGGCACAGATTGCAAAGTACAGTAGCATCAAAAAACTGTGCTCTATGCATGCTCCCTTGGTGGATTTCATCATACATTTTGCATCTGAAATTAAAATAAGGGCTTTAATGCCTTTTGCACTATTCATGGTTTGCAAGAGGCAGGCAAACAGTGTTACCATCTGAATAAATATCTCATGGTTGATTCTGATCTCACATTAGTATAACTCCACTGGCTACCCTGGGTTTATTTCACATTTACACCATATAGAGGAGATTGGGGGAAAAAATTTCTTTCTACATAGTACATAAAAATTGCCTTACCAGATCAGGGCACTGATCTGTCTAACCCAGCAGCCTGTCTCTGACAGCAGATGCTTCAGTGGACATGCAAGAAATTCCATAGTGGACTATTATTGAACCATTTCTCCCACATTTTGCAAAAGAATGGCACAGCCATATGCATCACACAGAGCTCACAAACACACTAAAAAACGCAAAAGTTTATTCTTAACTGAACAAATGTATTGTCAAGTCCAGAGCAATGAGAAAGCGATGTTCCATTAGCTTACTGTCTCTCCAAACAAAGGCAGGGAGATCATTTACTGTTTTTGCTGTAATGGGCTGCACTGCATTTGCTGATGTCAGGAATTTAAGCTATATTTAGTTTAGATAACCTAGTGATATAGAATCACAGTTTAATTACACAAGCTAACAAATCCAGATACGATACAGCACAGAGGGCAAGCTTCAGTGTTACCATTGAGGACATTCCCAGCACAGTGCCAAAGGAATACTACTATTACTCTTGCCATCACATACATAACTAGTGCCAGTGTGGGTTTTTCCGTAGATTTTAAACCCTGAGCCACCGCCCACTTTGCTGCCAAAGCCAATCAGATAAAGCAAAATAGGCACAATACAGCAGTAGTAACTACTTCCCTGTTCTACCATTGCAAATGCCACATTATGGCATCCAAGGATCTTTTACAGAAAGACAGACATGTTTCCTAACTTGTTGGAAAGGTGCAAATAATGTCTTTGTGCCTGCTGTATACTGACTTAGATTTGGTCCTAAAAGACTCCTTTCCGCAAATGTTTTCTAATCAATTTTTTTACCTACCGGATAGAACTCAAACTACATTTCCTAGAGCTGCCACTGCAAACAAAAGGTGTTCTCTCCATGGTCAGCTCCGGAAAGAGCAGCACATGGCTGCTCCTACGAGGGTGCCTTAAAGTGTGGAAATCCTCATGACAGGCTGTAAACAGAGGGCCATTTCTTCAGCTTGTGTCCATCTGGGTCGTGCCATTACAGACAATTATGTTACACCAATTTACAGCAGTGGAGTATCTGGCCCAAAGATTAAAGAGAGAGATTGGGAGGGTGTTTAGAATTACTGCAGGCCTCCTCATGCTCAGCTGCACACTGTATACCAGGATGTGAATGAGAATTTATCTGACACTTCATAATTTGTTTGCCATAAAAGCATTTCAATCTCTG
The DNA here is from genome assembly GCF_002925995.2 of Terrapene triunguis. Taxonomy (NCBI): domain Eukaryota; kingdom Metazoa; phylum Chordata; order Testudines; family Emydidae; genus Terrapene; species Terrapene triunguis. Next base: position 79,945,128 of record NW_020664447.1, read on the forward strand.
GCCTGCTGACAACAGACATGGTACCTAAAGTTATTTTCTCTTAGATGGTGCAACTGTACCGTAGCAGGTAATTTCTAGGGTAATTTGCTAGAGACAAACTCTGGGCCTATCTTGCAAACACTTACTACCAAGTAGGGTGACCAGATAGCAAGTGTGAAAAATCAGGATGGGGGAGGGGGTAACAGTTGCCTATATAAGACAAAGCTGATAATATTGGGACATCTGGTCACCTTACTACCAAATATAGTGCTTACTATCATGAACAGCCCTGCTGGAGCTACTCACTGTAATAAGCAGGACACTCGGTGAGTATTTGCAGGATCAGATCCTATAACATTTTGAGGCAGATAATAGCCTTTGCTCCTGCTGAGTAGCACTTTACTCCACAAGTGGCCCCACTGACACTCTCCATCAGGAGTTTTAGAATCTGACCCTGTTCAAATAGAGGCACATTGATACCCAAGCTTGTTCAGCTAGGAATCACGCAAAAGAGTCTATTGTTAAAATTCCATAATATGTCATTTAGTATGAGCTAGCAAAAGTGTGGTAGCAAGCCTGGTAAAGATCTTTTATCACATTAAAACACTGGGTGAAGGGTTAAGCAGAGTCACAGACTTGCTGCCAAACAAACATTATGGTTCTCGTAACAATGAACTTTCTTTGTAACAGGATGGGTAAAAAGTTAATCAACTGTGTATTATGATCATTGCATTCTTAGGCTGACTGGCAAGATTAAAATCTCACCATTTAACAGCAATCCATAAAGAACAAACAGATTGACAGGAAACAGCAAAGTTGTGTTAACATTTTTTTTCAAGAGCACACATTTAGGAAATGCCAGATCTCAGTGTAAAATGGACAGTTTGTGGAAACTACAGGATACAATGACCTGCAAATACGTATTTTCCCCTCCTTGCTGCTCATTGCCCCCTTTGGCTTTTTGATTGAGACCATCCTCTCCTACAGCATCAAACCCTGCTCACACTCAGGTGGGCACTTCCTGAAGTCAATGGAATCTTTTCCTGGCCGTAAAAGAAGCCAGATTTAATTCTGGGTGTCACACTGTCTGGAGTGGCTCACGACCATGAGTGTCAACCTCAAGGCAGACTGTCAAAAGGCAGGGCAGAAACCCCAAACTGGTAATATGTTCTATAATTAGATTTTACCAACCCAGCAACAAGTGTGAACTCCTAAAGCACTAGAACCGTGTTACCATCGAGTCACAGACAGTCCCCTTGGGCATTCCAGTCTATCTTGCTACCCAGGCAAATTGCATTATGTGATAGATAGTCACTTTATACCAAAAATCACAATAATATTCAGGTTACTCCCAGTCCCAAAGAAACAGTCACTTACCCCAGGTTAATTGTACTCAGATCTCAAACCAAAGACAACGCCTGCAGCCAATCCTCTAATAAACTAACTAAAGATTTATTAACTAAGAAAAGAAATAGGAGTTATTTACAAGGTTAAAACAGGAAACATACACACCAAAATGAGTTACAGTCTTAGATTTTAAAACATAATATAAGCTTCTATAATAAGCAGCTCTATATGTTCTTTAAGGCTGACCCATGCCAAGCAGCATGTGGACCTTTTGCTTATGTTTAGGAATCTTTGCCCCTCAGAGTCCAGACAGCATAAAAGATCCAGTTTCTCCTTGTCAAAGATTTTATCCCACCCCCACCCCCACCCCAGATTCCAAGCTGATCGGACAAGCACTCCTGCATGTAACCTCTTCACGGGTGGGGGGGAGCAATCGACAAAGTCTTTGTTCTACAATGGACCATCTGGATTCAATAGTCCTTCCTGATGAGCAGGAGATCACGCCTCTTGGGGTACACTAATATTTCACACTTGGTGATGCTTCTTCCCTGACTGTGGGGAATTTACAGTCTTAACAAACATTTTTATAGTTACAGAGATAACATTTAAACATTGTAACGTGGGATACAGAGATGATAAGTAGGATTAATACAGGCAGCATCCTGCAAGCATTCCATAAAGCACACCAAACAAACTGTTATAACTCTCATATCTATTCTGATAATGCTAACACACAGGTAAGCCTGACTCATTTCCATCTATGCATTTGTAAGTGTTCAATGAGGCCTAGGAACCTTTGCATGAGCTGGGACCTGGTCTGCCAGCGTCGCAGTGGGATGCTGCCTCCTGCCTAATAAGAACTACTCTTACATTGAATTAGTAACACCATAGCAAGCAGTAAGGATTGGATCCAAAACCCATTGAAATAAATGAGTCATTCCAATTACTTCAGTGGCTTTGGATTAGGCTCTAAAAGACTATTTGTATGCAGTCCCTGGTGTTTCCCTTGGTTTATTTAAAGAATCATTTCTCTGATATCCAAACAGCAAAGCTCTTTAATTTTTTTTAAAACATTGTATCAGGATGATAGTTCTGGTTTGGTTCAATGTTCCTGTTACCCAGAGTCAACACGTGCCTAAAAATTGCACCTGAGGAGAAATCCATCACAGCATAAACAATCACTGACACAAGGAAGAAAGGAGAGCGGCAGAATATGGACCCTGGACTTCAGAAAAGCAGACTTTGACTCCCTCAGGAAACTGATGGGCGGGATCCCCTGGGAGAATAACATGAGAGGGGAAAAGGAGTTCAGGAGAGCTGGCTGTATTTTAAAGAATCCTTATTAAGGTTGCAGGAACAAAAGATGTGCAGAAAGAATAGTAAATATGGCAGACAACCAGCTTGGCTTAACAGTGAAATCCTTGCTGATCTTAAACACAAAAAAGAAGCTTACAAGAAGTGGAAGATTGGACAAATGACCAGGAAGGAGTATAAAAATATTGCTCAGGCATGCAGGAGTGAAATCAGGAAGGCCAAATCACACTTGGAGTTGCAGCTAGCAAGAGATGTTAAGAGTAACAAGAAGGGTTTCTTCGGGTATGTTAGCAACAAGAAGAAAGTCAAGGAAAGTGTGGGCCCCCTACTGAATGAGGGAGGCAACCTAGTGATAGAGGATATGGAAAAAGCTAATGTATTCAATGCTTTTTTTGCCTCTGTCTTCATGAACAAGGACAGCTCGCAGACTACTGCACTGGGCAGCACAGCATGGGGAGGAGGTGACCAGCCCTCTGTGGAGAAAGAAGTGGTTCAGGACTATTTAGAAAAGCTGGACAACAGATGACAGAACAAGGAGCAATGGTCTCAAGTTGCAGTGGGGGAGGTTTAGGTTGGATATTAGGAAAAACTTTTTCACTAGGAGGGTGGTGAAGCACTGGAATGGGTTACCTAGGGAGGTAGTGGAATCTCCTTCCTTAGAGGTTTTTAAGGTCAGGCTTGACAAAGCCCTGGCTGGGATGATTTAGTTGGGAATTGGTCCTGCTTTGAGCAGGGGATTGGACTAGATGACCTCCTGAGGTCCCTTCCAACCCCGATATTCTATGAATCTATGAATAAAAACTCCTAGACTATGGAAGAGTGAGCTGCCAAACCCTTTCAACAGCCAACACTCTGGCTCTACTTGGAAATAACATGTACCTAATAGCTAGTTGCTCCTTTTTGACCTGAGCAGTTAGCCAAATTTCAGGGCCCTGGGATGGTCCAGTTGGGAGTAGACATTGGTGATAGGTATTTCTTTGATATGGTTTTATTTACAAAGATATAGAAAATTCTGTGTCTCTGAATGCAGAAGGAACCAAGAACAAAAGGAGCAATTTATTAGCTTACAGTCCCAAGCCTCTTTAGCCAGCTTTTCCCACGCAGCGTCACACTGTGTTCATGGGCTACTGCCAGGCTTTCTTGCTTTTAGCCTCTGCCTCTCCCCCTGTTCTTGACTGTTCTCAGTTTGGGTGCGTTCTCTCAGGGCTCGTCTTCACGTACAGCACTACAGCGGCCCGGCTGCACCAGTACCGCTGTGCCACTGTACAGTCGTGCTTTAGTGAAGACGCTACTACACCCACAGGAGAGCTTCTCCCATCTGCATAGTTAATCCACCTCCCCAAGAGACGGTAGCTATGTCAACGGCAAGGGTGCCAATTGGGGGGAGCAGGGGAGCAGCAGGGGGGTGAGAGCCCACCCCCAAGTTTCGTACAGGAGGTGTGCAAGCTCCCAGACGGAGCTCTTAATTACAGCACAGCATTAGTGTGAAATGTAAGTTCTGCAGAGGAGATGTGCCCCTGGGCAGGGAGTCAGTATTTTGTTTACAAACAGAGGCAGGGTAATTAAGGCCGTGGCTACACTCGAAACTTCAAAGCGCTGCCGCGGGAGCGCTCCTGTGGCAGCGCTTTGAAGTGCGAGCGTGGTCGCGCGCCAGCGCTGGGAGAGAGCTCTCCCAGCGCTGCAGGTACTCCACCTCCACGAGGGGATTAGCTTACAGCGCTGGGAGCACGGCTCCCAGTGCTGGGGCACTGTTTACTCTGGCGCTTTACAGCACTGTACTCGCTGCGCTCAGGGGGGTGTTTTTTCACACCTCTGAGCGAGAAAGTTGCAGCGCTGTAAAGCGCCAGTGTAGACATAGCCTAAGATAAGAAAACGCTGGTGATTAAATTAAGGCTCTGGAAGTCTAGCCTGTAAAACAGGAATCCCTGGGGGTGGGGTCAGGGGTTGTTTTAGAGGGAACGCAGGGCCCTCTGAGCCAAGGTTACATTCAGAAAAGGGGGAGATTTGGGGGCATAGGCGAAAAGGGGTCAAAACCAGAGAAATGGATAGCAGTGGTATAGAGACGCTCCCACTCTACCTGTGGTACTTATGTGGTCCCATCACCATAGTATCTGAGCACCTCACAAGGTCTAGCCCAGTGGTTCTCAAACTTTTGTACTGGGGAACCTTTTCACATAGCAAACCTCTGAGTGCAACCCCCCTTATAAATTAAATACTTTTAAATATATTTAACACCATTATAAATGCTGGAGGCAAAGCGGGGTTTTGGGTGGAGACTGACAACTCGCGACCCCCCATGTAATAACCTCGCAACCCCCTGAGGGGTCCCGACTCCCAGTTTGAGAACCCCTGGTCTAACCTATTTCTCCTCACAGCCCCTTGGTGAGGTAGAGCAGTGCTGTTATCCCCGTTGTACAGATGGGGCACTGAGACAAAGAGAGACTAAAGGCCAGATTTTCAATGGTATTTAGGCACCTAGTGGGATTTTCAAAAGTGCCGAGTTTAGGTGCTTTGTAAACCCCACTAGATGTCTAGCTGCATCTTTGGGTGCCTAAAAAACCTTTGAAACTCTGTCCCTAAGGCACTGGCCTGAGGTCATACACAAAGTCCACAGGGGAAGAGTAGAACTGCCAGGTCTTTGAGGGCTAGCTCCCTATCCAGCAAATCAGCCTCTCTCTCTGCTGCAGGCTGCAAAAAAAGAGGACTCTGATAGATGGGAGCAAAACCAACGTGGCCAGTTCTCTGAGACTCCAGCAAACGGTCCCAAGAGGTTGGGATGGATGTCATGGTTGACAGCATGAAAAGCAGCACAGAGGTCAGGAAGGATGGAGAATGAGAGTCAGATGAGAGGAGATCACTTAACTCCCAAGAGGTGGCAGATTTTGCCCCATGCTGGGTTGCAGAGCAATGGCTGCTGTGCAATTTTACATTTTAACTGAAAACCATTTTGTTTTATCATTTTTTGTTCTGAGTTTGAGAAAAGGAAGGAATGAGGAAGTGTTGTATAAGTATCAGATGTGTTTATGCGTCAAATTCTTAGGATTTCAGGTGTATCCAGGCCAATTCCAGAACAAAGAACAGAAATTGCATCCACAGAGTCCATAAAGTTGACGATTATTGTCATGATTTGTATTATTCACTGGGCATCATCTGTGGTTCTCAGCACGGCTCAGAATATGCCAGAAAATGTAATCCCTGAGCCAATGTGTATAAAATGTGTAGCCCTGGATAAGATGGCTCAGATATTTAAGTATGAAGAGTATAGTTATTAAGCACATGTTAATATCTATGAGTGAAGGTGCTGATGGCAATAGAAGTTTTACTGGATTAAGGACTAGAAGATTTGATTCTCCCACTTTCTTTCTAAAGGAAGAGCTGCCCAGAGCTCCTGTGCCTTTTTATTTTGCTTTCCTGCCTGCAGTGGCCATGATATATTTCAGAAGTCTCCGTTTTTTTCTCAACTTTAAAATGTGGAATTTTCTTGGTGTTTAGTTTTAAATATTCTCCTATGAGAACTGCAACTCAATCACTGTAGTGTTGTGTTTAAGAGCCTTCTGGAAAGTAACTAGCCTTTAAACAGAAGTGAAAGTGGTGTTGCCAACTCTCATGATTTTGTCATGAGTCTCATGATAATTGTTTTCCTTAAAGTCCCAGCTCCTGGAGTCAAGCAGATATGTGATGATTCAGCCTTCATTCTGAAAGGAAAATGAAGTGTCTAGTCCTCGTGGCTGTGGAGAAAGCTTCAAAATGTGACCCCAGTGCACCCTAACGGCTCAAAAAGCAGAAGGCAAATAAAAAGAACACCAAATCTATTATTTTTACATAATCTCATTATTTTAAAGCCAATCTCATGATTTTTGGTGAGCCTGATTCATGATTTTTGAACATTTGGGATTGGCAGTACTATGAAAGTGACTGGAAAGTGTCAGTTTCACTCCTGCCTAAAGTCAGTTTCTAGTCTATTATGTGTAGTGAAGTAACACCCCTAGAGCCCCTGCAGGTGCAGTATAAACTCACGGGCCTTGCCCTCAGAGGATGTTTCCAAAATTAAATGATCTATTCCAAGCTTAGTGAACTGAAAAAAAGTGATAGAACATAATCTAGATTTTTCTACAATTGTTTCAATTGCTGTATTCAAGAGTTAGTAACAAAGAATATACATTACAATTTTAAACCTAACCAGTGTACCTTAAGTGACTTGTCACAAGATGTGAAAACATGTTAGTATTAGAGCTTAGTGGGTCTAATATGTATTTAATTCTCTTTTTTTATATAGGCATTAGATACAGTGCTCCTATCAGCTAATTTCTAAGTTATTATCTGCAAAATACCCCTAGAGTTTCCGGGTGCCTAAGTAGTCCCTGGAATCACGGTTAAAGTTGCTGCCCCCCCCCCCAACTAAAATCTGAAATGGCGCCCCTGGTCAATGGGAGAAGCCCTCCTGTGAGACATTAACACTGTCTACACCGGGAGTTAGGTTAGTATAACTACATCGCTCAGAGGTATGGATTTTTCATACCCCTGAGTAACGCAGTTCTACCAATATAAGTCTGTAGAGTAGACCTGGCCATATATACACACATCTGGCCAACACCTAGTTGAACCCTCCACTGACATGGTGCTAGTTTCTGGGCAAACTATGAGGCTTTGAGGTGTGGCCCCTTAACTGTCTCTTATAAATATCTTAAAGGAAGGGCTTGTTCCCACATCAGTTTGAACAAGGTTTTAACTCTAAAAAAGTTTCCCCCAACTCATAACAATATATACACACATACACACACTCAGTATTTTCCCTAGTTGTCTATAAATGCGTTTAGTTTTGTGGATTGTTTTAGCCTCTAACATAACATATATGTAAAAATATCACCTTGCGTCCTCCCAGCATAGATACAGCTAATTTTACCAGCTCTCTGTATGAAATTGCAGTATTAGCAGGAGGGAGAGTTGTGACTTTTTAAAGTGATGCAGCCTTACTGATCAATTCTCATAGTTTTCCACCCTAATTATAATGATGTTTCACTTGGTTTTGGTGTCTTGAATTCCCTTCTAATTAATGAACATACGTTCCCATGAGACCATAAAATCTGTGAGAAGGCAGAAGAGAAGTGTTCTGACAGAAACCAGTTTGACTGTGCTTCTTGAGGAATGGGAGAAGTGGTGAATAAACATTAGGGGGGCCATTTCCTTACTCAGGCAAAATTTCTGTTGCTCTCAGTAGGAGTTTCACCCAAGAGTGACAGATGCTATTCTGCCATTGAACCAAGGACCTCTAAAGCTAAAAGCAAGAGCTGCCACAGCTTGACCTGAAGAGTCATACACCGCTAGGTGGGCCTGCAATAGATTCATATCCTCAGACGATCAGGCACAGAGAGGCCTGGTCTACACTAACCCCCCAAGTCGAACTAAGGTACGCAACTTCAGCTACGTGAATAACGTAGCTGAAGTCGACATACCTTAGTTCGAACTTACCGCGGTTCAGACGCGGTCCACACGCGGCAGGCAGGCTCCCCGTTGACTCCGCGGTACTCCTCTCGCCGAGCTGGAGTACCGCAGTCGACGGCGAGCACTTCCTGGTTCGACCAGACGCGATAAGTCGAACCCAGAACTTCGATCCCCAGCCGCCGAACTAGCGGCTGGGTGTAGACCAGCCCAGAGAGAACAATGGCGGTTACAGAATTACTGCAAGATCAGACTTATGTGTGTAAGTGATCTTAGGACATGTCCTACCTTAGAAGTGCTGGAAACAAGCAGCCCACATGGAGTACCAAGGAAGATTGTAATTTCAAGATGCAACGATGCCACCTAAAATAAATAAATAAATAAATAAATAAATAATCGCTTTCGTCACCTTTCATATAATATATTGGCTGTCTACTTGCACTGCTAGATACTCATGGATCAAGTCCTACAGAGTGCTGAGTAATGGGGCCATAATAGGAGTGAAGGGTCCTCAACATCTCTCAGGAGCTGCTCTGCACATCACAGGATCAGGCCTTACATTTTTAACGACATACAGGCAGATAGATTGCCAGGACTCTGACTTCCCACACTCACATGTCTGTCAGCAGCAGTAATCTCCCTTCTACCAATGAGTCAGGGGAGGGATTTGTGATTCTGATGGCATCTTCAAGGACAGGAAATCCCATCATTTTCATTCCGCCGGTGAAAATGTCTGATAAAACTCTTTCAGTTTTGGAGGCCAAACCTAGCACCTTTTATAGAGCTTTTACACCTCCAAGACCAACTCTGGCAAACAACAACAGAGAGTCCTGTGGCACCAACGCCAACTCTGGCAAAGAAGTGAGACACCCTGGTGTAGCTAGGATTTGTAGCTGGAAGAAGTGGCAGAATAGCTCTAGAAGCTGATCCTGCAATGCAGAGCCATAACTAGGGATTTTTGCGCCCGAGGCAAGGGACAGGGGTGGCACGTCTGGCTCTTCGGCGGCAGGTTCCTCTCGGAGGGAAGGACCTGCCACCAAATTGCCGCCGTTATTCGGCGGCAATTCGGCGTCAAGTCCTTCCCTCCAAGAGGGACCGAGAGACCCGCCGCTGAATTTCCGCCGAAGAGCCGGACGTGCCACCCCTCTCCCTTGCCGACGACCAGCAGCAATTCAGTGGCAGGTCCCTCAGTCCCTCTCAGAGGGAAGGACTTGCCGCCGAATTGCAGCTGAAGGAGAGACTTTCTGCGCCCCTCACCTTCCGCGCCCAAGACAAGTGCCTCACTCACCTCGTCCTTGTTATGGCACAGCTGCAATGTGCTGAGCACCTACTGTTTCTATTGCTATGACTCACTGGGTTTTCTCTTTCCTTCTGTCCCTGCATTGACACCCCCATTCCCCCATTAATGGCATTATCGGCTTGTTTTCAGTGATGGATGCTTTCTTACCACTTCCATTTCTTTTCATATTAATGTCATATTTGCTCTCCTATCCTGTCTACTGACAGTGGCCAATGCCTGGGGCAATGCTGCAAATGTATCGAAGACGAGAAGAAACTTAGAAGAGAATCCCAAGCTAATAACATATGGTTGCAGTGCTCATTTGATGCACCTCCTAGCCAAAGACTTCAGTGTTCCAGAAATAAAGGCTAATGTTGCCGAAATTGCAAAATACGTCCGTAACCACCACTTTGCAGCAGCTGCTCTGAAAAAAGTGGGAGGAACCAAGCTAACTCTCCCACACGACGTGCGATGGAACTCAGTAGTAGACTGTTTTGAGCACTATAACAAAAACTGGCCTAATCTGATGACAGTTTGTGAACAAAATTGTGAAAAAAAAATAGATGGCACTGTCACAGCCAAAGATCTCAACATTGGGCTTAAGAGAAATGTTGAACACATGCTGGGTACCCTGAAGCCTATTTCTGTAGCCTTGAACAAAATGCAGGGAAATAGCTGTTTTATTGCTGGCGCTGTTGAAATTTGGAAGGAACTAAGTGAGATCTTAAAAAGAGAAATATGCAATGACAGAGTTAAATTACAAGCATTAAAAAAACGAATGAGACAAGCACTATCTCCAGCTCATTTTCTTGCAAATATTCTCAATACTCGGTACCAGGGTCAAATCTTAACTGCTGAAGAAGAGGAGTTGGCTATGACATGGACATCCAGCAATCATCCCTCCATAATGCCAACTATAATAAACTTCAGAGCTAAGGGTGAACCATTCAAGAAATATATGTTTGCTGCTGATGTCTTAAAGAAAGTCACACCAACGAACTGGTGGAAGTCACTTAAGCGCTTGGATTCAGAGACTGTTGAAGTGATAATCTCACTTTTAACAGCAGTAGCTTCTTCTGCCAGTGTAGAAAGAATATTTTCTTCCTTTGGACTAATTCATTCCAAATTGAGAAATCGTTTGGGACCTGAAAAAGCAGGAAAGCTAGTTTTTCTTTCTCAGATTAAGAACAAACAGGAAAATGAAGGTGAAGACGATTGAGTTAGCTGCAGAAGCCAATATTTTAAATTTCTCGTGTTGACCTGACTGACATAGTCGATTTAATTTTTGTTTTGTTTTTTTAAAATATTTCATTTAACTATTTTAGTTAAAAACAATTTTAACAAAAACAACCTGATTTTAAAAAACTTGAATGTTTAACTAAATTCAAAAATTCATATGCTTGTTTTGTTAAAATATTAAATGTTTGCTGTTGAAGAAAAAAATCCAGAATACATAACATTGTTGTTTTAGTTAAATAAAACAATTTAAATGTCTGTCTGGTGATGTTCTCCTCCTAGTACAGCATGGCAAGAAAATCCTCCAAATATTAATGATTAACCTGTTGAATTGGAGATAGTTCACCTCCCAATGACTTCATAAATATCTGCTTCAATTACCTTTGATAAATGAAATAACCAAATCATTCATTTTCTGATATAGCTGTAAAACTAATCTGAAAAGTTTTCAAAATAAATCACTTTAAAAATGTATAGTGTGTACCTTCTAAAAATGAAACCTACATCTATCTCAAAGTTGTGAAGAATATGTATTAAGGTTATAACAACCAACAAGAATGTAGAAATCCGTGATTAAATCGAGTCTTCCTGACTAATGGTTTAAATCATGATGTAAATCAATTTGATTTAAATCAAATCCACCCTGCAAGCGTGTCACAGTTTTCAAACAGTCACCATTTAAAAAGAATAAATACTGTCCCACAATTTTTTTCCTTTTTTTTTCTAAAATAAGAATGGGGGGCAGAGGGGGGAAACAGGTCACTACACCAAGATCCAGGAGCAGCAACATTCAAAATTAGGCCATTGACAAGTCCGGGAATCAAATCTCTCATGACTTGCCATGACTAGAAACCCATACTCTAGAATTCTAGGCTTCTCAGCATTCACCGTTACCCATGGCAGGCCACAAGATAGAACATTCTAAAGTGGTTACACCCAAGAGATGTTTATTTTATTAAGTTCTCAGTGAAAATTAAGGACTTGAAGCTGGACTCTATTGTGTGGACATTCATATTGCACTAACCAAATTTTTAAAGGCCCGTAACCCTGACTGTTTCTTTTGTTCTGTTCCTTTGGGTTTAAAGTTAGATTTGACTAGGAGGTTTTTCCTGCCATCTTCTTGTCTAGTTTCATTTTGAAAACGGACAGCAACCAGGAAGTTTTTAACTGTTTTTATCCACTTCAAACTCATTTGTACTTAGCTAGAGGCATGATTTAATCAGTTACAGATTTTTTCTCTAGAGAAACTCAGCTTTACCACAGTTTACACATGCAGCCTACATTACTAAATTCCAATGGCATTTATTTTTTCAAGGCCCTTCTTTAGAGTGGTAACACCGTGCTATAGGTGATAGGCAGCGAAGGTTTTAGGACTTGCCAGGTGGTGTTTCTGAAAGGATTCATTGATGGTCTTCAATACCACTAACGGAAAATTGCAGAATGCTTTTAATCTCCAAATGATGCCAAGAGTTAGGATTTCCCACTACCAATTCATGGAAAATACTTTCATGCTAACTTGGAAGTTCAAGAAAGACTCCAATCCTGCATTGCCAAAACTCCCGTTGATTTCAATTGAAGTTCTGAGATGTGCAAGCGTAACCCTCTATCCAACATACATTTATCATACCCTTCTGCCTGAGCTCAGACTGTCAAAGTCTTATGCTTTAGTGCTGAAGATTCCAAACACTTTTAAACCTCTTAATGTAAGTGGACACCTCAATCTTGACTAGGAGAGGCATAAAAAAGGTGGAACCAGCCAAAAAGTATTCCAAAGCATTATCATCAAAAAATCTTTTGGAAAAATATTTTGATAGGCGATCTAGATCAATAGTAATCAGTTGTATATCCAGAAACTCCACATACCATTTAGAAACTATTACCTGTGCTAAAAAATAGCAATCACCACATTTACAACAGCCTTGCAAAATTCTACTGCCTATTCACTCAGGCTGAGTAATTTTCTTTTACGTGTGTGGTAGAGATCATTTTTTAAATTGTCATCATCCTGGCACACATCAAGCGAGCAGATTTTGTATCAGAGCTAGAAAGTTTTCATAACAATTTGGCAAAGCTGCCTTATGTAGTACATTAGAGAGACAAGGTGGGTAAGGCAATATCTTTTAGGGCTTGTCTACACTACCGCGGTAGTTCGACGGCTGGCAATCGAACTTCCGGGTTCGATTTATCGCGTCTGGTGTGGACGCGATAATTCGAACCAGGAAGTGCTCGCCGTCGACTGTGGTACTCCACGTCAGCGAGAGGAGTACCGCGGAGTCGACGGGGGAGCCTGCCTGCCGTGTGTGGACCGCGTCTGAACCGCGGTAAATTCGAACTAAGGTATGTCGACTTCAGCTACGTTATTCACGTAGCTGAAGTTGCGTACCTTAGATCGAATTGGGGTGTTAGTGTAGACCAGGCCTTATTGGACCAACTTCTGTTGGTATGAAAGATAAGCTTTCAGAAGCTGGGCCAACAAAAGAGATTACCTCACCCCCTTGTCTCTCTAATATCCTAAAACCAACACGGCTACAACACCACTCAGGTAGTACCTGTGAGCTGATGAGTCAGAGAAGAACAGGATATTATGTGTGTATTTGCAGCTTGTGTTTGTTTTAAGAGGAGAAACACATTTTGTGAAAAGGTGCCATCTCCTGAAGACTAGGGGCTTGTCTTCACTCCTAGGAGACTGACGCTGCTGATGCAGGGGTGTCGATTTAGCAGATGTAGTGAAGATCCACTAAATCAATGGCAGAGCACTCTCCAGTCAACTCTGGTTCTCCAGTTCTCCAAGAAGAGTAAGGTAAGTTGACTGGAGAGTGCCCCCCATCGACGCAGTGCAGTGAAGACACCGGGGTAAGTTGACCTAAACTATGTCAACTCCAGCTTTGTTATTCATGTAGCTGGAATAGCGTAACTTAGGTCGACTTACCCTGGTAGTGAAGACAAACCCTAAGAAAAAGAAAACATAGCAGGAATTAAGGATACTTACCCCTGAGAAGAAAGAAGCAATGCAATAAAAAGCAACAAATTGCATAATGACCCTACTGGAGCTGCAGCACCACCTCTCTGTCCAATTAAAGGGCCCATCCCCCAGAAAGGCATAGTGAGGAAATGTTCCTGTAAAAAGGCAGCCATAGGCTGTAATGGGCTATTAGGATAGTCAATAAGGAGGATGCTTGTGAGAAAGGGGCTGTGGCTGTTTCTTTGCACCACTTTGATCATAGATTCTATGATTAGTAACTCTCTTATCCTAATTTACTGAAGGTCATTTTACTTTTCTTTTAGTGCTTATGCTCGCTACACTTCAAATATGGGCTAAATCCAGCTTATCTTCAGGAAGGCCACTGTGCAAGCAGGGCAACCAGATTTTGGCTCTTGATCTTGCTTTCTGCACCATTCTCCAATATAACGGCTAATTAAGGCCCCAATCCAGGAAACCCATATGTGCACAGTTTTAAGCATATGAAATGTTCAATTGAAGTCAATGGTACTACTCATATGTTTAAAGTTAAGCACCTATATGTACGTGTTTGCAAGATTAGGGCCTAAAAGTGCTATCTCAGGTTCCCCAATGCACATACACTCATCATGCACAACATTTTAGCTATAACAGGACACTTAGATGCCACGGTGAAAAGCACCTTTGAAATGCAACAGACAGACAAACAAGCCCTCTCCTTTTGCTATGCAGTTATAAAGGCAGCTCCACAGATCAGGAGGGATTCATATTGTGTAGATTGACTTTCTTCTGCCACTGCCCTTATATGCCCTCAAATGATATGTAGGGGTCTAATGTTCACAAACTACATTCCTTTTCTATTGTAAAGAACTTGTACAGATTGCTAAACGAGTATTATTGCAGCATGTAAATTGGTTACAATCTCTGGTGTCTGGGGCACTAAAAGTCTCTAGATTTAAAAAAGAATTAAGCTTCATATTATAATCCAAAGCAATGGAATGACTAGGCTTCTGTCTCCATTGGGAACTAAGTGCAAGCTGTTACAGAAAAAATAGCTTTTACTGCTGATATATGAATTTTAAAAGAGACAAGTGTGAGCAAACAAAAGCTGTTTCATCAAATACTGTGATAGGAAAATGCAAGAAAAAATGCTAGAATGTATGATGTTAAATAGATGCATTTATTGGTATTTTTTAACCCTTTCATTGTCAGTGAGGTTGAAAACCATCACATTGATTACATTATTCCCATGCAGTGTATATTCTGTTTGCTTTGACCTGGACAAACCAAATATTTTAGTCCACTTCAAAGTTTGTTTCAGAACAAAATTCCCCTGAGACACAATTATTTCACCATTTGACTTACATAGCCAAGCAGAAAGATGGCAATGCACATAATCTTCTTGGAGTGACTTTTGCAACTTACAGAGAGAAGGTAGGTGAGGTAATATCTTTTACTGGACCAACTTCTGCTGGTGGAAGGTACAAGCTACACAGAGCTCTTCTTCAGGTGGGGGAGGGAAATCAGAACATCTGAGCTAAATTCTAGTTGGAACAGATTGTTAATCAGAAAGGGTAATGCATGTTGTAGGCAGTCACTTGAAATGAAGTGGGCAGTTGAGGGTTAGATTGCCATGCATAAGGGATCTGAAGTCGGAAATTAAGGAAAGGAGGCAGTGTGGTGTGTTACAAGTTGTTGTAATGAGCCATAAATCCAGTGTCCCTGTTGAGTCCCTGGTTTTAGGTGTCTAGCCAGGGCCGGCTCCAGGTTTTTTGCTGCCCCAAGCAAAAAAAAAAGGGGGGGGAGGGGGGGGCGGAGGGCCGCCGCCGAAGAAAAAAAAAAAAAAACGGAGTGCCATCCCTTGAAAAGTGCCGCCCCAAGCACATGCTTGGAACGCTAGTGCCTAGAGCCGGCCCTGTGTCTAGCAGAATTATGAATTTAAGTTCCCAGACACGCCTTTTGAAGGTGTTGTGCAGGTTTCCTCTGAGGATGAATATAGAAGGTTCAGCTATGGCACTTTGTGAAAAGTGTTTGCTCATGGTGATGGGGTGTTTTTGTCTTTTATCATATTTCTATGGGAGTTCATTCAAGAACACAGTGCAGTGGTCCCCAAACTTTTGACCTCACACACACCTGCCCCCCATCCCTGTCAGCATCCCCCTCCCGGAGCCGGGCCGTGGCTCCGGGAGTGGGGGCGCGGACAAGGGTAAGGGGCTGAGGTTGGGTCCACAGGTGGGGGTGGGGCCAGGAGCGGAGCCAGCAGCCAGGGTCCCAGGCCAGCAGCCCGGACCCCGGGCGCTGGGAGCAGAGGAGCCCCAGGCGCAGGGCCAGCAACCAGGGCCAGGAGCAGAGCTGGGTGGTGCTCCCTCCCCACCCTCCCATGGGGGCTGGCCCAGACCCCAGCTGTGCCCCCCCCCCCGAATGGTCCTCCATGCCCCCTTAGGGGGTACGCCCCACAGTTTGGGGACCTCTGACATAGTGATTGTCTGGTTTCACCCTCATAATTGTTACGGGGCACTTAATGCAGTGGATGAGGTACACCTCATGTTGTGATTCACATGTATAGGAACCATGGATCTTGAAAGGTGCATTGTAGGGGAATACAAATCATTGTAGCAATGGAGATATGTCTGGAGGTTTTGCATCCGTTGTTCTGGCAAGGGATTGGTGCCACTGTGAATTGGTGTGTCCTGGTCTGTGGGGAGCTTGCTTCTGATGATGAGCTTGGCAAGGTTGGGGGGTTGTTTGATGGTCAGAAGAGGGGATTCAGGAAAGATTTCTTGCAGGAAGTGGTCCCCATCAAGTATGAATTGTAATTGTTTGATGATACCCATATGGGTTCTAATGTGGGGTTATAGGGGTGTGCGATCAGTGGGAGTTATTTTTCTGTATTGAAGCAGATTCTTCTAGGGCAGACGTGGGCAAACTACGGCCCGCAGGCCACATCCGGCCCACGGGACCGGCCTGCCCTGGCCCCTGGCCCCCTGCAGTGTGGGGAGTGCAGCTGGCTCTGGCCGGGTGTCGCGGCTGCGAGCTCCTGCTGCTGGTAAGGGGGCGGGGAGTGGGGGGGGGGGTTGGGTAAGGGAGCAGGGCATCCTGGGGGGCAGTCAGGGAGGAGGGGGCAGTTGGATGGGGCAGAAGTTTGGGGGGGGGCAGTCAGGGGATGGGGAACATGGAGGGTTGGGAGTGGGAGTCCTGGGGGGCCTGTCAGGGGGCGGGGATGTGGATAGGGGTCGGGAGGGCAGTCAGGGGACAGGGAGCAGGGAGGGTTGCATAAGGGGGTGGGATACCGGGGGGTAGTTAGGGGCGGGGGGTCCCAGGAGGGGGCAGTCAGGGGACGAGGAGCACAGGGTGGTTGGATAGGGGGTGGGAGTCCCGGAGGGGCTGTCAGGGTGCGGTGGTGTGGCTAGGGGTCGGGGCAGCCAGGGGACAGGGAGCAGGGGGGTTGGATAGGAGGCGGGGTCCTGGGAGTGAGCGGTCAGGGGACAAGGAGCAGGGGGGGTTGGATGGGTTGGGGGTTCTGAGGGGGGCAGTCAGGAGGCAGGGACCAGGCTGTTTGGGGAGGCACAGCCTTCCCTAGCTGGCCCTCCACACAGTTGCGCAACCCCGATGTGGCCCTCGGGCCAAAAAGTTTGCCCACCCCTGTTCTAGGGTATTTGCTTGGTCCTTTCCTTGATGCAATCTACAACTGATATTTTGCAACTGCTGTTATTTACATGCCAGGAGCACTTTCATTTCTAGACTGTTTATTGGGTAGTGAGATTAATGGGCTGATTGTGTGTGACAATTAAAGATAAAATGTTGCCAAGAGCCAACCACAAGAATAGGCAGGCAGGGATTTATAGGGAGCGAGGATAGTTAAGCAGAGCTGGCAGAGGGGCAGAAACATATAAACAATTGATACCTGAATGAGATTGAGACACGTTGAATTATTAATTTATATGGCACCTCTCATGATAATCTCACTGTACATGGTTTATATATAGTAAGGCAAGAAACCATTCCCACAAATAAATACTCCACAGCCCCAATCAATACTGTGGCTTTACAAGGACAGAGTCTAAGGGGTAGAGCCACAAAGGGGATTTAGGTGCAGCATTGCAACACCTGACTTTAAGCACCCGGCTGCCTAATGGAAACGACAATTTAGGCACCCAGGATTCCTATACGATGCATGGGGAGAATTAGGCACCTAAGAATGGGATATATAAAAGCCAGTGAGCTGAGCAGGGAGCTGCCTAAATTAGCCAATAAGTAATACTGAAGAGGGGGTATGTCCTAAGCCCCACCCCCAAAGGGATGTAGGCACCTAAGTCTGTGCTGCAGGGAGCACCTATCGCCTCTCAGGAGTCACAGGCAGGAACCCTCTCCTGGAGTTAGGCCTGAGCCCTTTCTCACAAGCAGTATAATAGCAGCAGACTTACATTGGAGCACTCCCCGAGGCTGTGTAGACCCAGGTCCAGTTCCCCCTCTGCCTGAGTTGGAGCAGGGATTTGAACCCACATATTTTAGCTCTCAGGAGAGTGCCCTAACCAGTGAGATATGGGCTATTCTGGGATGGGACCCTCACTCTCTCCTGTTGAAGATGTTCCACTGTGTATAATTAAATAACCATTGGAACAAGTGCTTGAACTTGGGCTCCCACATCCCAGGAGAGTGCCCCAATCACTGAACTATAGAATATTTCTCTGGCCCAGTGAATATTTAGATACTAAGTGGGAAAGCTTCAACAGGCAATGGCCCAGTGGTTAGGACACTCGCTTGAGAAACAGGAGTTTAAATCCCTGTTCCAAATCGGGGGGGGGGATTGCTTACCTTGGGAATTTAGTTGAAGCTCTGATCAACAAATCAGGGTGGAAATCACATTAAATGTTGCTTTCTAAAATCTAAGGATTAGAAAACATGCCCTATAGTGATAGACTCAAAGAGCTCAATCTATTTAGCATAACAAATAGAAGGTTAAGGGGTGACTTGATTATTATCTGTAAGGATCTGAATGGGAACAAATATTTAAGAATGAGCTCTTCAATCTGGCAGAGAAAGATATTACATGATCCAATGGCTGGAAGCTGAAGGTAGACAAATTCAGATGGGAAACAAGGGATAATTTTTTTATGGTGAGAGTAATTAACCATTGGAACAATTTACCAAGGGTTGTGGTGGATTCTCTATCACAGACAATTTTTAATTCAAGATTGGATTTTTTCTAAAAGATGTGCTCTAGGAATTATTTTGGAGAAAATTTTATGGCCTGTGTTAGGTCAGTCTAGATGATCACAATGGTCTCTTCTGGCCTTGGAATCTATGAATCTATGACTCTCCGGTAACTGTTCCTGCCAGGTCAGAAATACTGCAAAGATATCCTTTATTGTGTTGTTATAGAACTTCTGTGTGGAATCCAGCCCCTTCAAAACAATGAAATATAGAGGAAGCTCAACACTGGGAGCTGAGGGTTATAAGTTCATGCATTATATAGTGGGGAAGAGAAGAGTAAAGAAAACTACAATGTTCTCAGTACCTCCTCTCAGAGTATCTTGTCGAATGTGTTTATCTTTTAGACTGCAAGCTCCTCAGGGCAAGGACTGTCTTTATTTGTGTTTTGTACAATGCCCAACACATCATAGTCAGAACGCTCTCATTATTGACCCTCTGGTACAATTCAAAGTTGGATAGGTTTGTATTTTTTTCTGAACTGGTGCACCCAACATTGTAGTATTTGGTGAATCTAGCCAAAAGAATAGCTCGTTTGGTTTAAACATTGGACTGTTGAGAATTGCCTTTAATCCCCTTCTTCTGAGATTGTATCTCTGGTGATTGGCCTTTAGGTTGGGGATGGGGAGTGTTTTTAAACTGAGCTTAGTTTAGAAGAAGGGATAGTAAAGAGGTATTGGCTTTTCTATGGCACACATCACCCTAGTGCCTCATAAACATTCATTTTCTCTATTGTTTTTACATAAAGGCCCCAAACAGAACAACATTTTACTAGGCACTACACACATACAAGGAAACACTCCCTGTTCCTTACAGTTTACAGTCTCCACAGTGATGAATTCCTCCTCCCTAACACCCCTGTGAGCTGAAAAGACACAACAAGTCCTACTTTACAGATGTGAAATGAAGGCACAGAGAAGTTAAGTGAGAGAGAGCCAGGAAGAGAACTCGGGTGTCTTGAGCCTGAGGCCAATGCCCTACCACAAGACTGTCTATCCTCTTTTAGGTTACCATCTATTACAACTTTATCTACTAGAAGTCAATGGTTTTCAAACTATAGTCACTGCAGAGCCCTTTCTGGTGGACCACATAATTAAACATTCTGGGAGCCAAGCAGTGGGAGATAGAAGAGCTGAGGGGAAGAGGCCCACAGGAGCAGATTTCTCAGTTACTAATTAAAGAACCACTGCTGCAAGTGCATTTTAAAGTGCTTGCAAATTAGTATTGCTCCTTAGCTACTACACAACACACATCTGGGCACACTGTATGCTCTCTCCATGCAGTCTTTGGGTTAGCTATTTTTAAGGTACTTTAGATGAGCTTAGGTTGATTATAAAATTCCCTTCTGAAAATTCTCTTTGATGCTGTGAAATTAGCATGTCTGACACAAAGACTGCATGGTCAGGCTTTATATTCAGTCACCATTTAGAAACAGTATATAAAGGGTTAGTCAAAGGTCGTTTTAATAAATGGTTAATCATTTTTTATAGATTGTTACTGAGTCCCACGGGGCAACAGGTTGATTTTTAACATAACTTATAGCCATCTAGGACACCTAGGACACCTACTACTGATGTGTTGATCTAACCACCTATAACACATACCACTTGTTAGTAACAAGCTTACAACGGCTATTAATTATTTATATAAACTGTTGGCAAACGGAACCTTGATACAAAACTGGTGACAGGGTACATTTTGTCCTGCAGGTATGAATTAAATGATTTAATCACACCCCTCCCGAAATGTCTGTCAGCAGGTTGTGCCAAGAGGTGTGATCTCTGCTTATTAAGTAAACAATAAAGCTGCTACTTGCACTGGAAAACTCTCATCCACTGAGGTGAAAAGTTGAACCCAGTGAGTTGCACAACACTGGGATATGCTGGGGAGGCTTCCCACTCCTGACTGGTACAACGATCTATTTGAGGATAAGCCCGAAAAAGTATGTTGATGAAAAAGTGCTTTCCTGTTCTTAATACCAGACGCTCCATTCATCCCTGCTGATGGAAGAGGGATTTCAAAAGCTATCTCCCCTGTGCCATTGCACTCCAGGAGCGATTCACCCCCAGGGAAAGGCAGGTTGTGCTTGCAGCGCTGCTCTCCCATAAAACAGCTGTCAGGTCATGGCTCTACAAGAGCCCTAGCAGCACAGGCTGTCCAGGGATGCACTGAATCAGCACATTCCCTGGACACTTTCCTTCCTAGGCCAGCTGCTCCCACTCTTTGGGCTGCAATGACGGCAAGCCCATGGCAGGGCAGGACAAGGGAAATTCTTGCACTCCCATAATCCCATTTCCAGTGGACTTTCAGCTGCTAGGCTCACACATAGAATTTTGTCTAAGAGTTGGGAAAGGGAAGGTGTGAAAATGTTTATTTTCTACTTTATCAGACATTAACTGTAGTCGACATATATCCCCAGTGTCTTATGCTTTTTGCCGCATGTTCACAGCAGGGGTAGATTTTCTGAACTCTTCACAGATACAATGCACCAGGGACATAGGAATCAGGCAGTTTTAATACAGACGGTATTTCCAGAAGCAAATTATTTAGTAATCTTAATCCTTACAGCCCATTCACAAAATTCAACGTGGTCCAGTTAAAAGACATTAGACTAGGATGCCGGAAACTTAGGTTCTGTTTCTGGCTCTGATATTAAGCTGCTGTGTGATGTTGAATAAATCACTTCACCTCTGTGTGCCTCTTCCAATCCTTTGTATGGCTTGCTTATTTGGACTGTAAATTCTTTGTGGCAGGGAATATCACTCACTATATGTTGATGCAACACCTAGTGGTATGGGGCCCTGATCTTGGTTGGAGCCTCAAATATGAATAATAATACAAATAATAACCATAGTAATTTGCTACCATTCTCTACCATTCTGAAGGGTTGTAGAAGTCCTGCAGGATCAGAGAATCCATAGAGAAAGGGAAAGCACTGGAAGCAGAGGTACAGACAATTTAGTTGGTGAATTTCTTATCCCACAGAGAAATCCTGGAGCCAAATGTAGCACAGGGTTAATTTCCAATACCCTCACTCACACTGAATAGAACCTTATATCATGAGTCACAGTCTGGGCCACATGGCATAAGGGGTTTTCAGGATCAGCCCCAAGAACAAAGAAGGAAAATTGGAGGGTGATGTCATTATTGGGGCAGAATTAAGGTTGTTCGGGAGCTTTAAATCTACATATACTTACAAATGTTTGGGTTTCTTTTAGCAATAACTTGAACTGTGAATTTCCTCATGTTCTAATGCAATTTTAACAATACAATTACAATGTTTGTGTGCAGTGTTTGTTTGTGGGGTTCCTTTTGTAGGGGATATTGTTTTTCTTTCTCATCCCCAAGTTACTATTATTTCCTTGCAAACTTAACTCCCGTTTAGTTTTTTATCCAGGATTCCTTATAATAAATGTACACTCCCCAGCATGTGGGAGGAGCATATTTTTTTCAAATTAATAAATGAAATACATTTCTCTCTTAATCTTACTTTTCACTATCCCCTTACTACTTTTCATCATTTATCGTTTGGCCAAATTGCATCTGCAGTGAGAAATGCTGGGCATACGAAATAAGATATAGTTCAGCTGAGACAAGACCCCAGGACATTATTTTCTGTCTACTGATTATCTTTCACCACAAACTCCTCCTGCCCCTTTTTCCAATCATCTGATGAAGTGGGTTTTAGCCCACGAAAGCTTATGCCCAAATAAATTTGTTAGTCTCTACGATGCCACAAGGACTCCTCGTTATTTTTGCTGATACAGACTAACACGGCTACCACTCTGAAACCTGTTTCCAATCACAGCCATTCTGATGGCAGCTCACTCTCCCTGCCTTCCATACAGTATTCCCTCTCTGCTCTCCAAACAACCCTTCCTCCCCAACCTTCTCAATACACCTTCCCCTTGCTCCCTTTTTTTTTTTTAAACAAACATACACACACACGCACTTCCCCTGGTCCCACTCTAGATACCATCATAAAAACAAACATTTACAGAAATCAAATAAATGAACATTGATTAAAAAAGAAGAGCTAACCATTAGCATGTCTACCATCACCCTGATCACTTCACTGATGTATAGATTCCCTTTCCTCTCCTCATACACACACACCCTTTGCCCCCTTTGGGGCAGGGACTGTGTCTTCCTACATGTTTGCGCAGCACAACGCACAATAATGCCCTATTTGGGTCTTCACAATATAAATCATAAATAATAAATATCTTGTATTTCCCTGTGTGCTACAGACAAGATAATAAAAGAGGAAGAAAATGCCCACTTGGGAATACCACTTAGAAATTATTTTTACCCAGCATTTCCTTGTCTCCCTACTCCAGCTCAATAATCACTCATTTTTTACCTTACACAAACAAAACATTGCAGCTTTCATTACATCGTCTTTGTCTTATTTCTTCAATTATGTGATTAAGAACAACTCTGGAATTGTTTACATGCCTTAAAATCCCTTTGCCAGTCAGTTTGGCAATATGCAGGACTAACAGCTATATAATGCAGATCTTCTGAGACATTTCTGTATTTAAGTCTGATAGCAAGCAACTGCACTCCCTGAGACTTTCCCCAGCTCAGTGTGCATACATTCACAAATGGTTGTAATATCTGCAGTAAGACTATGCTTAGGTGACAAGTCTAAGAAGAGGGTTAATGTTGCCTTAAGCTAATCAGATGAACAAGGTAGTCACTGTAGTGGCTTTAGCCTACTTTTCAAGAGTCCTAGACAAGCATGTGACTCACTTGTAAGTAGAACAGTATTCGTGTATAATTCAGAAGGCATGATTTTCAAGAAATTTCAAACAAATCCAAATAAAAGCCATTAGGGTATTTTCAGGATTTGTTGATAGATTTTCAAGAATTTGCACATTTTCTTCTGCTGTACGTCAAGGTATTTTTGTTGCTCTCTTTGTTATTTACAAAGTGAGGAACTAGAGAGACAATTACTATTTGGTTACATTCATTCTTTTCTACACCTTAAATGCCTTCATATACTTTAACTAATATCTTGTTCTTGATATTGTTGGGTTCTTAAACATCTTTAGTAATGGCAAGGTGGGGAGATAAAGGACTTGGTCCAACAAGCCATCCATGACCCTGACTCCCATGGGCTTTGAATCAGGCCCAAAATGTGAGGAATTCTATTAAAGTCAATCGGAGTTCCACAAATAGACTTGATGAGCTACTCAGCCTGCTTCTATCCTTTTAATTTTCTATGACAATACAATACTGCTATTCACACTGGGTGAAATCCTGCCCCCCCCCCAACAATCAATGACAAACTCCCATTGACTTCAGTGGGGGCTAGGATTTCACCCATGAGGGTTTCATCTGATATTGCATAAAAGTTAATTGGACGTGCTTTGTATTAAGATCCAGAATGGAGTTACCTCCAAGAGTCACTGAATGCAGGTTCCCTAAAAAAAAAAATGTATCAAAAGAAAGAGGTATGAATGACAAATTTGAATTTACCAGCTCAAATGCATAAGCAGTCATTTCCAATTTTTCACATATCTGATGCAATTTCATTAGCTGTTGAAACATAATTCTAAATTATTAACAGGGCATCTGTCATTTCTTTTCTTCTTCCCATCCCCCCTTAGGATGCATCTGCAAATTACTCAGAACTCATTCATCAACTTCCCCGGAGGAAACTTCTATTTTCTAAAATGAACATTTGCGCTTTGAGACGCCCTCCGTAAACCTTCAACCATTTTCCATAATTGGGTCTTTCCTTAATACTGGTCACTAGTCTGAAAGCATGTTTTAGCCCTTGAAAAGCACTTGTTGTCCCTTTCTAAAATATGCTTTTGTCAATCTGCACTGAAGTGGAAACTATACATTTGTAAATGAAGAAAAGAATGGGGGTTTATTATTTAAAACAGTAAAGGTAAATCTAATTGCCTGAATCCTAGCATCTTACTGTTGTTGTTTTTTAAAGAAATCTTTATGCCAAAAATAGCAATAAAATAGACCAATTCCCAGTTTCCTATGTTACAGCCAACAAACTGATTACATTAGTGGATAACATCAGCTCTTTGGAATTAGGCTGCTAGCTGAGGTGAAGGTCTTATTATAGTCGTGAGTTCACACCATTATGGTTAGCATTGTCAGCATTTCTATTATAACAGCCTCTTCTGCTCTTTTTTCGCAAAGGGTTACACTGTGCGCATAAAAATTAACTTCATGCTGAAACACTGATGACATGATTCCAGCCCCAGGGTACAGGGGTTTCGTTTTTTTAGCACATTTGAGACAAATAGCTTTGGCTGTTTTAAAAATTCATTCCTGCATTCCCTGCGCACTCAGAACTTCCTGTGCATATGCAAGGAACACAGGACTCAGTCCTATGAGTTTAAAAAGAAATGTCTATTTAAAAATTGTTTTTAGCTTGTATAATTAAAAATTGGCTTTGAATTCAAAATTAAAATGTGTTTAATAATATCTACATATTAGGGTGCAATTGCTTTTGGAATTATACACACAGCAATCAAAATGGCCAAGTGTCCTTTACCAAGTGTCCACCATTTGCACAGTTAATACATTCTGCAATTGACATAGCATGTTTCTTAAAAGCATTGCAGTGATCACATTACATAGTATAAATGTCTAAAAAGAGATCAACACAAAGACTTGGGTTAGAATTTGTTTGAACAGAAGCAGGAAAATGTGTGAATGCTCGACATGAAGGTTTTTGCACCATGCTCTATCTGGGCCTTGCCACGAAGACTCCATGGAGACCACAAATAGTTAACAGACATATTTGGTAACCATGACTGACCATCAGAAGTTCATCACACTTATGCTCTATATATTCCACTGGCACTATGTCTGATTCCAGCTCCTTTGCAAAAGTCTTGTTCAATAGGGAAATAATAAAAAATAAGGAAACAAGGGCCAAGCTACCTCAATCACCACCTCTTCCTCTGAACTCCACTATAGTAGCTCAGCTGGGACTGATGATCCCAAGGGTGAAACTGTACAGGGTCAAACACAGAGCATTCTCAGCGGAGGGCCCTGAATTGTAGAATACACTGACACTAGAGGTCAGTAAGAGCCAGAGTCTTGCAATTTGCCAGGCCTGGCTGGTACAAAACTCATCCCACTAAGGCAGAGGTGGGCAAACTTTTTGGCCTGAGGGCCACATCTGGGTATGGAAATTGTATGGTGGGCCATGAATGCTCATGAAATTGGGAGTTGGGGTGCGGGAGGGGGCGAGGGCTCTGGCTGGGGGTGTGGGCTCGGAGGTGGGGCCAGAAATGAGGAGTTCAGGGTGCGGGAGGGGGCTCCAGGCTGGGGTGCAGGAGGGAGGGATGAGGGCTCCACTGGGGGTGTGGGTTCTGGGGTGCAGGAGGGTGGGACCGAGGGGTTCAGAGGCTGGGGCAAGGGGTTGGGGCACAGGAGATGGTCAGGGAGGTGGGCTCCGGGCGGTGCTAACCTCAAGCAGCTCCTGGAAGAGGCGGCATGTCCCCCCTCTGGCTCCTATGTGGAGGCACAACCAGGAGGATCTGCGTGCTGCCCCGTCCGCAGGTGCCGCCACTGCAGCTCCCATTGGCCCTGTTTGCTGGCCAATGGGAGCTGTGGGGGCAGCGCTTGGGGCGGGGACAGCGTGCGGCACCCCCTGGCTGCCTCTACGCATAGGAGCCATAGCGGGGACGTGCCTCTGCTTCCAGGAGCTGCACGGAGCAAGCCCCCAATGCCGCTCCCCAGTAGGAGCTCGAGGGCCGGATTAAAATGTCCGAAGGGCCAGATGCGACCCCCAGGCCGTAGTTTGCCCACCCCTGCACTAAGGTCTTTCATGCAGCTACAGAGACCAGCACAACAGCCTGGCAAGATTTCCGCCCCCTACCCTCCCTGAAAGACAACCACAAAGAATAATATCAATTCAGAATGCAGCTTACAATGCAGAATGGTTCATATTTGGACAAAGTATAAATTAAAAATGCATATACAGAGATAGTTACGCACATTGTACTCAGTACCCAGGCACGGTTCCAGCTCTGCTTGTGCCCTAGATAGAGAAATTCTCTTTTCTGTCAAGGGGCATCCATGCTTCCAGTCAAGCTCTGGCGTGCCCAGCTAAATCCCCTCTGTGCTCACTAGGCCCCATAAAGAGGCAGTCATCCACCCCAAACCCTGCAGGGCCAGTACACATACTGCCCATTCATGAAAGCCGCACCTTGCTTTTGCCATCCCTCACCAAATAGCCACTCTGGGCAATCATCTATTTAAAAAGTAAAGCTCACTCTTTTTCACTTGTTCAGCACTGCAGGGCCAGCACAGCCCTGGGAGAGTGAGGCGGATTCTGCCGTGGGCTCACCCATCTTCAACCGCCATCATGGCTAAGTGATGGTGCAGAATCCAGAAAGAACCGAGCTTGACTTTCAGATCCCAGGGGGAGCTGGCCGGGCAGGCTGGCAAGGGGAAGAAACCAAAACTCCCCATTACTTCCGAAAGGAGCAGACTGGCTCTGGAAAGCACTGACTCGCAGTCACACCAGCCGGCCTTTGGTTTCCAGAGTCCCCGAGCGGAAGCAAATAGCTCTTACGTTAGGCGGCAAAAGCAGGGGAGAGCAGGTGCGTTTCCGGGGCAGGTTTGCCGAGTCAATGCCCCCTGCGCTGTTCTAAAGGGGGATGCACGGGTGTAAATGCTGGGGGTCGGAGGGGCCAGGCTGGGGGTGGTCCCGTACGTCTCCGGCCTCCATCCCGCAGCGGAGCAGAACAAGGTTATGGGGCAGGAGAGCGGCGCGGCGCGGCCAAGACGTGCCTCCCTCTCGGTTGACTTGCTGCTCGGCTAATCGGCGGCTGCTGTGGCCCATCGAGAGTCACCTCCCGGCCGAGGCCGCCTCGGCAACATCAGTATGCCGGAGACATTGGCAGGCAGACTAGAGCGCAGGCTTGGAGCCGCCGCTGTCCTCAGATGAACCCGGCTCGGCTGCCAGCAGCCGGCGGAGTGCGCGCAAGGCTGGGGCTCCGAGTGCCGGAGGCAGCTAACACCCCTTCTGTAGAGTTCTTAGAGATGCCCCTGGCCACATAGAGTTAGGCGGGGGGGCCCAGATACGCTCCGCAGACACACTGGCAAGGTAAGATTCAAAGGGAGACAGACACAGGGTGCCGCCAAGACAGAAACAAGGAGGAAGCTGCCGGCGGCAGCCGCAGGAGAGGAGGGAGCAGCGGCGTGGGGAGAGGGCTGTGCCGGGGTGTGTGGGGGGGAGGCGGGGTATCTTTCCTTGCAGGATGCCCCGCTGCCGCGGAGCGCTCGGCGGACCGGCTTCCAGATGTGGCGGGCCTGCAACAACTGGAAGCCGGGAGGGTAGCGTCCAGCAGGGCTTGTTTGTACTGGGCTGTAGCAGCAGAGAGAGGGGTGTTGACGGCTGGCAGAGACTCCTTGGCAAGTCAGTTTAACCTCAGCCCCCCTGGAGCCCTCTCCGCTCCGCAAAGTTGACTATTGCTCGCCAAAAACTGCCTGCTTATATTGAAAGGTAGCGGATAGATACGGGGGGGGGGGAGGGGCAGAGAGACAAATCCTCAATATTTTGCATGCGGAGGGAAAATAAATAATTCATCTGAATAAAATAATAATGAATAATAACCCGGAAGCCCCTGTTTAAACCCTGCCCTCCGCCCCTTTAAAACCAATAGCCCTTTGTACAGTGTGCGTCAGCAAAGAGCCGGCGCCACTTGGGCAAAAGGTGTCTTGTTATCTAAGGAGCTTATCACCTAAAACCTGGAAGCAAATGAAAGGGCGGCAGCGAGGCGCGCCGCAAAATCAGTGCGCCCAGAGGTCCCGGCTAGTTAGCAGCCCTAGTTCCTTACTCCTAGGCTGGCACCGGGGCACGGCTCTCTCCTCAGATGGTCAAGTCCCTTCCCCTTTTCACTCAGGACGATTATTTGCTTTGCGCCCTGGTCACTGCCCAACCCCATCCCCCGACCAAACATCTCTCGGGTGGCCCGAACAGGGTCAGGATCCGGGGCGGGGGGCGCATTTCATCGCCTCCCCTTACCGATTTCGTTCGTTTCGCCTGCCACCGTTTTCCTGGCAGATGAAACAGGCGAGGTCCTACCGAGCCACTAAACGAAAAAAACACTCGAAATGCCCCCTGCGCCCCGGGGATCCTGCACTGAGCGGAGGCTTAACCTTCCAGGGCCTGAAACCAGAAATTTAACCCCTAGTCAAGTGCCCCATTCTGCCCCAATGGAAACTTCCCCTCCGCCCCCTTAATGTCTTCCAAAAAACTGTTCTTCTCCATGGATTCCAGTGGGGACGGGGGGGGGGCGCAGAGGGCGCGGAGCCGCCCGAATTCGAACACCTCCAAATCGAATTAAACTTAGCAGGAGGCCAAAGCTCCCCTTGGGAACGGCTGGAACCGTGTTTCATCCGCTTTAGAGGGGCGGGAGGGAAGAAAAGAAAAGAGCGACTGTTCAAGCGTGTGACAATGAGCGTGGGGGTTGAGGAGACAGGGTCCTGAAAGCAAACCTAGGGGGGGGGGGGGGGTAAATGACTCATTGGGAGGCACAGCAAGCTTGCGGGAATCAGGGGGAGCGCCTTTACAATTATTCCTTTAATGAGGGCTGGGGGATGATCTCCTTGCCAGGAGTGAGACTTGGTAGGTCTTTACACGAGTGCTTGCGCGTTGATATTATAACTAGCCAGGAGTACTAGAATAATTTGTATAGTGTGGGGGTGCTGAGAGCCATTGGACCGAACTGTAAACCCTGTATAGACTAGAAACCACTTCAAGCCAGGGGGTTCTGGAGCACCCCGCACCCCTAGTTCCAGCACCTGTATCAGATAGTGATCTGACCGTACCACCTATCTATGGCACATTAGTTGCCCCCCTTCCCAGTCTCTTGAAGCTGCCTTGATTCCTTCTCTCCTTTCCCTGCTCTTGCTTTATTCCTGAGAGAGACAACACAATAGCTTCAGAACCATAATTTAAAAGCTACCAGTCTATCGGCGGGGCCTTAATAGCCCTGCACACACGCCCCCGCCCCCTGCAGGGAAAGGAAATGGCACGGTACGAAAGCGTTTGCTGATCGCGCCCTCCCTCGCTCGGGGATGCGCAGCCCCTGGTGAAAGGAGCTTGTCCTCAGATGACACCATCTGCGGCTCCTCCTCCTCCTCCTCCAGTCCCTTCCCTCCCCACACCGCCTCTCTTCCTCTCGCTTCTCTCGCAGCCCTAATTGGGCTCTTGCTAATATGATTAAAGCCCAGTTAAATGTTTCTTGATAAATCTTGTTAAGGGAGGATTTCTCCCCCCCCCCCCACACACACACACACTCGGTTGCTGGTTAAAAGCCCTAGTTACAGACTGGCGATGTTGCTTGGGGGGGGGGCGGGGAGAGTTGGCATTTCACAGTTGCTCCTTTAACAGGATTGTTTTTGGATCGGTTCCTGCGGATTGTTCATCCCCAGGTCGGGCTGGCTGATAAGAACCGCCTTTGGCTTTATGTAACACGTTATTATTTGGTCACGATCCCAGATCAGAATGTTTCCTTCCTTGCTCGAAATGACCATTCGTATGATCCGCTGAGTTCCTGGACTGTGTGTTGCCAATTCCCGCACCGGGTGTGTGCTTCGGATCAATTTAAGCTGGTTTTTGGTTGTGCCCTTGGAAACGCTGATTGTTAATCATTTATGCGTAAGAATAAAAATACAATAACACGCCGCCTGCAAAGAGAACACTTTTAGCGGATCTAAACCCGTAATCATTTACAGTGTAAGGTGTGGGTCTATTTCGCTCCTTGTTGATTCTGCGGTTTGTTAATAGCATTTGTTAAATCTACATTAGGGGATGATACTTAACTCAGACGCTTTGCGTGGCCCCCTCCCACTACCAATTTCAGCAAAACTGATCTTTGCGGCTAGCAGGCTGATTTGTTTTTATTTTTCACTGTAACTTTGCCAGCGTCCGTTTTGACTCAGCAAATGTCAAAATTGGAAAATTGTGATCAAGTGTGGGTGTGGGGGGGTGTCTATACAGAAAATGGGGTTCCACCCAACCTTTCGATAAAGGATTTGCGTGAGCTGCGGGGGTGTGTTTTGGGTTTATTGACCTGTCTAAAGGAATGTGGGGGAGGAGGGCTGCTTTGGCTTGTTAGCATCTGATTAATGCAAAGGGCTCGGTGGGTGATGGGTGTCCAATGAATTTTCGTCGATCATTTTTCCAGCCCCTCTGCCCCTACCAGCTGTGCCTGCATATTCGAACTCCCATTGTCCTGCCGAATTCTTTACAATTGGACTAAATGGGGACAGGTCGAAGGAGCAGCAGGGGGCTCGCTTCCCCCTTAGGTACAATGGGGTTTGTGTTCATTGCACTTCCCAAGTCAATACATTGGTCACTTGTAGAGAACTTTTCCTGGAGGCTCTTGAGCGGGGCACAGGCACAAGGATAGTGAACAACTTGCTCTTTCCTGGTGAAAGCAGAAAGGTCCCTTAAATCGAAGGCTGCTTGTTCGTTGTATTTTAGTAGTGACTCGTACAGACTTGCTTATTTTCGTCCCTTCTCTTCCCTGCCCCCAACTCTGGGTAATGAATTAAAAAAAAATCACACTTTTTCCTCTAATGAAATAAAAATAATTTAGACGTCTCCAGCATCTGAGGATTTCAAAGCACTTTACAGACATGAATGCACTATGCCTCATAACATCTGAGTGACCCCTGTCCTCACCTACCCCGTGTACTTTCTTCTTCTTCCTGTGCCCGGATGACAGCACGTTACAGAGGCTGGTTTTTAATAAACGTTGAGATCAATAGACTATGCGAAAGGAGGACAGTGTGTGAAAAATCCCAGTTGGCCAAAAAGAACGAAGGGGGGAGGGGAGAGGAGAAGAAGAAGAAAAGAAACGAAAAATAAATCTGAGTCCAGAAAGAACGATGCCTTGACGCTGGCGGGAGGGAAACACAAGCAGCGGTTTAAAACAGATTATTTGGGTCAATCCAGATCTTCAGCCCCAAAGAACCCAAAGAGATGTGAATGAAAGGAGCAGATCTGCGCTCTCTTTGCTGCTCGGGGGCTGGAAATGGGTAAACTAAGAGTCGAGGGAATAATAAAGGGAAAATAGCCAGGCTGAAATAGACAAGAGGGAAGGTTAGAAACATAGCATTCTGTCCCGTAGCTAAGGGGAGCTCCCCCCCCCGCCTTGGGAATCTCTCCAGGTCTAAGCGGCGGATTTGTTTGTTACACTTAGCGCAGTTAGAAAGACCACAAACGAGCCATTGGAGACATTTGCGCTTATCCGCTGATTCCAGACCAGGCTGGGAGAAGCATGAGGGTGAAATAGATTTTATTCTTTTGAATGTAACCAATATCAAAAGCAAGGGGGTGGGGGGGAGAACACCCAGCCCCCTGTACGGGGAGAGGGCAAGACTGTAAATGGATGGAATTAAAGCTACAGTGCGAGGGCAGAGCGCGAAGGTAGCAACGGACAGACGAATCCAGTCCGCTGCCTTTCGGTGATAACAGTCAGGGAAAGACAATGGGCGGGTACAGATAATGGACTTAAAAACTGCGCTCATGGCACTAGGCGCCAAAGGAGGAACATCCTCAGGTGGTGTGAATCGGCCCAGAGCTATTGGTTCCAGGGGAGCCATACCGATTTCCACCAGCTGAGGGGCTGCAAGAAGCAGCAGCCCTGGGGTCTGGCTTTCTGAACTCCCCTTTTCCCTCCTTCTGTCCCTTTCAGCGATTTCTCACCCAAGCCTACCGGGATCTGCGTTTGCACATCTTGTGAGCTCCCTCTCACAGCACGAGAAGCTCTAGGCATGACCCCCGTCCCCTTACTGCTCATACGTTGTACGGATAGTTACAAATAAATAACGCAATCAGCTTGAGTTGGAACAGTCGGTTCTTTCGAAGAACGAGGCTTGTCTTAGCTGAATTTTATGATCTGTGTATCACTATAGCCTACAGCGTTTCTGGCATTTCGCACCACGTGCCTGGCGTGCAGAGAAAAGCCCAAGCTTCGTCTACGGAGTTCCAAAAACGAGACATTTCTTCAAATAAAAGTAAATAAGCCACTAATCATAATAATTTGCCCTTCTACAGCATCCGAGGATTTCATAGCGCTTTACAAACAGCAACACATTATGCCTCTTCACATCCTTGCTGGATAGCTATTATTAGCCCCATTTTACCTGGGGCTAACTGACTTGTTCAAAGTCTCACGGTTAGAGCTAGGAATAAATCATACACGCCTCACACTCATTCCTGAGTTTTAATCACTCACCGCCCACTGATCCCAACAATCTGAATGATAGTTTTCAGTGTTTTGTCCATGCAATTTAAAAACAAACACGCTCGGTCCGGCAATTGTTACCTTCGATGATAGTGCTTAGGTTTTAGACTGATTAAAAAAAACACAAAACAAAAACAAAGCTCCATTGGACCTTAACTCATGGTCCATACTGGTTTTAAAGAAATCTGAATGAAGTTTCCAAACTATTTCCTATTAACCCGACACACAAAAATACAGCAATTGTTTTCTTTCTGGATGAATGGAAAGACCTGTCTGACATTCATGTTTTTAATGTAGACAGAAAATGCCAGACTCATATCAACTTGCTTTTCTTACAAAAAGCTGTTAATAGGATTAAGAAGGGAAAGTAAACAGCAGCTCTGAACTTTTAAGATCATTTTCGTTTTAGAAACAGTTTGTCACACAAATCTGAAACAGAAACTGTTTACATTTGAAGATCAAATAGAAGTTATCAAGTACAATTTACAGAGGGGGGGCGGAATACCTTGTTTGAATGTTTAGGGAAAGAATAGCTCTGTTTTCGTTTCAGGGCAGTAACTTTTAAATAATATTTAACAAAATAATTGACCTTGGTGTTTAAACTACAACTCCCTTCACGTCAATAAGCCCACTGGTTTTTAAAAAAAAAGTTCAGTATCTGAACTCTAGCATTCATTCTGTTAATCTCATCACAACATTTATTTCTGTTGAGATTTTGTTTAATGAACTCATCAGTGAAAGAGAAGTAAAGTTGAGAAAGAGCTCCATAACAACATGTGTTTTAGAGCTTACTTATATTTTCCTTCCCTCTTAAAAACAGAAAATAAAAATATATGTGGAAATAAATAACTTTTCAGATGGAAAGGAACAAGAAGTTGTTTTAGGGCAAATTATGGTCTGTCTGCCTCTTAAACATGCATTCTCACTCTTTAAATGCATGGAAATCATTCAGTACAGGAAAGATTTTGTGGAATTTGTCTTCCAAATTCATTAGAGCTTCAGTCTGCTCTCTCTGTGTGAATAAAAAAGGAAATAACTCCAAAAGTAAGTGTATCATAGTGCACTACTAGGACTGCTTAATTTGCACCATATTCTGATCTTTATTTGGCTCAGAGATCTCCACCTGCAGAAAGTGGTGCATAGCTACAGAGTCCTACTCACCTAGGTCAAAAATGTTCATTTTTGGCCCATTTCTGTCTTCATTGCACACTCAACTCTTACATAGGAGTTCGGAGTGTACGGAATCAAGTGTGCTCCATTGCAAAATGAAGCATTTTTCTAGCTGTACAGTTTTCATGCATGGAGGAACGTATGTAAATAATCTTACATACCACTTGATTCATGTCCTTTTACACATACTGAGGCACTACCTGGGTCCCTCTTGACACATTTTTTTCCTCCATCAAGATCCTCCTATCACTGTCAACAAAGCACACATCACTAACTGAAACAATCATCATCCAGTGATCAACAACATTTGGACTCTCAATCCAGCACACAAACAGCTATCTCAACAATCATTGGAGGCCCAGAAACTAAAGTACATGATGGTGTTTCACAACTGGAGACGTGACATTATCTTGCAGTCCTGACAGGGTCACATCGATCATGGGATAATGAGAGTTCCATTCAATGTCATGAAGAGCATTGACACAGGTTAGTATCTGTTGTTTCAAATCACAGGCAAATGACAAGAACCACCTTTTTATTTTTAAAAGACTGAACTACAAGGCAATGGGGAGCTTGATGTGACTTCACTTCCCAAGTAATCTGGTAATGCGTACTATAGCCATAACCTAAATCCACAATAATCTATATGGAACTGCAGTTTTCTGTGCCATGTTGCTGATATTCAAAAACATGACACACACACATTTGCTTTTTCCTTATAGCCTGTCACAAGCTATAGTGGTATGTCATATAACATTTCAGACATGCTGTGCTGTCATGCCTACATCATCATCTCCTGTCATTTTGATGGTGGCTTCATAAATATCCCCATTAGTTTTCAGTCTAATAGCAAGATTGTGCACAGCTGTAAATTGGGGGCAGTGCAGAGCCAAGTGCCTTGCATGCTTCACCTCCCAGACTCTTTCAGGGTGATTTACCATGTGATTGTCTAAAGTCTTTAGGTGAGATGTGAAAGGAGTCCTCCAGAGATTTCCCTGCACCCTCTCTGAACTCCCACATAATTCCCTCCATGGTCAAACCAACCAAGATGAAGAACATAACATGTTGATATATTCTTGGTATGTGAAGGTTCAAGTGTTGTATCTACATCTGAACAACCCAAAGCACAAACACAGCTACCTATTAAAGAAACTGTCTCCACAACCTAAAGGCAGTTCCTGATCTTGTTGGTCAAAATTTGTCCCTTTTATTGAAATTTGAAAAGATGGATACTAATGCACTCTTGCAAAAAGCTTACAAAGAAGGAAAGTTTCTCACTGCTATAACTGGTAAAAGTGAGGAGCTTGATTTGCCAGATGGATCAGCAAAGCCAATGCTGACAAACTACATGAAAAGGCTGCAAAACACCAAGCCTCTGGACTGCATCCACATGCAGAACGCCTTATAAGCCAGTCACTGTCAAAGCCAATTTTAGAAGTACTTAATGAGGCTGTTAAGAATGCTGGAGACACAACACCGTTTATGCGAACAAACGTGGCTGTCGAATCATACTTTCTATTTAAACAAGAGATACCACACAATACAAACTGGAGACCAATGTTCACTGCATTGTCAGTGGTTAACCCTGAAGTTGGACACTGGTTCTAAACAAGACTGGCAAATGCTCACTATCTTTCTGCAAGAAACTCAACTGACTGTTTAGAAGCATGGGGTGCAACTCAGCAGTTGAAAAAGCGAAGAACTCTCTCACCACATTGAAAAAAATTGCATACATGGCTGATGAATGTACCGATGCAAATAGGCATCAAATATTAAGTCACTGTGAATGTTATCTTGATGTCAGTGGTAGGCCAGTAGATGCATTTCTAGATATTTGGGTTATAGAAGACATATTGCCTGCAACCCATATCTTAGAAGAGTAAATGCTTGTAAATTGGACCCCAAACAGATGGCTGCTTGTGCATCTGTGGAGCTGCAAACTTCTCTGGAAGACATGGTGAAGTATAAGCAAGACACAAAAAGTAATTCTTCCTCTCTACTCCGCACTGGAGTATTGTGTCCAGTTTTGGACACCACATTTCAGGAAAGATGTGGACAAATTGGAGAAAGTCCAGAGGAGAGCAACAAAAATGATTAAAGGTGTAGAAAACATGACCTATGAAGAAAGGTTTGTTTAGTCTGGAGATGAGAAGACTGAGGGGGGACATGACGACAGTTTTCAAGTACATAAAAGGTTGTTACAAGGAGGAGAAGGGAGAAAAATTGTTCTTGGTAACCTCGGAGGAGAAGCAATTGCAGCAAGGACGGTTTAAGTTGGACGTTAGGAAAAACTTCCTAACTGTCAGGGTAGTTAAGCACTAGAATAAATTGCCTAGGGAGGTTGTAGAATCGCTGTCATTGGAGGTCTTTAAGAGCAGGTTAGACAAACACCTGTCAGGGATGGTCATAATACTTAGTCCTGCCTGGAGTGCAAGGGACTGTACTAGACCTCCCAGGATCCCTTCCAGTTCTATGATTCTATGATGTATTCAGCTAGCACTAGTATAAGCTTCAGAATCTTCAAAAGCCATTAAAAAGCCATAAATGTAATGTCTTCATTATACTCTTTTTTCAACAAGAGTCCAAAAATACTGAACCTCCTGTAAAAAATTGAAGATGCTCTGGGACTGAAGTTCAAATTAGTACAACCTGGGAAAACCTGCTGGCTTTCTCATGAGTGATCCGGGGGTGTTGTCTTCAAATTACTGCAGCTGTTATTAGGAGGCCGTCCAACATCTTGACAGATGAAAGGAGATGCAACAAAGTTGGTCCGTCACTAGTTCTTAGCAATTGTATGGGAAAAGAGCCCAATATGTGAGTGGCAAACCTTTCCACAGTGGCCACAGGTCCACTCACCAGATGGAGACTGAAGCACATTCTGCTTCCTGGATCACTTGCGGGCCTCAGCCTGGGCTCTCTGGTGGCTCTCCACAGTGACTGCACCAGCCTGAACCCGGCTTCTCCAAACTGACTGATTATGGGCAGGATTTTCCCAATTGTCAATGGGAATGCTGAATTTCTTCAGGCCTTGCTTGACCTTGTCACTGTATCGGAGCTTTGGCCTTCCTCTGCAGTTCTTAAGTTGACCATAGAGCTCAGCCTTTGGCAGATGATCTTGAGGTATGCGCTTCATGTGTCCTAGCCAGCGAAGCCAGCAAGTGTCCAGCGTAATCTACGTAGACCAGTTCTCTCAAGGATCTTGTTACTGGTGATCCGTTGGTCCCAAGTAGGGTGACCAGATAGAAACTGTGAAAAAACGGGACAGGGGGTGGGGGGTAATAGGTGCCTATATAAGAAAAAGTCCCAAAAACTGGGACTGTCCATATAAAAACAGGACATCTGGTCACCCTAGTCCGAAGTAACACCAAGGATTTTTCTAAGACAGCGGAGGTGGAAACTGTTCAATCTCCACTCCTGCTTGGAGTACGTAGCCCAACTTTCACAAACGTAAAGGAGGGTACTAAGGACACAAGCCTGATAAACAGACATCTTTGTGTTCAGAGTTAGCAACTTGTTATTCCAAAACACATGAGGTAAGTTTCCCAAAGGTAACAGAAGCTTTGCCAATTCTAGCATCAAGTTCCCTATCAAGGGTAAGTGAGTTGTAAGTCATTATCACATAGCTTTTATGGATGCTAGTCTTATAAAATACCAACAGTTGAGTGGAGTGAGGCACTACCAGCAATGGGGCTGCAATGTGATCAGGACAGAATAGAGAATTTGAACACAGAGTGGAATGTCATACAACAAATAAAAAAAGAAGTTGAAGTCAAATCTTTATTCAATTATCATTAGTGGCTTGACCCAATCGTTGTGCTATGTTTCCTGGGATGAAAGAAGTAGGAATTCATTTCATGCTACTCCCAGTCACAACAGCTACAGCTGAGCATTCTTTTTCATCATTGAATAGAATTGTGTGTTCTGAAAGAAGTCGCCTTCTGCCTGATCATGTGAATGAACTAATGAGCATACCAACTGAAGGACTGGAAGTACCGAACACACAAGAAGCCACAAGATGAACGCACTGCACTCAAGAAGTTCATTAACAGAGTTGTGCAAAATTACAACAAGAAACCAAGAAGGATGTAGTGCTTTCATAGAAGGCTTGAGTAGCAAACTTTAATTTGTGATGATTTTAAAACATGAGTTAAATCTAATAAAATGGTTGTGAAACATTTTTCAGTTTTTATTATGGTGCCATACAGCCCACCCTCACCATCTCACCCCTCGGTCCTCACCTCCCTGTAAATTTGAACACCCCCCTAATTTCAATTCCTGGGGAAAATACTGGAGTCCTCCTTTCTCCCTCATTCTACCCCTTATCCCCATTTGGTGGCAGGGACAATTAAGGGGCTCTAAATCCTGTGACCCTCTAATTGTCTTGTTTTAGCACCATGTTACCTGCTACCTTAAAAATCCCTCTGTAGTTTCAGTTGAACACAGTATTTTTTACCTCCTCTTCTACATTGTTCCCATGCACTGTTAAACACCACTAAATTTTATTCTGTGTTTCAGTGGTGGGTCAAGTGAGTCTTGTAGAGAGATTGTGTAAGCCTGTTTGTAAAGCTCTTTGGGATCCTTCTGAGAGTAAGGTGTTATGTAAATACCTATAATTACTGATGTTTTCCTAGGTTTAAATGATCCCTTGCTAGACATATTTCCCCTGCCCTTTTTAAACATTTAACATAGTATCAAGCCAGTAATCATCCCATTGTTTCTCTGGACCTGTAGGTCACTGGAAAAGAGGGGCTAAAGGACCCTGGGGAGGTTGAAACCATGATGTGAAATCAATTTGTGTAGAGAAAATTAGGATCGAGACTGATATAATTCTGTGGCACGTCAATTCTGCCTGCCGTTTACCAAAGCAGAACAGTCTGCTTGTGACGGGCATGTCCTTCGCTTCACTGGGTGATGTGGTGTACGCCAGAAAATAGACCAGTCAGCCTGACTTCGGTACCTCAGAAGCTACTAGAGCAACGTATAAAACATTCAATTTGCAAATACCTGGAGGATGAAGGGGTGATCACTAGCAGCCAGCATGGATTTTTTAAGAACAAAACATGTCAAACCTGCTTCATTTCCTTCTTTGACATGGTAACTGGTTTGGTGGTCAGGGGGAATGTGGTGGACATAATATACCTGGACTTTAGCAAGGCTTTTGACACAGTGCCATAGGCTTAGTTTGACTGCTATATTTGGGGGAGTGGGGGAAGCACGGGTGCGCATGCTGAAGCCAGTTCTCTTGGTTCACTCCCCCTGCCTGCAGTGGTTCCTGGGCTGCCAGTGCTGGGTCGGACAGGTCAGCTTAATGAGGGGAGCCTCGGCTGCCGCTGTGGCGACCTGAGCACTGGCTGGTGCAGCAATGTGGCTGCTTTCTCTGCTCTGCTGTGGCCACCTCCCTGCTGGGGCTGCTGCTGCCACCGCAGAGGAGACACCACATACCGGGCTCCTGATTCCCCATCCCACACACACACTTCCATATCCCATTCTCTTCCCCCTGCCCTCTCCCATCCCCCTTCCCCACTGTGTCTTCCTCCCTTCTTCCAGCCCCACCTCCATCCCCCTTGCTCTACCCCCTCCCATGGGCACTCACTGGAAACAGGTGGACACTATGACCCAGGAGGCAGCTGCAGAGGTAGCAACCCGGAGCAGCTGATCCGTCCCACTCCCTGGCTCGACCTGGCTGCCAGGAACAGGGGCCCAGGAAGCATGTGGGGGGTGGGGCGCAGCATGGGAAGGACAGAGGCCCCCCTCTTCCTTCCCCTCCCTTCCCCAGAAGGCCAATGAGCAGAGCAAGCCTTGCAGAGCAATTCAGCACTTGTAAAAATTGGGGAGTGGGGGAGTGGCATGTGACCCCGCATGCCACCTCCCCTACCTCACCTCTGTTTGGGGCGGGGGGCAATGCCCTCCCTGCACTCCTCAAATTACGCCCATGCACAGTCCCTTAGTCATGTTGATAAGTAAGATGGAGAAATGTGGGCTTGGCCAAACTACCATTAAGTGGATACATAATTGGTTAAACCGCAAACAATGAGTAACTCTTAATGGAATGATGTCAGAGTGGAAGGAGGTCTTGAGTGGGGTTCCACAGGGATCTGTTTTGGGTCCAGTGTTTTTTAACATCTTTATTAATGACCTGGATGTAGGAATACAGAGGATACTGATCAAATTTGCAGATGACACAAAGTTGGGGGAGTTGCAAACACTTCGGAGGATAGAGCTAAAATTCAAAGGGATCTTGATAAATTGGAGAACTGGGCAATAGACAACAAAACTAAATTCAACAAAGACAAATGTAAAGTGCTGCACTTAGGGAAGAAAAACCAAATGCACAAATACAGAATGGGGATAACTAGCTTGGCAGCAGCACTGCTGAGAAGGATCTGGGAATTCTGGTGGATCACCACCTCATCAAGCAATACAATGCTGTTAAAAAAAAAAAAAAAAGCAAATGCAATTTTAGATTGCATTGACAGAGGCACAGCATGCATGTCACGGAAGGTGATAGTACCGCTCTACTAGGCCTCAGCTGGAGTACTGTGTCCAATTTTCTATACATCCACCAATGTATAGAAAGGATGTAGAGAAACTGGAAAGGATCCAGAAGTGAGTGACAAAGATGATCAAAGGGATGGAATGCAGGCCATATGAGCAAAGGCTGAAGGAACTGGGTATGTTTAGTTTGGAAGAAAGGAGGGGGGGGGAAAAGATGTGATAGCGGTCTTAAAATATTTGAAAGGCCACCATAAAGATGATGGAGAAAAGCTGTTCTCTCTGGCCACAGAGGGCAGGACAAGAGGTAATGGGTTCAAACTACAGCATAGCAGATGGAGATTAAATCTCAGGAAAAACTTCCTAACTGTAAGAACAGTAGGACAATGGAACAGACTGCCTCGGGAGGGTGTGGCAGCTCCTTTACTGGAGATTTTCAAAAAAGGGCTAAATAGCCATCTGTCTTGGATGGTTTAGACAACACATCCTGCATCTTGGCAGAGGATCAGAAGATGACCCTTGTGGTCCCTTCTAACCCTATGGTTTTATGATTCTATGAAAATGTGTCAACCCACTCTCCATCTCCTCAGCATTAATACTGTGGTAAATAAAAGCTAGTCACAGTAAATGAATATGAAAGTTTGACAGGCTCTGCCTAATCCATTCACACAGTCACAATTACACAAAAATTCAATGACATTTCTTATGCTAAGAGTCTGGGGTTGTCTCTTTGGAGCGGAGGTAGGCCCACTTCCACATCAGTGACTGGTTAGCTGCAGCCATAGTTAAACTGCAGTCTGACTTTACAGTAAGAGCCATTTGTAGCCCCGGGTGTAGCTCTCAGAAAATAACACCAAAAGGCCATCGTAAGTACCCAAACCAGGGTGAATTGCATCGGGCAAGATTGTCACTTTACAAATTGCCTTGATCAGTGGGCTGGTGCACAGCTGCACTGTCCCAGGAGCAGAGTAGGGAGGAAATTCTGATTCTAAGAGTCACAATTAGCTCCCCTTGTTCAAGGGGGAAAGTAATACACTACGGGTCTATACCACCAGTAGCAGATTATTCTTCCGGATCAGCATAGGTGGTGGGGAGGCAAGTAAAAGCTCCACTCATTCTGCCTATCTACACCCCTGATGGAGGCTGATCTCCCCCCTTGCTCTGATATGCAGTCCTCCACACAGGAGAATTGCATATCAGAGCAATGCTATGATATGCAATCCACACAAGAGAGTTTTACCCAAGGAGTCTGACTAGAGAGAGAAATCTGAGACACATGTCACATATGTGGTACATGAGCGTAGTTGCATTACATTTCCAGACAAACGGATCTCCCACCCGGTGTGAGCATAGTATCTGATCATATAGATGGTGTGTGTTCTCTATCCCTTGTTATTCATTCATATGATTAGTCTGGTACTGATTATTTTTTTCAGGCACCCTTACTCCCTTGCATGGGTGCATCGGCCAAACCACAGTCTTGCCCTTAAACTATGCAGCAGAGAGAAAAGAATAATCAGAAACAGACTTATCACATGAATAAATACCAAGGTACAGAGATCAGATACTGAACTCACGCTGGGTGGGAAATCCATCTGTCTTAAAATGTGACGCAACTATGCTCGTGTGCCAGATGTGTGATGGGGGTCACAGATTCTCTTCACAACTCAGCTCACTGGGTAAAACCGTGCTTGCTCAGGGAAACCAAAGCTTGTTGAAAAACATCGTTTTTAAATATGAAATGGTAGCCTGGTCTGTGTTCGCATGGAGAAGTTAGGCTGCATGTGACTCGAAGAGAGCAACTGAGCTCCTGTCATTACTGGTTGCTTTCCTCGGATTTACAATCAGAATTGGCAGTGGTCTGGAAACAGAGATATGCAGCACGGTTGCTATGGATTAGATGTGTGTCTCTGTGCACAGGCTCATTTCTTCTCCTGAAGGAGAATGGAAGAACCTCAGACACTGGTTTGCTGGGTGAAGTGACAATATAAAGTACAAATAAGCAAGAACACAATGACAAGTTAACCTAGAGAAAGAGAGGCACATAGTTGAATAATGATCTATACTGCTCAGTACCATTAAAGTACATGCACCATGTTTATCATGGAAGCTCCTCACTCACCTCCCAAGGGTAGCACCCCTGCCTGGGAAAGAGGAGTCGCAAGTCACTAATCAAAGACATAAGTAGTGCAGTAACTTGGGGTTAAGCAGAAAGGGAGGAGGTGCACGGTGCCAGACCCCGTTCCTTCCAAGACACAAGAATTTTCTGAAATGACTGAGGTTCAGTCCCCACAATGTGCCGATACTTGATCCAGCCACTTTGGCAGTACATATAACTGCCAGTCCTTCACTAAACATCATATTTTATACAACCTCATGGCTTCCACAACCCTGTGGGCCTGCAGCCCTACATCCAGTAATCTCAGTGGCTTTTTATGAGTTTGTCCGTGTGGTAGAGTAAACAATGGGCATATCCTCCAAAAAGAATCCACTTGTTTCTAATTGTGAGGGACAGATCTTTACTTCTCTTAGGCCCAATGATGAACAGACGCAAAAGGAGGAAATGAACTCAAACTGGAAGTGAAAAGTTAAGGTATTGCATCTGAACCAGAGCACTCCTTCTCTGAAACTGGTGGGTGGTTCCCAACTTTTCATGACTCTTCCTGCATCTGCCAGGTGCACATACTAGGAATTCTGAATCTACAACTGACCACCCCACCCCCAACTTTCCAGGCTTTGTATTATGGTAGGATTAAGTATGTGTTAAATCTGGAAAAAAAACAGGATATGACAGATGTGGGCATGAAAGGAAGACAGAGGATTCCTTACTTCCCATAAGATGACCGATTTGGAAGAGCCAAGGAGCTTGCACTCAGCTTCCCAGGTATTGCAACAAAAGTTTGCAGATCTACATGAATACTTGGCCTCTATTCATCAGTCATTAGCAGAACTTGTGCAGTTGTACAAACAGCAGATTCCTACACCTACAGGCCCTCATGCATTTCCAGTGTGGGTTTTAGTTTTATTGGCTGCTAGCCTACCTGATAAGAGAAGAGCAAAACCATCCTCTAGTCTTTGTATCTCAGCTGCCTGGTCTCTGATTCTCATAATAGAAATGTACAAAGAAATAGATTGATCTCACACATTTTTAGCCACATATTTACCCTAAACTAAGTGGATTATAATATTTGCTTACTGTATCCATTGCCATGCTGGCATATACTTAGAACTAACTCCTTGGAACGCTACTGAACATTTTGAAATAACTTTGTTTATAATGAAGTGTTTGCCAATGATTGCACATTATACACATGTATTGTCCAAGATGTGCTGGTATTTGAGAGTACATCTGCACTGCAAATAAAAGGCCTGCGACAGTGAGTCTGAGGGCCCAGTTCAAAAGATTTGGGCTTGTGGGGCTCACGCTATAAGGCTAAAAATAGCAGTGTGGATGTTCCCGCTTGGACTGGAGCCCCAGCTCTGAGACCCACCCCCCTCATTGGGTTGAAGAGCCTGAGCTCCAGCCTGAGGAGAACTGTTTACAGTGCTACTGTTAGCCCCATGCCCGAGTCGCTGGAGCTGGTGGGGAAGCTCTATGTATTTTGCCACCCCAAGCACGGCAGTCAGGCGGCATGCCTGCGGGAGGTCCACCAGTCCCACGCCTTCGCCGTACCCGCTGCCGAATTGCCGCCAAAATCGCGGGACCAGCGGACCTCCCGCAGGCATGCCGCCGAAGGCAGCCTGACTGCCG
The DNA here is from genome assembly GCF_002925995.2 of Terrapene triunguis. Classification (NCBI taxonomy): domain Eukaryota; kingdom Metazoa; phylum Chordata; order Testudines; family Emydidae; genus Terrapene; species Terrapene triunguis. The sequence goes on from NW_020664447.1 coordinate 79,989,554, forward strand.
CCCTCATGGCAACTGGCAGGCCGCCCCCCGCAGCTTGCCGCCCCAGGCACGTGCTTGGTGCGCTGGTGCCTGGAGCCGCCCCTGTGGGGAAGGGGTTGCAGTGTGGACGTACCCTTTGTTCACCTGCATTTTGGAACACTACATCATTGTTCTGGGGAAACACAAATGTATCTCCAAGGATGGTGTGGGTGTGGTGCCCATTTACCTTGGTCTTTCACAGGGATATATGGAGTTCTTCCAAATGCTGTCAGCAGGGCCGACAAGAGGTGCAGGAAGCCGGTACAAATTACCGGGGCCCTGTTTAGCCAGTCCGCCCTTGCTGGGGGGCCCGAAAAAATTTTTTTACCAGGGCCCGAACCCACTCTCGGCGGCCCTGGCTGTCAGGCACTGCACCGAGGCTAGAGTTAGTGCCGACATCTTCAGTGGAACGCTTGCTGTCAGAAAATGCAGTTTCATCTCAATCAAAACTTTTCATGGGAATGTGTGGATTTTAACAATTTTCAAGGGAACAAAATCAAAATGATTCACGGCAACTTTCTCGTTCAGTTCATTTTGACTTTCATTTTGACTTTTATATACTATTTTATTATATTTGTATGCTGCATTAAATATTAAACACATATTATATTACAACATTTCATCATTATCAAAACAAAACAATTGGGCATTATCAAAACAGAACATTTTGATCATTCTTAAGCTTAATTTTTCAAAATTTGTATTTTGTGGGAAATTTAGAAACTTCAGCATTTTGTTCTGATTTGGAATGAAAACATTTCAAAAATGTCAGAATTTCCCATAGAACAGAATTCCATTTTCCATCAGTCTCGGATTGAGACCATTGCTCAGGGCTTGCTTCTGTACAAAGGGATGAAAAGGAAGGACTCAATCATACCATTGTAAGCTCTCCGAGTGCATTCTCCCCATGGGCCCACATATTGGCCTCTATTGTGGTAGTTTTTGTTCTGTGCTGGAGGTGTAAAAATGTACATGTATATGCGATCCTTTGTAGCTGCTCTGCCAAACAAAACACGTGAGTGAGCTCTGAATGAAGGAACTGAGCGTAGCATGGGATGGCGAGTTATTCACCAAGCTAGACAGCATATCTGGGATGGAAAGACCAGGGTCATGAAGATGGAAAGGGTGAAGCAGAATGATACAAAACTGGACAAAAGGGACAAATGAGGATGTAGCAAGAGAATTTGGCCCTTATGTGCTGATGTTCATCTTCAGGGGGAACTAACTTTTCAGCACCTCAGAGGTTTGATTAATCAAGGCTTAGAAAACTGAAGTTCCACTGTAATCACCATTCAGTTGCCCTTTCCTTCTCATTTACCCATATCCTGTACAGGTGCTTTACTAGCTTCTGCAGGGATAGCTCAGTGGTTTGACATTGGCCTATTAAACCCAGGGTTGTGAGTTCAATCCTTGAGGGGGTCATTTAGGGAACTGGGGTATAAATCTATCTGGGGATTGGTCCTACTTTGAGCAGGGGGTTGGACTAGTGACCTCCTGAGGTCCCTTCCAACCCTGATATTCTATGATACTTGCCAGCCACACCCAGAGCAGGGCCACTGAAAAATTACCAACTAAAATGCTGCCAAAGTTAACAGTTACTTTTTATTACTAACTTAATGAAAGAAAAAATGCAGTAGCGGATGCTCTTTTAGACAGTGTGAAATACTAAATAAATAATAATAATAATAGTTAAAATGGTGTGACATTATAATTCAGGGCATTATTATATTGTAAGAAACATTGCCTTGAATTATAATATAGCTTCAAAATACACTCAAGACTTTGAGTCAGATCAGACTCCAGTAATTTCTTTATCAGCTTATATGATCACCCTTATCAGTACTGTACAATAAACCCATCAGATCTCTGTTTTAATTCTTAAAATAAGGTGTTCTTGACTCTTTCCATAACAGATTGATTCCTCTTGCTATCAAACCAGTTTTATTTATCCCTTTAGGCTAGGATTTTCAAAAGAACCTAAGGAATTGAGTGCCCAACTCCTACCGACTCTTAATTGGATTTGGGCACTTACCTCCTTTCGACTCCTTTGAAAAATCCTTCCTTATAGAGTCAATTGCTTTTTAGCCCTGATCTACCCAAACAACAAAAAGGTAGCTAGAACAGGTGTGCCGATTATGATAAAAAGCATTTTATCATCCTTCCTGTATTTCCCAGCCTTATTATTTAAAAACTTTTATTAATTTCCTTTGCATCACAAAAATGAACATGAGAAATTCAGTCACAAAATAATATTTTTACAAATAGTTATAATTGCAAATAAGAGCTTAGAATGGAATGGTTCCTCCAACCTTAAATTATGGAGTTGCAATTACCGCTTGGTAGAATCACAGAACTTAGAGATAGAAAAGAATTCTTACACCCTCCAATCTAACAATACGGTATTGTTCCCTAAGGTACGTTTTATGGTGTTTTGTCCTGTCTGAAAAGTCCCAGCAATAAGAGTTCCCCTTGAAAGACTATCCTACAGTCTAATGCTTCTCAGTTTCAGAAATACACCACAACATGGCTTAGTCCTACAGCCCCACCACTCCCGTGCAATAAATGACTGCAGGATCAAGTCTTTATTTAATTCTGGTCCATGCTTAGGGGCAGATCCACAGCTAATGTAAATCAGGGTAGCTCCTGACTTCAGTGAAACTAATTTACACCATTCATATACTTGTCAACTTTTACCCTGCTCCCCCAAGTCAAATTGGGCTCATTTGGGCTCCAATCTAGCAATGCACTTAAGCACATGCTTAATTTTGAGCACATCAGTAGCGCCACTGAAGCCACCTGGTAGAGACAGCTAATGCGGTTACAAAGGGAGTGGTGGGAGTCAATGGGACTATTCATGTGCTTAAAGTTAAGCATGGATGTAAGTACTTTGCTGGATCAGAGCCTTAACCTTTCTTTCTAAGACAGTTTTTCCAATCCCATGGATCATTTTTGTTGCAATTGTCCAAACTCTCTCCAATTTGTCAATAACTTTCTGGTAATATTGAGCCCACAATTGAATGCAACATTACCAGAATCTTACCGGTGGAGTATTTTCTCCCTGCTCTGAGAGATGATGTCTTTACCTATACAGCCTATTTCACATTGCAAACTCATATCTAATTTGCTGTCCACTACTGTCCCTATTTCCCCCTTCTAATAAGTTTATACATTTCAGATTATTTTTCTTCAGATGCTGGCATTGTTTCATGCTAAACCACATTATATTTTGTACCCATGTTTCTAATATGCTTAGGTCACTTTGTGTTATTTCTCTGATGACTGTTGCTTGCATCTCCTCTTGGCTTAGTATCATCAGAAAATTTTACTCTTGTGCTGTTTACGTCCTCTTAATCAAGACATTAAATAGAACCAGACCTAACGACAGTCCTTGCCATACCCACAAGCCATCTCCACCAACTTCGATACATTGCAATTTATCATTACCCTTCTCTTCAGCCAGTTTCAGCCCACATGACGGCGTTCCTATCCAAAACAATTTAAGTTCATTTTTCAAGACTTCATGAGTCAGTATCAAATACTTTAGTCAAATCCAGATATATTACATCTATAACATTCTCTTTATCCACTACAGGCCTGCTCTTATATATACTCTATTGGCTGACCTATTTGTCTATCTGTTCACATACCATGCTCATTACATTAGTATCCGAACACTTTCGTATTGACATCAGTGGGAGTTCCCTTCATGGAAGTATCTATAGAATTGAACCCTAATTCTATGTTTTTTGAATCTGGTTTATTTGGCAAGATTCAGACCATTCTAAACCTAAGTTGCTTATTGTTCATGGTCCTCTTATTCTCTATTCCTCCCCTGACATGGGTGAAACTCCATCGAGGCACAAGATGAGAAGGATTTAGCCCTAGAGGTTTACAACCGTTTCATAGATTCGTAGCGTTTAAGGCCATAAGGGACCACTAAATCATTTAGTCTGTTAAATTTCACCCAGTTACCCCTGGATTGAGTCCAATAACTTGCATTTGGCTAAAGCATATCTTCCAGAAAGACCTCCAGTCTTGATTTGAAGACATTGAGAGAGAGAATCCACCACTTCCTTGGGTAGCTTGTTCCAATAGTTAATAATCCTCACTATTAAAAATGTGTGCCTCATTTCTAATTTGAATTTTTCTGGCTTCAGCTTCCAGCCACTGGCTCGTGTTATGCCTCTCTGCTAAGTTAAAGAGCCCTTTGGTACCCAGTATTTTTTCCCCTTTAAGGTACTTGTATACTGTAATCAGGTCACCTCTCAATCTTCTTTTTGATAAGCTACACAGACGGAGCACTTTAAGTGTCTTACTCTGCAGCATTTCCACCAGCCCTTGCACCATTTTGGAAGCTCTTTTCTGTATTATCTCCAATTTTTCAACATCCTTTTTAAAATGTGGACACCAGAACTGGATGTGGTATTCCAGTATCAATCTCACCAATGCCATATACAGAGGTAAAATCATCTCCCTACTCCTCTGTTGATACATCCAAGGGTCACCTTTGTCCTTTTTGCCTCATCATTGCACTGGGAGCTCACATTCCATGTAACATGAGGTAACACCATTCAATGGCTGGAAGTTGAAACTAAACCGATTCAGACTGGAAATAAGGCATACAAATTTAAGAGTGCGTAATTAACCAGTGGAACAATTTACCAAGAGTCATGGTGGATTCTCCATCAATGACCATTTTAAAATCAAGATTGGATGTTTTTCTTAGTAGGAATTATTTTGGGGAAGTTCTATAGCCTGTGTTATACAGGAGGTCAGACTAGATGAGCACAATGGTCCCTTCTGGCCTTGGAATCTATGTTTATTCGCTTGCCCACTATGACCCCTAAATCCTTTCCAGAACACGCTATGGCCTGTGTTCCTTGTTCCTAGATGTATGACCTTGCATTTGGCTGTACTAAAATGCACTTTGTTTGAACGGGCCCAACTTACCAAGCGATCCAGATCATTCTTTATGACTGCCCTGTCCTCCTAATTATTAATCCCTCCACCAATCTTTGTGTCATCCTCCAATTTTATCAGCAGTGATTTTCTATTTATTTCCAGACCATTGATGAAAATGTTGCATACTGCCAGGCTTAATACCAGTCCTTGCGGAACTTCACTAGAAAAACCCACATTCAATGAGGAGTCTCCATTGACAATAACTCTTTGAGATCTGTCAGTTAGCCAGTTCAGAATCCATTTAACATAACATTGTGCTGATTTTGAAATATGGATGCCTATACCAAATAGGCTTATTTGCAACAAGGGCTCTGTGGGCAGTCAACTGCAGGATCAGGGCCCTGGAAGCTTAACTTTTGCTCTTCTTTCTTTGTGCAATCCTATCTTTGCAGCCAGTTTTTTTAAATATATAATTTTTTTCCCCCCATCCACCAAGAGTGAAATGTGCTTTCAGTCTGGGGGACTTGTCCTTCAGACTAAGGAGAACACCAGAGAGAGAGAGAACGAACAAGACTCCCAGCACTGCTCCTAGCAGGCAGGCACAGGGCAATACTCAAACCTTTACATAGCCACATACGCCCTCACCACTAGTTTCAGACCACTCCTAATTTATAAATGGACTTTTCTTTTCCCTGACACTCCTTCTCCCCTCCCCCCCAAATATTTGTAGAAGCTCTTATCACCCGTCAATTCTTTTGCTGCCCTTGGCTTTTCCCTGCAACCTTAAATGACTAAAGATTCTTGTTTGCTTGCCTCCTCTCCCTCCCCAGTGTATTTAACCTCAGGACAGGAAGCAGAGCATATCTAGCATGGAATACATGTCCAACAGTGGCAGCAATGGGTTTCTAATCAGCCTGTTTCCCTACCTGCCTCCTTCTTTCTCTTGGTCAAACAAGCAACTTTACTTTCGACTCATTTCTAGCTTGTCCCTGTTGTTCCTCACATACTTGTTTTTGCCACCAGCCCATGTGACTGACAGAAAATGCAACTCCTCAATTAGACTCCGAGGAGCATGCTGGGAATGACAGGTCAGTTTGAAGATTTCTGAGCTAAACTGGGTTATTGTAACTGACAAGACTTCCAGTAAACAAGTCTGGAAATATCAGAATCCCCTGCTCCCCGTTGAGAAGGCCAAATTAGAAAGAGCTAAGATTTCTAATTTCTATTGTGACTCATGCCCATGCTGAGCACATGGTTGATGAGGTCAGCGACAAGGGTTGCTGTGTTTGGGCTATAGAAAAAAAATGGACTCCGCTACATGATAAAACAGCCAGAGCAGATTTAAAAGGAGGAAGAGTGCAGAAACCACAAAGGCCCATCAATCACAGCAGGAAAGCAGAGGAGATTGGATCATTCTTCTTGGAAGATTAATCAGAGTCACAAGGGACATTTTGCACTTCCATTCACCTACCCTTTCTATTCCTTAAACATATGCTCTCTTCCCCCCTGGAATGTTAAACAAAATCACTTATTCTGCTCAGTTTAAGTGAAAGTTTAATCTCACAGGGTTAGAATAATTTCTCATCTCAGAGTTTACAGTCCCAGTTTGAAAATAAAGGGTTTGATCCTAGAAAACCCTATTGACCTGAGAAGTCCTTACTCATATTAGCATTCCTATTGACACAGCAACCCCAGTTCAGGATGACCCTAGTTAGGACAGTTAAGCACATACTTAGCTTTTAAGCACATGCTTAAGTCTCATCAAAGCCAATGTAACCTAGCCACATGCTTAAGTGATTTCCTGAATCAGGACTTGGATGAGTAAGGAGTACTCATGGCAACAAAGGTTTGCAGGATGGGACTAAAACTGTCACGTAGGATTGCTGACTCTATTACCACAGGTGGCCAATGTTTTTTATGTATTAAACAAAGTGACATCATTTATGACACCAGCTGAATATAGAGCCCATTGAGAGAGAGATGACAAAACCTCCATCCTACTTTGGCCACCGGGGAAAAGAGCTGTAATGTCTAATATGTAATACAATGTTCAATTTTAAATGCTGATTGTTAAGTACCAAAGCAGGATAGAGACATACTTTACAGTCTATTGCATTGGGCTCCTTTTCAGCAGGATGGTCTCTGCCAACAGCAGGTTCAGAACTGCCAGTTCTAATTAAAAACTTTATTTTAAAGATACTCTCATGAATAAACTGTGAAATGTAAGTGCTTCTCACCCTTAGAACTTTTAAATTGCTGGATTGAGCAGAGGGTACAGTTTCCTTTTTAGTGATTCCCAAGTAATGGCTTTAACTAATTGTTCTAGCAAGTCAGGATTGATGTTCTGTGCCTGTTCAAGTCACTTTGCTTTTATCGATTATTCATTTAGTGTAGACTTTCTAAGCTCTCTCCATTTCTTTGCCAATGGTTTAAAGGGGAGGTTACTAACCATTTTCTTTTCTTTTGTAATGTTATAATAGATGAGTTTAAAATGGACAAGGATTAGAATAGCTTCAGAAATTTCGATTAGAAAGCCCTTCTGCAGCCTCAGTTATACCAAATATGCAGCTCAGATGATTTCCATTGGAAATTCTGGTAACGTAGTATTGTGAAATCTGTATTTTGTAAGCTTATTCCATGGTGCAAACAACTGGGAAAACATTCTGATGACCTTTGCATCTCATTCTGATGGCCAGCTCTCTGCCTTAAAGGGGAGGAGAGGGTGAAATCTTTATTTGCCTGTTAGAGTCAGTATGAACATTTCTTATAAATACCAGCGCTAACAGTAAACAGCTTGTAAAAATACCAGCTATGGAAATATTTCGCTCATAAATCGCTAGTTTTTGCTTTGGATTACACCCATGCAGGTTCAGGGTCTGCAGTCAAGTTGCATGAAGATAAGTGAGATTCAGAGATTCCAAGGCCACAACTGACCACTGTGTTCTTCTAGTCTGGCCTCCTGCATGGCACAGGTCAGAGAACGTCCCCGTAATAATTTGTATTTGAATTGGAGCATCTTTTAGAAAAACATCCAATATTGATTTTAAAATGGTCAGTGAGTAGAACAGAATATAGTCTGAATCTCTCTCCCATTGGATGATTGTTGTTATTTCTCAAAAAGCTGTTATATAGTGTATGTATCTACCCAATAAGTATGTGATTATATTAAACAACAAACTAATGTCAGCCCATTTTTAAAAGTTATCCTGTATCCTTTCAGAAGATTTTTAAAACCTGACCAAATTTAGTATCAAGTGATGCAATGTTAGATCATATCTCCATTTTATCACTTATATTTTCTGGGGTTAAAGGCAATAAATAGCTTTCTTTCTCCTCTCCAGTATATAACTCAATAACCACCATGTGATACTTACAAAGAATGAATCCTTACAATAAATTTAACATTGACAGACCCATACTAGTTAATTGTGATTTAAATCGCTCTATGACTCTGTACTTGGACATTGATATTAGGACATCTCAGTTATTTTACTAAACAAATGCCTGTATTTATATAACAGATTTATATTTACCCAAAGATTTCAATGTACAATACACAGTAGGGATTTGCAAAGATTTTATTAGCATAGACCACATCTTAACAGAGAAACTCTGCCATGGAGCCCTCCCTTCCCCTTTGTGATGGTACAGGCCACCTCCTGCTTTTGACGATTGAAGAACAGTCCTATTCTATATAGGTTTTTATACCACACATCACCTGAGTATCTGAGAACCTTCCAGCAGCGCATTAAGCAATGTGACTACACATCTGTCATGTGTTTGTTCTCTCATCCTCATCCCAGAGGGAGCAGCATGTGAAGCAAAGCATCTTGTTTTGGTACATTTTTTACTTTGTGTTGTTAAATATACCTGTTGCTATGTGTGTCGAATAGAGAAGGCAAGGTCAAAGAAATGCGACTTGCACTTGAAGCAGAAAGTAGTGAGGTCTGTGATAGTCCTTGATTGCTCAGGGCTTTCATTACAACCTTATATTGAATCACTCCGGAAAAGGTTCCGTCTCTTGCAAAGATGCGCTTTACCCTTATTGCGGAGGGTTCCATTTTGCCAGAGGAGTGAAGCAGAGGGGCCACACTTTTCCTCCCCGAGCTTTAGACAATCTTTTAGATATCCTGGGCCCAAAATAGAGTCTTTTGAATAGAAGGACTGAGACCTTAAATTTGATTTGAAGTTCTATGGGAAGTCAGTGTAGAGAGCAGAGGACAGATGTGATATGCTCACAGTAGCCTGTGTAGCGGAGAAGACATACTGAAACATTTTGTACTAGCTGGAGTTTCCCAAGCACTGAAGGCTTCATGCATTGCTGTAGTCCAGCCAAGAGATAATGAAGGCATGAATAACTGAGGGCAGGTCTTCGTTGGCCAGGATGGGACAGAGTCTCCTAGCCAACCAGAAACAGTAGAAAGTATTACTCGTGGCCATTGCAATGTAAGAGCTCAGTGGCAGCTCTGTAGCAAGTTGTCACAGTCAGGTCATAGGCAGTCAGACCTAGTGCTCAGAGCCAGGATCCACAGTCATGGGATGAGAATCAAGAGCCAGATGGGTCAGGATACTAGGAGATCAGAAACAGGAAATAAACTTGATAGAAGAATCTGAATTGGTAACCAGAGCCAGGCTAGGTTGGGATACCAGGGAGTCAGAGGCAGAAGACAAATGAGATCAGAACCACAAGTCAAACACCAGGAGTCAAGCCAGGAAATCAAGCCAGGGAAGGGGAGCAGAGTGAATCCCAGTTGCATGGACAACTTCCTGTTCCTGTGCTGTGGGGTTATATAGGAACTGTGGATCAATCAGGATCGCCAGCAGTCTGCCAGTCAGGTTCAAGGACTGGAGTCCTCCATTGTGGTTCAGCTTCTGCCCTAGTAACTATTAGCAGGTCACTGGGTGGCAGTGTTGAGCTTACTAGTACTTAAAAGTCCTGTGTTCCAGGGATCAAGACCCGTGGTCCACGACACAAGTACAGCAATTGCTTATGTATTTAATAAATTGCATTATAAGAAGCTAAAATAGTAACTGTTGGAATAATAGAGTCAATATTATGTGACCAGCCAGTTCTCCATGGGCCACCAGCAATTGTTCCACAGACCAGTGGTGGTCCACAGACAACAGATTGAAAGCCACTGATATATAGAGATGACATGCTTCATAGACAGCATAAATGGCTAAAAAAGTTCTACTCCTCACCAATATCTTTTTCCAGTGAAGAGATGGATCAGGATCTTATTGTTGGATAAAGGCATAGCTAGAGTTTGGTCTAAGAGAAGGTCTACACAGAAGCTGGGAGCGTTCCCAGCACAGATAGACAGACACACTAGCTCTGTTTGGACTAGCACACTAAAAATAGCAGTGTGGCTGCAGTGGCATGAGCAGCCGCTTGGGCTAGCCACCCGTGTACACACCCAGGGGGTTGGGTGGGATTGAATACGAGTGGCTAGATTGTGCTGCCACCCTTGCCTCTGCAGTCACATTGCTATTTTTAGCATGCTAGCTCAAGCAGAGCTAGCATGTGTCAATCCAACCAACCCTGGGGCACGGGGCAGAGTCTGGCCCAGTATCTTGAGGATTTTAAAATTATGATCATGTGTGATTGGCAATGCAATAGATACGCAGACTTGGTGAAATTCAGCCCTGTGCAGAGAACAAACACAAGGCCTTGGTAAAATTTCATGAGAACAGTAATAGCCAAGAAAATCTCTTAGATAAAACAATGCATAAATATTTTCCATATATATATTCTGCGTGTATTTAACAAGAAATGCTGGTGTCAGACCAACCTCAGTTGTTTCAACCACTGATTAGAATACATTATGCAAGAATGAATGAAGTGGTTTAATAGTGTCAGATTTTCTGTATCATTTACTACATATAAGCAAAGATATAAATTTCTGGAGACAACTAGAGTACATCAGTAGATGTTCCAGTACACTACACTTCCAGCATTTAATTGTCTGTAAAGCCACATTTGAATAGATGTAATGAGGGCCTGTTAACTCGTCGTAGATTGTTGCACTTTAAGACCCAGTCTACACTGGGAAATAGGAAAAATCCACACCACTGAGTGACGCAGTTAAATGTATCTAACCCCAGGTGTAGACAGTGCTGGGTCAACAGGAGACTTCTCCCATCGACCTAGCTACTGCCTCTTTGGGAGGTGGATTACCTACACCGACAGGAGAATTCTTCCCATCAGCATAGGTAACATCTCCCCTGAAGTGCTACAGCTGCACCGCTGCTTTAAGTGTAGACAAGCCCTAGCTCTTGCCTTCCTCACTCTCCTTTGAGGGAAAGCTAAAATGCTTGGCAGTTGGTTGGGCCTGCTCCTGCTCCTACTGAAGTCATTGGCAAGATTCCCATTGATTTCAATGGGGCGGAAGAGATCCCTTGTCACTGAAAAAAAAGAAAATCACATTCAATTCATTTTACCATCTCTAAGAGAGTGGAAAGCAGATCATGGGTATGATGCTTCCAGTAATAAAGGAACTATAAATAAAGGAAATGGGATGTAGCTGATGGTTTTAGTGTAAGTTGAGCTGAAGTAATAATGACTTAGAAAGCACGATTCTTGTCTGATGCACAGCCAGCATATGATGCTTCACAGGAATAGCGTAACATCATACTTCTGTAAAAGGTTAACAGTCTGATTCTCGTCTTACTTACATGGTTGTAAATCAGGAGATAACATTTGTACAGTTCCATTCGCTTCAGTGGAGTTAAAGTCTTGAAAAGAGAATCAGTTTTATTTAGGATTTATTTTAGCTTGGCCGTGAAAAGAAAACGTTATCTAGTCTCTGAACCTCACATACTCAAGTGGTTCGAATCCTTCTGGGACAACAGTCCCAACAAGTAGTGATGAGAAACGGCACCTTCAACACTAGACCCCTGGTTTATGTAGTTCCACAAGGATCAATTCTCTTTCTGGTCCTTTTCAGCATCTACATACAATGACTGAGTGAACTGGTCAGACAACATGGACTCAAGAATCAGCAATATGCTCTACCCAACCTTCACCACATACGACCACATCATTACTACCATGATGGCCCAGTGCTTGGATGAGATCAGTTCCTGGCTGAAGCTGAATCTGAGCAAGACAGAGGTGATGCTGGTCAGAGTAAGGTATTTTGAAGAGCTTGCAACCACCGTGCACAACTGGTCAATTCAGTCTATACTCTAGGAGCAATCTTGGATTCTTTCCTGCTATTGAACTCTCACATAGCAGCATCTGAAAGGAATGCTTTCTACCATCTCCACTTGGCTAGGAAACTCCATCCCATCCTGGTGGACAAAGATCTGGCCTCAGCACAGGCACCAACTTTCTGATTTCCTTGGGGGTGCTCCACCCCTACCCCATCTCAGGCCCCATCCCCAGTCCACCCCTTCCCCCCCTACTCCGTCTCTTCCCATCCCTGCTCTGCCTCCACCCCACTTCTTCCTGTCCCATTCTGCCTCCATCCCCAAGCCCGCTTCACCCTCACTCTGCCTCTTCCTGTCCCCGCTCCTCCCCCCCTCCATCGCCTCCTGCCTGCCACTGAACAGCTGATCAGCAGCGGGCGTGAGGCACGGGGAGAGAGGGGGAGAAGCGGATTGGTGGGGCCCACCAGTGGGTGCTCAGCATCCACTACTTTTTTTCCTGTGGGTGCTCCAGCCCCAGAGCACCCACAGAGTCCACGCCTATGGGTCTCAGTTATTCATGCCTTTGTCACCTGTAATCCAAACAAAAACAATGTGATATACCTGGGCATGAAGCCTTCAGTGCTGAGGAAACTCCAATCAGTACAAAATGTTGCAGCACTGTCCTCTCTCGCTCTCTCTCGACTGGCTTCCCATAGAATATCAAATCAAGTTCAAGGTCTCAGTCCTTCTCTTCAAAATGCTGGATGGCCTGGCTCCAGGACATCTAAAAGATCATCTAACACAGTGATTCTCAGCCTTTCCAGACTACTGTACCCCTTTCAGGAATCAGGTTTGTCTTTCATATCCCCAAATTTCACCTCACTTAAAAACTACTTGCTTACAAAATCAGACATAAAAGTAAGTGTCACAGCGCAATTGCTGGAAAATTGCTTACTTTCTCATTTTGTCTGTATGAATTATGAAATTCGCTAGTGCTTTTTATGTAACCTGTTGTAAAACTAGGCAAATGTCTAGTGATGAGTTGATGCCCCTGTATACTCCCAGGGGCACACATACCCCTGGTTGAGAACCACTGATCTAAAGCTCTGGCATGAAGACCACAGTCAACAACTCTAATCCTCGGACACAATGGAACTCTCCACAATAAGTGTAAAGCTCATGTGTGGGAGACAGAACTATCTTCCGGGGTGGTCTGAGACTGTGGAATTAGCTCCTGGGGGAGTTTATGACTATCACAAACGTCACCACTGTCTGCTCCAAGTGCCAGGCACATTTCTTTGACCTTGCCTTTTCTAAGATAAGTGCCTGTTGCTATGTGTGTGTTTTTTTTAAATAATACAAGACACCCATTACCAAAACAAGACACTCTGCTGCACCCACGTCTCCTCTGGGAAGAAAAGGATAAGAGAACAAACAACATGTGACAGATGTGTAGTCACATGGCTAATACACTACTGGAAGATGCTCGGATACAATGGTGATGAGCGGGATATAAAAACCTACATAATAGAGAATAAAATTGAACCTCTCTTATTCTGACTCCGGGGCAGAGTCTGCTATCCATGCTCATGTATAGAGCTGACCTTGTGGTAAAACTGCAGTGTCTTGTCTTCACTGTGTTTTTACCTCAGGATAACTCACACGTTATTTACCCCGAGGTTTTAAAAAAAAGTTGTTTTAATCAATGAAGACAAGCCCATTAATGGCTCTGCTCTTTCGTTAACTTGATTATATTTCCAACGGAGACACTCTCATTTGAGCTGGTAATGTGTTGTGACTTATCTTCCCTATTATAAAGCCAGATTCTGCTGTCCTTACTTACATTGAATGTTGCTGTGCTTCATCAGTAGTCCCACTGAAATCATACATCTTACAATGTGGCAATTACACTGAGAGTTGCAGTGGAGAATATAGCAAATTCAGAGAAAGAGCACTCCCCTAATGGAGAGTCATAGGAAATTGCTATAACAATCACTGGAACCTGATTATTTGGGCCAGATTCTGCAAACCTTACTCATGCAGAGTAATATCCTGTCCCACTAGTAGTCCCATTTATTTAGCCCTTTGATACTACTCAGAGTGTTTTCTTTTAGAGTTAGGTACTCTCACATTGTATCTTGTTCTGCTGCAATAACCAGGAAATTTCAAAGCTCAGTGCTGTTCTCTTTCAATCACTACAGAAGTGTCTGCATTGTTTCTCTCTTTTTAGATATGGGAAATATGGACATTCACACACTTGTGAGCACTTATTATGCACTAAGAGCTGAAATTAGGAGATGAATGGCTTCTGCAAAAATATGAATAATAATAGTTTAAGTTAATGGAAGCTTTTATCTTACGAATGAAGTGTTCATCAGTACTAAACCTTTAGTCACATTTTAATAAGTATTATAATTATATGCAAAACAACATCTTTTGTAGACTATAGCTAGAGCAGCACTGAAAAGCTTAACCAAAATGCAGCATTATTCTTAAAAAAGTGTAGAACCACACTACTAACTCCTAGTGTAGAAATTATAAATTCCATTTTATTTAATCTATGGTCTTTTTTCTTTAATAAATTCCATCAGCTAGAATGACAGGTTTCAGAGTGGTAGCTGTGTTAGTACTCCTCGTTCTATCATCGAGAGAGAGAGAGAGAGAATAAAGACAGATGGCTATTGACAATTAATATTGCAGACTTTGCAAGATCATGGATGCTAAAAAAATTTTACATAATCATTCAGAACAGTAATAAATAATATAAAAACTTTTTTTCCCCATGTACATGGCACCTTAAGTCTAAGGACCTCTAAACACTAAACAAATATGAATTAGTTCTGAGGACATCACTGTGATGCATGTATTTTACAGAGTTAAGCTTTATGTGCCTCAGTTTATCCAATATACAAAATGTCACAACCCAAACCAGTAGCAAAACCAGACAGGACTGAACCTCAAGCATTCTGGGCTTCCAGCTCTGTGCTCAAACTATTACCAGATCACATCTCTTACCAAGAGGAAACAATTTTCTGTTTTCTAGGACTTAATGTAGACCAACTGACCTGTATCCAAGAGTAGGATTCAGAAGCGCTTAGTCCCCATGTACTGACATTTGACTAACTGCATTATGTCATGGTAGTTTAGTTGATAAATATTGACTTCTAAATAAAACAGGTCCAATTATCTACATACTCTACTTAAATGAATAAAAAAGTAATTTTCCGAGTTTCTTGATTAAAGTTTAAGAATTTTGTATACAACTTTTATTGTAATAAGAAATTAAATGCCCTTCTACGGTTATATCAGTAAGCTCTGAAAGGCTAACTAATGTCATTTTGCATTTAATATAGCTTTCTTGCAGCCAATCTCAGAAACCTGTTGTGGGAAAGTAGGGAGGGGGCATATTTTGTTTTTAACTGTTGCATAAATTGGCTAATTTCAATATTTCTTTTAACATAGCAGCTAGTCTGCCCTAGTTAGTTCCTGGACATTATTGTCAAATTTATGCATTTACAGACATCAGCTTACTGAAAAAGAATGCTAATGGTCTCAGAACATTTCAGGGCTTTTTGTACATTTTTATTTAGTACTGAAAGGGCCTACAATTTTTATTTTAGAAACCATCTGGGTTTTTTTTTTTGTTTTGTTTTTAAGTTACACAGGGGTCATCAATGCAGCTGGCGCTGTGTTTGTGCCAGGACTTGGACTAAACCTAAAGTAGGCAGTACCAGGAATATAAGCAGAGGCCAGGTGTTGGGGGAATCATTCTTGCTAACTTCACCTGGGAAAGAGAGGTTTGAGTCTACATCGTAGTCAGCAAGATGATTGGCAGTGAATGTAGGGCCTGATTTTCAGAGTTGTTGTGTAGCCACAGCTCCCATGAACTTCAAATGGAGTTGTGGGTAAATAGTATCTCTGAAAATCAGGCCACCTGGTTTGTTCTTTCAATAGTCCTACTATGGACTGTTTCAGGGTGTCCTCTTGTCAGCAGTCGGCCAAGGCTTACCTTGCTGACTTGGAACAGCCAAGACTGGCATGAGACTTGATCATAGGTAGTGGAACAGACTTTTTCAGTGTACCCATTACCAACTTCTGTGGGACTAGGCCCAGTTCTGAAAAGGTGGGTGGAATGCATGGTTCTCCCTATTCAAGCATGTATCTCTTCAGGTGCAACAGACTGCCATAAATCTGCCCGATTTGGGCAAAGTTTGGGAAGAGTTTCTGACAGTGGCCATTGGGCAGGGCTGTGGTTGCAAAAAGACAATCCAAATTGTAAAAGGTTTGGAAGTGTGTTTTAAACAGAACTTTAATAAAGAATAAACTAAAATACCAAAAGTAATTCATGTGAAGAAAAGCTACATTACCATTCTATTAGGGCTTTGACTTCCACTGACAAAAGACAGACGATTCTAAAGTATAGCTGCCACTGTGTCCTTAACTCACTGCATATGTTCCCATGGCTGCTGTTTTCCTTTAGAGGTCGTCTTTGTTCACTTTTTTTCATTTTTGGCTGACCATCAGGAAGGGTCAATGAGATGGAAGGGGGCTTTGTTGTTATGGGCTTTGGTTAGTGTCGGGGGGGGGGAGGAGAGAGCGGGTTTGGTAGTGTTTGTTATTTTTGTGCATCAGTGTAAAAGAACAAGAGCTCAAAAATGGGATTTTTTTTCTGTCTGATTGCTACAAAAATCTCTTGATTTCAGACTTGATTTCGCTTTCATTAGTACCATCAGTTTATCTTGTCCACTAGAGCTCATTCTCTGAGGTACTGATATTTTATGTACACTAACATTCATAGAGTTTTCCAAGGAAATTACTCTAACAATAAGTGATACAAATACATCGACTAGGCCAACCTCATCCCTGGAGTAACTCCCTTGAAGCAAATAGGATGAATATGGCCTATCATGATTAAATTCCTTGGTTTCTCTATTGACTAAGCCATCCTTCTTTTTGTGCAGCTTTCTCTTTCCACCGTTTTTCCTGGCTGGATACCAAAGATGGGTTTAAACTGTATCTTAGCGATTTGCTCTGGATTTTACTGCAAACATTAGTCACTAGCCATCAAAGTAACTACTGCATCAAATGTCTGTCTTTCAATAAGGCACCTTTCCAAAATGCACGTGCCATTTGATCTAAATGGAAACAGCATGTGTCAGAGATTTGCTTCTTCAGATGCGGTCATTAATACCAGGGGAGTTCACCATGTAACGCTCAGGAATAGTACGAGTACCTAATCCACTTTCTAAAGAAAAAAAAAAAAAGTCACGTGGCCAAATGTTCCCCTCCCGAAAAGGAGATACATATATAAGAGGGCAAAAGCTGCATGTTCCAGGATGTGAGCAGTGTCTGCACATCTGGTCATGCAAACCGTCTGGTATTCCCCCCAGTGACCGTCTCCACCCCAGAACATGCCCTTATCTGCAAAGAAATGGATTTTCTCTCAGTGCCCCTGCCTGCAGTCCTCACAGCCAGAAGTAATTCACAAACACCAATGTGCTTGGATACACTGAGTTCCTTTTGATAGCACCTGCCTGTAACAGCATGTTGAATCTCATTGTCCTTTCCTGTGAGCATGTGTAGCTCATTCTCCTTATGCCCCTTACAACACTTGTGCTTCAGGCCCTCTCTTATTGGGGACGCTTGTCAGAACCTGACAAAAAAGAATGACCAATAACAATTTCAGAGGTGGGATGACTGTCATGGGGCTGCTTGCCACACATATCAGACATAGCACAAAATGACACCTATTCCTCTCTAGTGAGCTGCAGAGGATATTTGTGATGGATTGAGAGCTTACGTCAAACGTTAAATTCCCATTTACTCAGTAAGTCAGGAAATGATGCAATGCAACACCGCAGTATATATGAATGTAATACACTCACGGTCACAGCAAGCTGTTTTGGCAATACCTATTAATGGCCCACTTAGGCAAGTTATAGCCAAAATTAAATTTCCTGCAATGAACAGTAGCTATAAGCACCTTTCCCAGGTAGCAATATATAATTCACTCCTGGCTTCAGAATACCCCACCCACTTTCTCAGAGACCCGTTCCATTTTCTGGCATTGTCATGGTATAGCACCGTATCCTGCACATCTCAGGGATAGGGTTTGTGTTTTTTTTTGGGGGGGGGGGGGTGTCAAGCTTAGAATTGCATCACTTGCTCCACTTCCGAGACCCATGCTTATGCTCAACTAGAGATAGAATTTGGCCCCTGGGATTAGCACCTCAAAAAAAAAAAATCAATAGAAGCAAATACCTTGCTAAATGTGTCCCCACAGCCTAGCCATCAGCTCCTGAATCTTAATATTAGCCTATTTCATATACTATATTTAATATTGGGGGAAATGACTACCCAGCCAAGAACACCTATATGTAGCTCTCTCTCTCCTTTCCCTTAAATATCCTTATACCCCAAGGGACTTATGAAGGTGAATCCAGTCTGACACAGAAAATGAGAGGGAGATGCAGGATAAGGGAAATGCACACAACACACATTTACAATCCCACAGGGGAGCTATGACGAGACAGAAAAAAGAGTGTCATCTCATGCACTATAGGCATCAGTTTGAAATCATAATCTGTTCTATGTCTCAGCTTCTTGGCAAACGTCGAAAAAGCACAGGGTTTGGAAGAATAGAGTCACAAGACTATTTCCAGGTAGCAAACTGCTTGAAAAACATTTCTGTTAGAATAAGGGAGCCATTGTGTATAGGCTACTAAATAAGTAAAAGGAGCCTAACCTGGGATCCAGTTGTGTTGTACCTTCTATCATACTCAAGTCCAGTGAGTTATTTCAATGGGAGTACAGGGGATCTTGCTAACATAAGGCAATTTGCATCGACTGATCCCCCTGCTTATCTTGATGTCATGTTGCGTCCAATTTAGATGATACATTATGTTGCCATTAATCCTGCATTACAAAAAAAAAAAAAAAAAAAAGAAAGAAAGAAAACTTTCTCCCGTGCTCTGGATTCTATTAACGGACTGAATTTCCCACTAGACCATACCTCTTTCCCATGTGGCTGGAAGCTGTGAAACAGCGCCACATCATACTCTGAGTACACAAGTCTCTGCTGCCAACAGTTTAATCCCAAATGGTGTCAAAGGGCCCACTTCCAGCAGTTATGTGTACATTTTTAAGACACCCAGCAGAGTCATCTACTCAGGATATTCCCTCTGAACAATGGATGATTGGCCGATAACAATGTTTAACTTCTGTCTTTACTTTTGTACATGTTTATGGCTCAATTGCACAGCTGCTCATTTGTCAACTACACAGTCTTGTAGCATAGATGACATCAGATATTCCTTAGGCACTGTGTCATGATCTCCTTTGGGCTCTTGAGGTGGACTGTGATGCAACACATCATGTTGCTAGATGTGTAAAATAATATACTCTGGCATGCTAAAAATGAGCTGATAATACCTTACCCCTTCTTGGGGCCCTTTAACAGCCTGTTGAGGAAGTTTGAAGAGCTGCCAAGTATTCAAGATGTGCTGTGTTCTGTAGAATTTGGCTTCCTAAAGAACAACTTCTCCCTCCCCACCCCCGACAGAAACCATCACACAGAAAATAGATAAGAGGGAAAGAAAAACTGTACATGAATAACTGCAGCAAAGAAGAGGCTGAGGTCTTTCTGAGATGGTGAGTAAAGGAAAAGCAATCAGGGCTATCTCGTCTTTCACAGAAAGACCTCTGTGTTCTAGGGGACTTCATGTCCAAGTGCCAAATGGAGACAGCTCCAAAGAGCAATTGAACTCTTTCTATTTCAGAAACCCAAGAAGAAGTACAACCTAAGAACCACAGGTGTAGGACGAAATACTTGTGCAGGCTATCACTCCTGTCAGCTTCTGCCTAGTGGTGAATTTAATACTAATTAAAGGGTTAAAGCCAGATATCCCAGTTATTAGTTTAGGGTGATTAGGTTTTGAGGGGGGAGGGGTTGGGTGGTTTTTTTGTTTTGTTTTTTTGGTGTTTCATACAAGTACAATGAAATACAGCCCCTGCTATAAACTTTCTAGAGAAATAGGACCCTGTGGTTCTTAATCAAGGCTTCAGCCCAGCAATACACTTAAGCATGTGTCTCTCTGTCACCTGCAAGAAGTCCTATTAACTTCAAAGGGGCATCTCATGTGCCTAAAGTTAAGCTTGTGCGTAAGTGCTTTGCTGGATCCAAGCCTCAAGAGTTATTGTTTACTAGATAGAATTTAGTGTACTTATTTGCAATAGTTTCCAGCTAGATGTATCTATAGCATGTCAGAAATAAGAATAATTACTTGTCTCCTGGATTGGTGGGAGGATTAATTTGTTCAAATTTGCACAGCATTTTGAAGATATAAATTACAATATAGTATTAATAAGCAAGGCTTCAATTATGTCATGGAATCCATGACTTCCACTGACCTCCGTGACATTTTCTGCCTCGGGGCTGGAGCTCCCAGCCAGCCCTGTGCCTGCAGCTCCCAGCCAGCCCCGTGCCTGTAGCTCCCAGCCCTCGCCCAGCCACGGCGGGCAGCAGGGGGACCCTGCAGCAGCCCAGTGGCAACGGGGGAACCCCATAGCTGCCCAGCCACAGCAGGCTGCAGGGAGAGCCCCGCAGCTACCCAGACGTAGTGAGTGGCTGGGGGACCCTGCAGTTCCCAACTGCAGCCAGGGGCGAGGGGACCCCGCAGCAGCCCAGCCCTGCGGGCACTGGGACCCCAAAGCTCCCACGTACCGCAGCTGTGCGGGACTAGGAGCCCCAGCGGCAGTGGGTGCTAAATCTGCCTATCCCTTTTGTCAGGGATATTTTTAGTGAAAGTCAGGGACAGGTCACGGCTTCCATGAAATTTTTGTGACCTGTCCCTGACTTTTTCTAAAAATATCTGTGACAAAAACTTAGCCTTATTAATAAGTACACAATGCCAGTAGGAAACAGCACGAATACATTTAAGGTCCCTGTACTAATAGCTGTTTTGTTTTGCGCTTACAAATAAGTGAAATTAATACTGTTTAAAAGTGCTGGATCCTCAGCCCAAGAGACTGAAGTTCTCCGTTTCTTCACCCAACAGGTACCTCTCCTAGGGTAGGGGCAGTGCAGACATTCTCACACCACCTCACCAATGTGCTTCACTATTAGCCTTGGATAGATGAGAGAGTAATTCTGTCTCTACCTCCCATTTATTAGCTTTCATGATCTAAATATATTGCCTAGGATCTAAGACTACCTACATATTTTGCATACAGCACTGAACTGCTATCAGAAGAGAATGGCTTGTGGTTACCCACAACATGGGCCAAATTCAAATCAGTGACCTAGAGATGAATGGCTCCCCACCCGAATACCAGCCAGTGGAGCCAGCCAGACTCCTCCTGCTAAAATTTCATTGGATGAAATTGTATTGTGAGGTTTAGCTAAGTGGGGGATTAGGGAAGCAGTTTTGAAATATCTGTTGACAATAGCAGTCCAGAGCTTGTCCTTAGGAAGCACAAGTCTTGGTCATGGCTGGCACCCTAGTCCTGTTATGTCCTCTTCCCAACCTCCGAGGCACTGGAGCCAACATAAGAATAGCCTACTGGGTCAGACCAAAAGACCATCTAGCTCAGTATCATGTCTACCAACAGTGGCCAAAGCCAAGTGCCCCAGAGGGAATGAACAGAACAGGTAATCATCAAGTGATCCATCCCCTGTTGCCCATTCCCAGCTTCTGGCAAACAGAGGCTAGGGACACCATCCCTGCCCATCCTGGCTAATAGCCATTGATGGACCTATCCTCCATGAATTTATCTAGTTCTTTTTTGAACGCTGATATAGTTTTGGCCTTAACAACATCCTCTGGCAAGGAGTTCCACAGGTTGACTGTGCATTGTGTGAAGAAACACTTCCCTTTGTTTGTTTTAAACCTGCTGCCTATTAATTTCATTTGGCGACCCCTAGTTCTTGTGTTATGAAAAGGAGTAAATAACACTTCCTTATTTACTTTCTCCACACCAGCCATGATTTTATAGACCTCTATCATATCCCCCCTTACTCTTCTCTTTTCCAAGCTGAAAAGTCCCAGTGTTATTAATCTCTCCTCATAGGGAAACTGTTCCATACCCCTAATCATCTTTGTTGCCCTTTTTTGAACCTTATCCAATTCCAGTATATCTGTTTTGAGATGGGGTGACCACATCTGCATGCAGTATTCAAGCTTTGGGCGTACCATGGATTTATATAGAGGCAATATGATATTTTCTGTCATATTATCTGTCCCTTTCCTAATAGTTCCTAACATTCTGGTAGCTTTTTTTGATGGCTGCTGCACATTGAGCACATATTTTGAATACTATCCACGATGACTCCAAGATCTTTCTTGAGCGGCGATAGCTAATTTAGACCCCGTCATTTTGTATGTTTAGCTGGGATTATTTTTTCCCAATGTGTATTACTTTGCATTTCTCAACATTAAATTTCATCTGCCAGTCACCCAGCCTTGTGAGATTCCTTTGTAACTCTTCACACTCTGCTTAGGACTTAACTATCTTGAGTAGTTTTGAAACTGCAAATTTTGCCATCTCACTCTTTCCCCTTTTTCTAGAGCATTTATGAATATGAATATACAGACCCCTGGGGGATACCACTATTTACCTCTCTCCATTCTGAAAACTGATCATTTATTCCTACCCTTTTCCTATCTTTTAACCAGTTACTGATCCATGAGAGGACCTTCCCTCTTATCCCATGACAGCTTACTTTGCTTAAGAGCCTTTGGTGAGGAACCTTGTCAAAGGCTTTCTGAAAATCTAAGTACACTATATCCACTGGGTCCCCCTTGTCCACATGCTTGTTGACCCCCCTCAAAGAATTCTAGTAGATTGGTGAAGCATGATTTCTTTTTACAAAAACCGTGTTGACTCTTCCCCACAAATATTGTTCATCTATGTGTCTGACAATTCCGTTCTTTCTGTTCTTAGATTCAACCAGTTTGCCCAGTACTGAAGTCAGGCTTACCAGCCTGTAATTGCTGGGATCACCTCTGGAGCCCTTCTTAAAAATTGGCATCACATTAGCTATCCTCCAGTCATCTGGTACAGAATCTGATTTAAATGATAGGTTACATATCACAGTTAGTAGTTCTGCAATTTCACATTTGAGTTCCTTCAGAACTCTTGGGTGAATGCCATCTGGTCCTGGTGACTTATTGCTGTTTAGTTTATCAATTTGTTCCAAAACCTCCTCTAATGACACCTCAATCTGGGACACTTCCTCAGATTTGTCACCTAAAAAGAATGGCTCGAGTTTGGGAATCTCCCTCACATCCTCAGCTGTGAAGACTGATGCAAAGAATTCATTTAGTTTCTCCACAATGGCCTTATTGTCTTTGGGTGCTCCTTTAGCATCTTGATCGTCCAGTAGCCCCACTGGTTGTTTAGCAGGCTTCCTATTGCTGATGTACTTAAAAAAAAATTGCTATTATTTTTTGAGTCTTTGGCAAACTGTTCTTCAAATTCTTTTTTGGCCTTCCTAATTATATTTGTATACTTCACTTGCCAGAGTTTCTCCTTTCTATTTTCCTCACTAGGATTTAACTTCCATTTTTTAAAGGATGCCTTTTTGCCTCTCACTGCTTCTTTTACTTTGTTGTTTAGCCATGGTGGCACTTTTTTGGTTCTCTATGTTTTTTAATTTAGGGGATACATTTAAATTGAGCCTCTATTATGGTGTCTTTAAAAAGTTTCCATGCAGCTTGCAGGAATTTCACTTTTGATGTTGTATCTTTTAATTTCTGTTTAACTTCCTCATTTTTGTGTAGTCCCCCTTTCTGAAAATAACTGCTATAGTGTGTTTTCCCTGCCACAGAGATGTTAAATTTAATTATTATTATAGTCACTATTACCAAGCAGTTCAGCTATATTCCCCTCTTAGACCAGATCTGTGCTCCACTTAATTGCCTCTCCTCTTGTGGGTTCCAGGACTAGCTGCTCCAAGAAGCAGTCATTTAAGGTGTCAAGAAACTTTATCTCTGCATCACGTCCTGAGGTGACATGTACCCAGTCAATATGGGGATAGTTGAAATCCCCCATTATTACTGAGTTTATTTTTATAGCCTTTCTAATCTCCCTGAGCATTTCACAGTCACTATCACAATCCTAGTCAGGTGGTCGGTAGGTAGTATATCCGTACTGCTATATTCTTATTATTCAATCATGGAATTACTATCCATAAGGATTCTATGGTACAGTTTGGTTCATTTAGGGTTACCATTCGTCCGGATTCCCCCGGACATGTCCGGCTTTTTTGAGTTAAAAATAGCGTCCGGGGGGAATTTGTAAATGTCCGGATTTCCCCCCCATGCAGAGCGCGCGCACTGACAGGGCAGCCGGCCGGATCGTGCCACTCACACGGGGCTCTGGCAGCCAGAGGCCCTCCTCCGCTTCCCCCTCCTCTCCCCTTCAACTTGAGACCACTCCCCTCCTCTCTCTCCCTCCCTCCCCCTCCCTGCATTCGCAGATCGCGGGCCGGCCGTTCGCATCGGGCCTCCGGCAGTCTGGAGCTCCTCCCCCTGCTCCTGCTCCCCCTCCCCTGCTGCCCAGCGCACCGCTCCACAGCACTCTGTTCTGAGTGGCACGGTAAGGGGGCCAGGGGGTCAGAGAAGGGGCAGGGAGGTTCTGGAGGGGGCAGTCAAGAGACAGGGAGCAGGGTTGGATGGGTCGGGAGTTTGGGGGGGGGCTGTCTGGGGGTTGGGGGTGTAAGGTTTTGGACAGTCAGGGTACAGGTAGGGGGTAGGGTCCTAGGGGGGCAGTTAGGGGACAAGGAACAGGGAGGCTTAGGTAGGGGGTGGGGTTCTGGAGGGCAGTTAGGAGCAGGGGTCCCAGGAGGGGGCAGTCAGGGGACAGGGAGCAGAGGGGTTTAGATGGGTTGGGAGTTCTGGGGGGGGGGCTGTCAGGGGGTGGGGAGTGGTTGGATGGGGCGTGGGAGTCCCTGGTGTCTGTCTGGGGGTGGGGGTGTGGATAAGGGTTGGGGCAGTCAGGGGACAGGTAGGGGCTAGGGTCCTAGGGAGCCAGTTAGGATGGGGGGAGGGTCTCAGGAGGGGACAAGGAGTGGGGGGGAAGGTTGGGGATTCTGAGGGGGGCGGGAAGTGGGAGGGAGTGGAAGGGGCAGGGGCGGGGCTAGAGCAGGATGGGGGCGGGACTAGGGTGGGGCTCCTCACGTCCTCTTTTTTGATCGTTGAAATATGGTAACCCTAGTTCATTTAAGATTTCTACTTCATTTGATTCTATGCTTTCTTTCACTATAGTGCCACTCCCCCACCAGCACGACCTGTCCTTCTGACATATTTTATACCCTGGTATTACTGTGTTGTTCTTTATGTAGAACAAATACAGACGTGCGGAGAACAGCAGAAGTTTTAAAACAAGCTGAGCTGGCTCTGAGAGGCTAGGGGAAAGACAGAGGGACGGCAGCTTGTAAGTAGGGGGGGAAAAAAGAGAAGACTTCAATGATCTGGCACCACCACCTCTGCACTTCCTCAAAAAATATGTAGGACTGTCACTGTGGCTCTTCCTAGACCTGTTAAAACCAAGGATCAGAGGGTGAATATTTCACCAAAGGAAAGCTCCTCCTTTCCCTCTAGTACATTGATTACTTTAACATTCCTTCATAGCCCTATTCTCTGCTCCCCCACCCTCATCCTCACTCCTGCTCCCTCTTCAGTATGAGCCCCAGTTAAGAAAAGTGATTCAGTCAAAGGTTAAATTATGCCAATCTCTGGTATGTCATGTGTTTAGCAATAGGTGTGACCCTTTCTGAGGTAGGGCCTGTGGGGGGGGAGGGGGACGGGAAGCAGGAAAGGTTGCTCTGAATATGCATGGCCGGTGGCCACATCTTCATAGGCCTGTGTATTTGTGCAGTTGCTTTTAATGCCATCCAGTCTTTCCTTCTGTCCCTAAATGGCCTGTGTTGAAAATGTCCCTGCTTACAGTTGCTCAACTGGAATGAGGACAAGTTGTTTGCAATGGCCCCCTTCCAAATGCTTGTGCTGTAACTTTTGTCTTGACTAGTCTCTGAAGATATCTCTGGAGTGATTTTCCTATGCCTCACTTGCACTCCCCCAAAGTGGTGCCTGCTTTTCTTGCTCTACCCTCTCGTAGCTGGATCTGCCTTTAAAATTATCACCAAACAGAAACTGATAACATCTGCTGATCTAATGCTGGCACGTCACACTCTCTCATGTGAATTCACATTGAGCTGCAAAGGGTCCAGATGTTGCAGCAGTAGAAACACCAGGTTACCTTTGCTCCTAGCAGAACAGAATGGGTACAGATAACAGCAAAAGAGCTGTGACAGTCTTCTGCAAGCTATTACAGCTGATTTGCCACTTAGATCATTGTGATTAGGAATAAGTTCTCTTATGTGCTAATCTATGAACCATTTTTTCTGATGTAGATATTTCTTATTCCTTGGTTTCTCCTGTCTACTTAGTTTCACCAATGGAGGGAGGAGATATCCCTTCCCTTTAAATCCACATGTGGTTTAATCCAGGCAGAGGAGGAAGAGAAAGAAGTGAGATAACAGATACTGAGTAAGGGTCTATAGCTCTAAGATCACTGGGTGAATCTGTGGACATAGACTCATTAATATACATTACAAAAGAAAAGAATAATTTCTTCTCTATTAGATGTGTATGGTACATAATGTCTATAAGGGGGGGGTGTGTTATCTCCCACCTATTGTTTTAGAAACATAGATTTTGGTTGATGAACAAGAGTATCTATGTTAAAATTTCTCAGCAGAGATTCTTCTTCTTTATATGATGCCTTAGGTGCACATGTCCCTTTAAGGAAAAATAAGGGACAGCCCCTGCCACAAACAGGACCATAAATTGGCTCCATTTTCCTTAGGTGCGAGGATGGGGAGAGGGAGGGGGTGTATGAGAAGCTCCTCCTTCTCTGAGCAGCCGTGCAGGAGCTGGACAGAATCTTATCGAGACAGGGTTGGGGTTAGACTGTTGGGGTGGTAGCAGGGACTCGAGCTGGAGTTTCTGTTACTGCCCCAACAGCTGCTAGCTGCATGCAGGGGCATTAAGGCCAGGATAAGTGGGGCTCCTCCCACTTCCTCTCCACTATCCAAGTGAGCTGACCCAGCCTGGAGTTTGGAGCATGCTACATCCTTTCCAAGGGTGACAGAGCTACTGCTGCCATGAGTAGATCTGGGCACCCCTTCCCCTCCTCCAGGTCACAACACCTAGCCCCGGGGGACAGGAATTGCTGCTGTACGGTGACCGTGGTGTGGGCTCATTTGCCAACCTTCCCATCAGTAGTCATTTTTTTGGAAGGATCTCAGGTTCAGCTTTTGACCCAGACCCCCAAAAACCTCCGTGTGGCCCAGGCTCCTGAGGGGCTCCCTGGATGCAGTGCAACTCTTCCACACACCCCTCCAGAGGGTGTCAGGAGCAGAATCTTGTCCCCAATTTACTCATTGCAACACAACAGTGGACAAAAGGGTGGAGGGGCTTAGGGATTTAACACAAACCTAAGGGGCATCACACTATACTGGCATCTCCTACTCTAGTTTATATTTTTATTGATTTGGAAGCGTTATTGTAGCCATTAGAGAGAGAGCCTTCCCCCCTCCCCCCGGGCATTAATGGGTCACTTCACCTTGAATGGTCTCTTGAAATGTGTTAACTTGTGCTAGACAATCTGTTCCACTCTGAGCACAGATCCCAGACCTGACGAAGAGCTCTGTGTAAACTCGAGAGTTTGTCCTTCTCACCAACAGAAGTTAGGTAACATCTTTTACTGGACCAACCC
This sequence comes from Terrapene triunguis, assembly GCF_002925995.2. Classification (NCBI taxonomy): domain Eukaryota; kingdom Metazoa; phylum Chordata; order Testudines; family Emydidae; genus Terrapene; species Terrapene triunguis. The sequence goes on from NW_020664447.1 coordinate 80,017,385, forward strand.
ACCTTCTCTCTCTATTGATTTGGCAAACAGTGATAATCTCCATAACAAATATATCCTTGTTTTGCAGAGATAATACTCTAGCTTGGTGGTAAACACAACATGCTGGGGGGGGGGTGGCGGCATGTTCAGCAATTTCAGTCTTGGCAGAAGAGAGATTTGGTTTGACTCCACTGTTTTTGGTGGTATGTTAAATCCTTGCTAACTCTTTTCTTTTAACCCTAAGAACAGCTGTGCCTCTGCCTCCATGTTAACATCAGCAGAGTGGTTGCTTGAACCCTACTCCATTTCTCAGAGAACACTAAACTGCTTTGGTTTTATACCTATAATGCTAATGGGAAAACAAACAAGCCCAGCTTGCTGGTTTATAATTGCATATGTAATGCACTGCTAGCAATGTAAGTTAGTTCACTGGCCTTTTTATCATCACCACAGTGTAACACATAATAGCTTCATCTTCATGACTGTCATTTGGTCAAATAGATGGTAATCTCAGATGTACAGAGAACAGTGCAACATATCTTAAAAAAAAGTTTTGCTCTGCTTGAAAGCATGGTGACAGATACTTTGATATATGCATTGATACGCACCATACATCTGACAACAGGATCTGTCCTACTGAGTCTTTGGGCCAAATCCCATTGACTCAACTCACTGAAGTCCATGGGCCTGATTCTATGTGATTTTTATACCAGTGTAACTCTACTTGGAGTTACTCCTAGTTGGTACCGATTAAGTGATGGGGACTGATTCTCTAAATGGGACTACTCCCAAGCAAGCAGATTTGCTCACTATCTGACAGATCATTTGTTTACAGGTAGAAGACACAGAAATGAAGACAAGCATATTGTCAGTGATTTCCAGAGATAATTTAAGGCTGCAATCCCAAATTTTGCTGCTAAAAAGAGGAGAGAGAGGACCAGTGAATAAACTACTGCAATTCTATTAAGTGCTTTCTCCCCTTCTTTCCTAGTCCCCACATTTTCAGAGGGACAAAAAGGAGATTGCACAATAGAAAAGAGGAAATCTGAGAGATCAAAGACTTAAAAGGAAACACATGATTGCAAATCCATTGATATTTTATGTTTTTCAAAGTTTTCTGGACAGCCAAAATAACATTTTTAAAAGGCTGGATTTCTCTCCCCTTCCCCTCCAATAGATTTTAATGAAGGCTGAAATAGACTCCAGGGTTTAGGGGAAAGGAAAAAACCCAAACAACTTAGAGAAATTGGATACATAACCAAATCGTAGAATCAATGGGGCCCTTAGGGACCACCCCTCTGCACTGTGGCAGGATTCATTTAATTATTCTATAACTGTTCCTGTAGATGGGTGTTTAGCCTCGAATAACTCCAACAACAGAGATTGCACAACTGCCTTTGGCAGCTTGTCCCATCGTCTAACAGTTCTTCTACAGTTTTGCCTAATATTTAACCTAAAAACTTCCCTCCTGCTTCAGCCAATTATTATTTGTCCTATCCTCAGTGACTAATGAGAATAATTGATCCTTGTCCTCTTTAAAACATTCCTTTATGTTTCCTGTTATGTCCCCCACGCACACTTGTCTTTCCTTTAGGCTAAAGATGCCAAGTTATCTTAACCTTTCCACTTAGATCCTATTTGCCAAACTTCTTACCATCTTTGTTGCACTCCTCTAAACTCTTCAATTGGTCCATGTGTCTTTTTTTGCATACAGAACTGAATGCAGTTACTCCAGTTAAGCTTTAACCAGTGCCAAGCAGAGCACAATAATTACTTCAGTAACCTGACTGACCCCATCTAATAACAAAGGCAAAATGCAGCTTGTAATTAAAAAACTTTAAAAATAATTTTTAAAAGCTAATTTCCTTAATGACCAGAACATCCTACTGCTTGGCGCGCACAAGTTAAGGAACGTAAAGGTTATTGTTCAGTCTAGGCATCTTTTTCAATGATATGCTGTGTATTGTATTTTGGACTATGTACAGTTTTACTCCGATTAGGAACAGGCTGTACTTCATCTCTTGCGCTCCCTCCCACTCCTTTTGTTTCACCCAGACTTCACTCCTGTCTGCTCCCTGTCGCCCTGTCTACATTTGTTCAGCTCCACTGCCAGTATTAAATTTGGGAGCCTTTGTAAACAGCTGCCACTGGTGTTTTTAACACCTTAGCCTATATTAGGTCTTCCAACGTTACTAACTTCAGTGGAGCTGAACCAACAGTGGGAAATATTTAGAAATTTCCCTCATGTAGGCAGAATCTTTATCCCTTTTCACCACGTCCATGCTAGCCCACACCTGGAAAGGCTTCCCAGTTAATATCCAGCCAGCACTCTCCTTCAAAAAACTCCTCAAAATTCACCTGTTCTGCAAAACATTCCAGCTGTACAGCATGTTCTATATTCATTAACTTGGTACCTGCCTATTGTTTTGCACTGTATTGTATACCCCCTGGGTTATAATCTTGTCAAGAGAGGAATTCTATTCTTTGGCACACCCTACCTATTATAAAGTGCTGTGCATGGTAATATATAAATAATTGCCTGATGACAGCAGTTCCCAGGAAATGGATACATGAATTCACCATAATAAAAGAAATGTGGATCAAGTAGCAAAACTAGCAACCTCTCTGACTTCAAACCTAATCTTTGATTTGATGGCAGCATTTTTATTAAGTTGCTTTTGCACTCTACCATTAGGCAATATAAGATCTATAAGTATCATTATTATTTGTTATTTTTCCATACAGTCTTGATTAAACTGAAGTAGTTCTGCTGGAAAACATGTCAGTGAACACTTGCAAGTAGAATAGGTGGGATGATTAGCAAAAAAAAAAAAAAAAAACCGGCTAATAGCGTAATATTCTGCTATAAACCTTTGAAGTATTAGGTGAAATTCTGCTGTCAGTTACACACATACAAGCCCATTGTAGTCCATAGGGTTGTGTGCGTACAAATGAGATCAGAATTTGGCTTCAAATAACAACACATCATAACATACCAGAAGTCACTCTATTAAAAAAGCATAAGTACTTTAGGACTTGGATCCATTAGCCAATATTTCATAAGGCAAAATATTCATTCCTTTTTTATACAACTTGTACGCAGGGCTGTGTCAAGACCTTTTGATATAGATTGGACGAAGTGAAACCTCAATGCAGTCTAAAAGTAAAGGCAGCTCAGAGGGAATGAACAAAGTCAAGCAGAAATAGTGACTGCAAGTTATTAGCAGGCAACCAAGAGTCAGTTGGTGGCCAGGAGAACAAGAGTTTGCAAGACCCAGTGAATTTGTATGTTCTTTGCTTGTTGGGCATTTTCTCCCCCCCGCCCCTTTTTATTTGTTACAGTGCTCTAGATAAAAATATTGAGCTGAGAAAGATAATCTTTAACCCACCTTGAAATGAGACTTGCAAGCATTTTTATAAATAGATTGAAAAGTTGTCTTGTGGCTTTTGTAAGTACTGCTCTATGCTCTACACAAAGGCTGTTTTGTTACGTCTTATACAACAGTACTCCTCCATGAGCCACAACAGAGATCACTAGGCTGTCCCACACAAGTACGGCTGTACCTTTGGGGGACTCCTTTATTCTTTGTCCTGAACTGGAAGAACACCTCTGAGTAAGATATGCTAACACACAGTGCATGCCCTTTCTGCACTGAGGTGCTGTAGGTAGGGTCCAATCTAAAGCCTATGGAAGTCAATGGAAATGTTGTCATTCCTTTCAGTGGGATTAGGATCAAGCCCATACAATACAGATCTAAAAGTGTTGGGGAGAGGGGATCCTGACCCCACTGAAATCAATAGGGCCAGGATTTCACCCTATACACTTTTGAAATTATAACTAAAATAAATAAATCAAGGTTGTGGGCTGTGTAGGATTTATTCATCCCTCCCAGAGTGTTATCTGTCCACAGTTCTTGCAGTTTTTGTAGGAATGGGGCGGGGGGGGGGGGAAATCAAACAGATGTCCCTCTCAACCCTGTCCTGTTTTATAAGGAATTAAAGGGGTCATCCCTCCTCCTTGGATCAGAAATTGTGGCTTAACTTAGTTCTATTTTTTAAATCATTTTTTATTAGAATTCACCCAAAAGCTAACAAAATATGGTGGATATATGTATAGTATTGAGACTTATTTTTTGAGGTACATATTTTTATTGGGTAGAAAATATAAATCATCTCACTCCCTGAGATGCAAGTTTTGTCTTTTATGAATGTAAAATGCCCACATTTCCGTATTGGTAGCACAAGATATATTTTTAGCTGCGATTCCTTATTCCAAGCTTGGGTCATTCTGTCCAGGTCATGCCCTCATGCTACAGGTCATTGGTTCCAAGAGTAAAACAATACACATGCAGTCAGAAGGGTTTTACACGTGGCAAACCTGAAGACATGCAGATCATGATCTGAGAATTACGAGTTGAGTTAAGCAGACAAGCTGCCTCCCTAAAGAAGGGACAAAAATAGCAAAAGACTTGCTGAGCCAGTGGCTTGGCATATGGCAGGTGAACCTTAACTTGGGGGGAGGGGTATTTGGGAATCTACATAGAGGGACAAGTCTTTGATACTCATTTAGAGCTTGACTTACAGCTGTTTGGAGTGGAGCCTGCACCTTCTCAAAATTGGGTGTCTAAATAAGCAGTGTGGTTTTCAGAGGCACTGAAATGCCATGGACTCTGAGAACAAGGAGCTGCCTTTCTACATTAATTGGAGATATTTCTTAACAGACAAAATGAAATATCTTATTTTGTCAGATAATTGACAGAGGGGAAGGCTGATAAGAACAGAATAGACAATTTAAAATGTGTTTGATAAGACAGAAAAGATTATTTTTTTAATATATGGAGATATACCTATCTCATAGAACTGGAAGGGACCTTGCAAGGTCATCAAGTCCAACCCCCTGCCTTCACTAGCAGGACCAAGTACTGATTTTGCCCCAGATCCCTAAGTGGCCCCCTCAAGGACTGAACTCACAACCCTGGCTTTAGCAGGCCAATGCTCAAACCACTGAGCTATCTCTCCCCCAAAAATCTCAAAGCATTTTACAAATATTAATAAATTAATCCTTCCAAACACCCCTGGGAGGTAGACATGATCATCCCTGTTTTATGGGAGGGGAAACTGAGGCAGAGAGATTTACCCAAGGTTATACTGGAAGTCTAGAACAAGACTGTACAGCTATGTAAGGGGATCAATTGGCATCAAGCTTTCTGAGCATTCTTCTCAAGCTTACTGGGATGCTCTTAGAAGGACCTTAGATGCATAGAGGCTAACTGTGGCAATCCATACATTGCTTGGATGCCTTACAAGTGGTGGCAGGGAAATTAATCGACTTGTGAAGAGAATTTGTTTTAGAGAGGAGAACAAGCTGCAAAGTCCAGGGGCCTGATTCACTTCTCACTTACAATGGTGCAAATCAAGAAGAACTCAATGGAGTAAACTTGTATATGGATAATAAGAATATGCAGAGTTATTTAGTATTTTAAAAGGTGCTTTGAAAAGGATATAAAGCTTCAAGACACAAGACAACCTCTAACTACTGGGAATCAGGAGGAAACTTTCTTGGCTAATCCCCAACTAACTAATGCAAGATTTCTTTTTCGGAAGCAGCTGGCACTGGCCAGTGTCAGAGAGAGGATCCTGAACTAGATGGACCATTAGTCTGATTCAGTATGGCAAATCCCGTTTAAAACTGGCATCAGAGGAGAATAAGGCCCCAAATCTAGAGCTGGATACAGATTTTGAATACCTAAAAACTTAAGGGAGTTTGGATCTGGGTATTTTGATTCAGCTCATTTTTATAGAGGGGAAAAAATATTATTTGCAAAATTAATATCCAGGTTCCTATTTTTGAACACCCCCAAATTCAGGGCAAGCACCTCTCTGGGCCTAATTCTAGTCTGTTCTATCCTTGACACATTATCATCGTTCATGGGAGGAAGACATAGTCCATCCAAAAAGAGTCTAATTGGCAGGAGCTTATTAAGGATCCAGCTCTTAGAAAGGGAACAGGATATTAACTCTTGGATCACATTCAAGAGAAGCACAGACCAGAGCTGCTCCCCTTGAAATATATTATTGCTATTGTGCTGTCTGAAAGGACAACATAGAAGAAAAAAAACCAAGAGTTAGGGAAATTGATGCCCCAACTTTTTAAAAGTCAAGATTTCTCCCCCTTTCCCCCAAGGGATTTCTTAAAGAAAATGTTGTCCAAATACCACAAAAGCCAAAGTTGTAACTTCCAGAGAAACTGAGGCTACAGTCCAACAAAGATTGCAAAATAAAGAGGATTTTAGAAATCCTAATTTTAATAAACTTCAAAAAAGCAATAAAATGGAGATAAAAGTGTAGAAAAAGAGTCCTGTTTACAATGATGGTGACCATAAAGTGGATTTAAACTTTAGTTACTCATGGAGACATTAAACAGTATAAGGTTGACTCGAGTTTTAGATTTCTAAAAGCAAAACATCTCTAGATGAGTTTCAGGAAAAAGTTTTTGGCCAGCTACATACTACTGCCATTTAACAGGGAAAAAAGAATAGCAGAGCCAGTAACAGCTTTAAAATCTGTTCAGGTTTGCCATTCTTTGTCTGTGCACATCAGTGTTAAGTGATGCTCAGGGACTAAGTATGACATACAGCAGAGCAGCTCTATCTGTGCGCCTTGGAATTGCTATGATATATTATCCACCACACAATCTGAACACCTCAGAAATATCAGTTCATTTATACTTACAAACACTCCTGTGAGATAGCAGCTGGATTCCCATTTTACAGCTGGGGAGATTAAAGTCCCAGTTCAGCAAAACACTTAAACATGTGCTTAACTTTAAATCTCTGAGTAGTTCCATTGAAATCAAGTTACAGTTAATCATGTGTTTAAGTGCTTTGCTGGACTGGGGACAAAGTGACTTACTCAAGGTCGTTGTGAAAGTCTGTAGCAGAGCTGGTTCTGAAACAACCTGCCCCCTTTCCTGCCAGCCTGCTTTGCAGTCAGGGACCCAAGGGTTTCCAAGGTTGATGGCAGCCCCCCAGGTGGACTGCCCTGGAGTGAGTGACCATATTGTGTGTGATAGAAATCCTCTGCAAAATGGAATGACTTAACTCAGCAGAGCTCTACGCATGGCTTCTGAGTCCCAGCCCTCGGGTTTAGAATGGAATTCAAGGATAATGGCAATACAGGATTTCTGAAATAAACTGGAGAACCCATAAAGAATTATCAGAGGGGTAGCCGTGTTTGTTGCTTTTTTACAGATCCAGACTGAGTCCTGTGGCAGCTTTAAGACTAACAGATGTATTGGAGCATAAGCTTTCGTGGGTGAATGCCCACTTCGTCGGATGCA
>NW_020664447.1:80025102-80062061 GCF_002925995.2 Terrapene triunguis
GCTCCAATGTATCTGTTAGTCTTAAAGGTGCCACAGGACTCTCTGTTGCTTCATAAAGAATTAAAGAACCTTCAATCAAGACATAAAAAGTGTCCAGTCCCATTGACTTCAGAACTTTGCTGGATTGGGCCCAAGTTCAAGAGGGCAAATTGGTTCAAATAAAGTAAGACCTAACCCAGTTTTTCACCCCAAACTAGCACCAAAACATTTAGGTTTGCTAGCCTTCGGTTAACTTCTTACTTGTATTTATGTAAACAACTGCTTTGGGCAGAGACCAGAAAGACCACACCACAATGCTCTAACAAAGGCTATTCATGGGGTACCCAAACTCTCCAACTTGGCTGGAACCAGGAATTACCAGAAATCACAACAGAGGGCATTTATTCTCATGCAGTGTCAATACCAGTTACTTGATCAAAGAGATTTGGCTACATTTCAGTGGATCATCTGAACCTTTTGATGCTCAGCTGAATGGACTTGTCAAACCTTGAAACATTTGCCTATTGCTAACAAATTCCATTACTGGAGAGCTAGACTAGTATTTTTTAAGATGGTTATTTTCTGCTTTGAGAAGTCAGCTGGAACTAGTAGGTGTATGATTGCATTTTATAATTTATGTCAAAGACACTCTTTTATATACATATACTTCTAATTAAGCAAAATTGCACCCTGTAAGGCAGTACACTCAACACCCATAGCATCCCCTTGTGTCACGTGTGATATTGCAAGGGCCTTTGTCTCCAGAACCTGCTGCAGGCCATCTGCCTCTCACCAGGTCTTCCAGAGCTTGGCCATCCAGCTAAGTCACTAAGTTCAGTCCCCTTCTAGGGTAACAGAAGGTCCAACTGAAAAGCCAGGATCAACATCCCAATAATAATTCTTCCACCCCTCTTGGGCGCCACTGCAGTATTCTTACTGGCCCTCGCTCAAGGCCTCCCCCACAGGAGCCTAACCTACTCCTTCAATTGGGTTTGCATGTCCCTTCCCCAGGGTCTGCTAGGGGAACCCAGGTCCACCCTCTACTCTGGGTTCCAGCCCAGGGACCCTGAATTAACAGCTAGGTCTTTTTCTTCAGACATGCTGCTGTTTCCCTAGACTACATCCTACTGCTATGTCCCCTTGGGCTGCTTCACACAGCTTCCCTTTGGCTCTCAGGCCTCTAGCTTCTCCCTCTCTACTGACCTAATAAGTCTTCCACCCCATCAGGCTGTACTAAAGTGCTTTTATTCACTCTATTTTAGGGCCTAACACTGCTCCCAGGTGAAGTGGGGGGTTCTCCTACCTGCAGAAGAGTCTTGACTTCTCTGTAGTCTCTCTCCCCTAGACTGTCTTTCCAGCTCTGCTTGAGTAGTCCCTCCTATTCTCTTCAGCTGTGGAATGCTTAGCACTAAGTTGCCAAATCACCATTAGCTGGGGGCTAGCAGGTAGGGCACAGAAAAGACTGAGCATAGCTTGCCTTTAAAGGGCCAGTCAGCCTCTGACAAACCCCAGTTAGGGGCTTGCGCTTGTTACTGTACCACACAGAAGAGATACACAATAGGTAGCAATGCAAGGTATGTCACACCCAACTAGTGAGAGAGTTTAAGGGACAGACTGGAAGACGGTACAGAGGTAAAAAGGTCTGGAAGAGTTTTACAGGGCAGGCTAAACACAAGGTATGGGTAGAGAAAAGGGAGAGAGGGAGGCAATAGAAATGCAAAGCACTAGGAGGTAAGACTGCTGCACAACTGAGTAAAAGCAGGTTTGTGTTGTATGTTCACATGGTCCCATTCTCTAAACCAGCAATTTCCAAACTGTGGTGCATGGGCCACGGATGGCCCACAAATCACTTACTGTCAGTCCACAGACAGCTGGCTGGTCATATGGTGCTATTTTCTTTTCCTTGTTTCCAGCTGCCATGTCGCATTAAAAAGATTTATTGTACGCATTTTGGTTTTCCTTCTAAGCAATCACTGTAGCTGCCACAGAGACATTACAGAGTTGCACGTGGTGAGGCAACCCATGTGATTGGGACTGGGAGGTGAGCTGTCTCTGAGAAATGCTCTGTTAGGATCTACATTCACTATGAAAAAGCCTGAGAACTGCTCTATACTAATTCCCTTTCTGTGCCTGCTTATTAACACCTCACTGCAGTGGCTTTAATTCAGCACTGCAGCGAAGATCCTTCTGTGTTACATGGGATTGAGGAAGCAAAGTGGTGGTGTGAGGATACATTTAAATAAATACAAAACCATTGCGAGTACGGGCTCAGCATGGTATTCAATTTTCAAGATACTGGAAATACACAGGTGCTACCCATATCAAGGAGATTCAGCCAAATAATGTAAGCCCTCAGTTCTCACATGGACAGAGAGACTCTCCCCAGTTTGACTCTATATATTTTAATGTAAAAAAAAAAAAAAAAAAAAAAAAAAAAAAAAAAAAAAAAAAAAAAAACAAAAAAAAAAAAAAAAAAAAAAAAAAAAAAAAAAAAAAAAAAAAAAAAGGCAAAGGATTGAAAATAAGAATGTATTTCTTCCCTCCAGCTACTTAAAGATGCAGAGGACTGGATAAAAAGTACATAAGGACCATACGGTCATTTGAGATGGGATAGAGCACACAAATCAGATCCAGATGCAAACTTTTCCAAAGTTAAGGTGGGGAGGGGAGAGTTGGTTTGGTCCATTACAGATTCAAGAGCAGGCAGCAAAATTCAACTCTCGATCCAGATGTGATCTTCCTCAAGGTTCTTGTGTTTTGGTTTGGGCTCAGTTCTACGAGCATTCTAACAATAAGATATGCACAACCTAATCTACAATGACCATTCCCGGGCAAGGTGGTCATCACAGGCCAAATTTTTCAGCAAGGGCCCTAAACTTACATACACAAATTGAGTGCCCAGCTACTTGACTTGCCTGTGTAGCTGTCTGTATGCATGTAAAAACATGAGTCTGTTTTGCCTGTGCAAAACTTTTGCATTTGAGAGGTCAGCTATGTGTCAATACTGCATTTTTTAAAAGTCTTCATGAAGGAAGGAAAGCAAAATTAGCTCCTGGCTTAGAAAGACCTCTTGCACAAGAAGAAACTGTGCTGGACCCCCAAACAATCAAACACCCAATGGAAATTATTCTGACACAGTTTTTCTGTGTGTCGATGTGGTCCATGGTCCTTTGGCCCTGGTTCTCTTAATAGAAGGACTGTTATTTTAGACATTTTAGCGTTAGGAATTATGGGGAGCTGGCAATTGCAAAATAGGAATGAAGTACAGAGAATGGCACTTTGAAATCATTTAACACATTTCATTTGTTTTTCAAGCCTAATAGAAAGCAAATAGAGCAGAGGAGTAGGATGCCTCAGGAGAGCATCCCAGACCTCAACCAACACTCCCCTCCCACAAGACTAAAACAGATTCACCACAAGTATGCAGCAGGCTTATTATCTTCTAAGAGGTCACAGTGTTCAGTCAGGGACCTGCTCCTTTGTGTAAATTACCCCATTCCTTATTTTTTTTAAGTTGCACATTGAGTGTTAGACCTGTAACTACAACTAATATCAATAGGAGTCACAACGCTAAAACCTTGTGCCATAAGATATATTATAGGCATGCATGCTTATGAAGACAGAAAGACACAAAGAAGGATAGTTGGGTGGAATAAAAAATGGGCTTAACTTACAGAATAGCCTAATGGCTAGAGCGCTGGGCTAGAATTCAGGAGCGCTGGGTTCTATTCCTGGCTCTGCCACTGGGCTATGTGGGGCAAATCACTTCACCACTCAGGGCCTCAGTTTTCCCATCTGTAAAATGGGGATAAAGATACTGCCCTCTGTAAAGTGCTTTAAAGATCAATGGATGAAAAGCACTATATAAGAGGTAGGTATTATTAATGGTGAAAAGGAGGGAGGGGGTGTAAAGGGAGTAAATAGCCACAGCTATTTTCAAAGTAAAGAAATACTATGAAAATCTCTTTAAACCATAAGAATGTTTATTGACAGGCATAGATGTCACTTTGCAGACCCCACTATGTGGGTTATCTAAATTAGACTGGGCAGAGCACTTGATAAAATAATATATTAATCAATCCTGCACTAGTAGCTGGAAGAATAAGGGGACCTAATAGGATTTTCCCATCTCTAATTCCTACTAGCTTGGGAATGTTGGTTAAAAAGTGGTGAATGTAACGGCAGTAGCTTTTGAGAGAATACAAAATGCTTGTGTGTGCTGTAAAATAAGCCCTGCAGATGTGACCGTACTTGAATAATTCCTCTAGCCCAGCCCTGCATAAACACCATTTGGATTAGTTAGGGCTGCCCCAGCAGCAGCTTTTGCTTGTGCACTCATCTAGTCAAGAATATACACTTTTCATTCCTAGACTTCACGCTTCACTTGTGTGTGTTTATTGAACCTTCTTTTTCCACTCTGTCACTTCCTTGTCATCTTGCAGGGACCTACCACAGTCTCACACCAAGCTCCTAGTTCCCTTATTTATTTGTATTGCAGCTACACCTAGGGATACCAATCAAGAATCAGGACCTGAGGCGATGCATGGGGGTGGGCATGTGTCCCCCCAGATTTCTGCCAGGGTTTATATACCCTGCCCTGAAGCCCACTGCATACCACCAGAACCTTTAAATTGTGCCCTTCCCTCTCCCCCACACCCACTATCAACAGTTATTTGTCGTCTCTGATCGGGACCTTGTCACGCTAATTACGATACAGACACACACTAAAAAGAAAATCCCTGCCCCAAAGAGTCTAGGTCATGACAAGTGGCAACAGGAGGATGAGACAAAGAAGCAGGGGAGGCGAGAAGAGGATAACTATAAAGTGAACCAGTTAGTTAGTGCAGTAAGTGAGAGGTCTCTGCTCCCCACCTGCCTAGCTGTTCCACCAGTTGACTATAAATGATAGGCCTCTTGCTTTGTCATGGCACTTGTTTTATGAAAAGTCCCTGGGGCGTCATGGTACAAAAGGGCAAGAGTCATAGAAACACAAAGTAAAGGAAAGCATCCCGAGAGAGAGAGAGGGGTGTGTGGGGGGGGGGAGGTGTAATAAAACTTTTCTTTTCTAGTTTTGGTGTAAATTATGAGAGCAAACTCAATCCATCACTCCACATTAAAAAATAATTATAGATTAGAAAAAACAGATTAAGGTAGATACCAACAGCGGACAGAAAAAACTTGGCAGCTGTCAAAGTTCTCAGCAAAATCTGGTTAGGACCATCACATCCATCCACTCTCAGATAAAATGCCAAAAGTCACAGAGAAATAGTTCTTTAAAACATAAAAATCATGGAATCATAACTCATGACAAAAGTCTATCCTTATTCATGAATAAACATCAGCCACACTGGGAAGGATACCTTATTGCTATTGGTTATGGTCGTGCACATAGCATGGTAGGTGCTTTCTGGAGAGTCCTTTCCCCAAGGAGCTCACAGCCTTGTTCAAGTGACCCTTCTACAATTTTTAATTGAACTTGCATTAAAAATGACTGTCTAGTACAGCATAAGTTATTTGGTGTGGCCCTAACACCAGTTTAGTATGTGCCCTGGCTAATGAAGCGAGCATTAAATAAATCAAGGCACATAATTGTACCAGGGATGTCATTTCTGTTCTCCCTACTATACCCTCCAGTTATCCTCTGAACAATGTGATTTTTTAATACTGAAAAGCATGTTTTGACTTTGATTTCACATGCAAATTTATAAGAAAGCACTGTGGTATTCCGAGTTTGTGCTAACATTTTTATTTTCTTGCCATTACAGCTTTTGTGGACAGTAAAAATCACAGTCCATTCCCACAGAATAAAAAATAATATTTTAAAAGCTTAGAGATTTAGAGTATAATATATCAGGAATTTTGCCTCAGACAACCCACTCCACTGTCAATGTGTTTTGTAATATAAAAGGAAACCTTTTTTCCTTAGAATTGTGTTTGTAATGCTCCAAAATGTGATTGCAAATCACTGCCACAGTTTATCATTATAATTAAATACAATAAAAAAGCCATCAAAACTGCTCACATTGCTTGCCAGAAACAAACTAATTGAACTTTTGCAGCACAAGGCAAACAACACACCGCTAAATCCTGCAGCCTTTACTCAACTCTTAGCCAGGCAAGACTCCCACCACATCAGTGATGAGTTTTACCTGAGTAAGGAGAGAAAGAACTGGTAAACAGTTTTGTGTTTTTTTATATCAGAATGTTCCAGCAATAACCATCTCTAATAAACATTTCCTTACAAAAAAACATGGGATGACTGGAATTTTGCTGGTTATGAATGTTGGTTCATTTATCTGTGCAATGCTCTGTATCAAAACATTTCACAAAGATCATTACAAAATGCTGGGATAAATACGTTCCTTGATGAAATTCCACTGAGTTCAATAAGGTCACACCAGGGATAAAATACTACCTTAGCGTGTAGAACTGAAGACAGTTATGAGATAGTACATGAACACCCCAAAGTACTCCTCTCACAGCTCTTACTTTGTTGTACCAATAATACAACTATTAAAGAATCCCTAAATTCACACTTATCTACTGAATGATAAGATGGAGCTAGTCTCTATTGTCATCCTGTCCAGAGATCCTACAATATGGTGCTGTCCCTTGCTGTGGAGGGGGCAGCACCATGTATATGAAATGGATGAAACTGTCAATCACGGGCATCTCTGTGTAATGGCCATATTTTCCATCATTGAAATGATATTATGAGGCATTTTATGCTATAAAAGTTCTTTGATACAGGTACCTGAGGAAAGTATTGCACTTATTATGCGCTGTATAGACTGGCATGTCACATGGAAGGCAGCATGGGCTAGTGGTTAAAGTAGTTGCTGGGAGTCAGCAGATCTCGTTTTTAGTCTTGAAATTGCTACTGACCTGCTCTGTGGCCTAACCTTTCTGTGACTCAGTTTCCACATCGCCAAGAGGAGATCACAATAGCTACCATCGTAAAGCATTTCAAGACCTCACATAAAAGCTGCTAAGTTCTAAGTAGTAGTAGCTGTAGTGGTCAGTCAACGCATTTTGAACATGTGCCCAAAGATTCTTTGATGAGTATGCGTTATACAACTCCAAATAAACAACTAAATGTCCCTCTAGAGAGTGGAACTTGGAGAGTGGAAAGAGCAGTAAACATGAAACACAAAGAGAAAGCCACTGCTGAATAAGGTTACTCTGGCCTGAGCCTTTATGGCAGATGCATCAATGGACTCTCACAGATTTTATACATAGGCAATTGCTTCTAATTTGGCAAGCAGAAGGCAGTCCTGGCTTACAAAATGAAAAGAAGCAGAGAATCAGGGTAAAACTTACTAGCATCCTCCAAATCTGTAGGGTGTAGTCCACATACTGAAGAGCTGAATAAAGAAGTGGCAGAATGCTCCCATCTTCCAAGCCTCAGACTAAGAAAAATAAACTCTGCAGGCAATTCAACAAAGTTCTCTTTGTTCATGGATAGGTCCAACAGATGAAATGGATCCAGTGCAAGAAACCAATCAAGGAATAGCTTTGCCAGAGGGGGAAATTTCAGAAAGAATCTTCTCTGTAAAAGGTTCCTCTAACAAAATAAGTGTGTGACTATCACATGAGCCTCACAAAGTCCAGAATCAAAGTTGCTGATTCTGGTTTTACACCGTTTAAGCTGCACCAATGTCAAAAGAGTCCAGACTGGTGAAAGATCAGAATTAGTCCCAGGATGCAGGGAGAAGACTATCTTTAATCAAGCCAGAAGTGCTTAGATTCATGAAAGGTACCTGGAAATGCTTCAGGAAGGAAATCATGTTAAACTGCTTTGTCCAATCCCCAGCATTTAGAAAAGCATTAAGCCATGAAGAAGGCAGCCAGATGGCCATTATATATAGGAACAATCGAGCAAATCCTTCAGCTGGAGGATTCTTGATCATCTTTGTGCTCCCAAAAAGACTGAGGGGGAAAGTGTTGCATTTGAAGTCCTTACCCAAGCATATCACAAACCCAAATTCAAATTAACATTTTCCTCATCAGTCTTACTAACAATTTTACTGGAGGGCTGCCTGTCATCTATGGACCTGATAGATGTTTATCTTCAACATGCCACTTCACGCCAGCCACAGAACTGTCCTCAAAGTTGCATACGTTAGAACCACATTCAGTTCAGGCGTCTTCTTTACAAATTGCCAGTGATGCCAAGGTTGTTTATGAAGGTTCCCATATCAGTTCTAGCACTTGTTCTATTTCAGACTCCCCACATCCACCCCTCTCAACCAAATGGCTGGAAGCTTTCATTTAATGGGCTTCTGCCTCAGAGCAAGTCACAGCATGTGTCTGGAAACAATAGCAGGGACCTCAGCAGACCCCCTACAGCTGACTTTAGCTGAGCCATTCACCTGGAGAGGGTGGAGGGGAAAACGACTTTACCCTACAGCTGCTCTTAACATGTGGATAGATCTTGAGTCTTTTATGTCTGAGAGCATAAGTGCCATGTGTTTTCTTCAATATAGGGTTATAGCAAGGCAGGGATTTTCCATCCTTCAGGGGAAATCTTTCCGTTGATTTCAGTGGTTTTTGGATTGGGCACTTGAAATGGGGTTTTTATTATTATTTATTTCTATTGTGATATTTCCTCAAGGCACCAACCAAGATCAGGGCCCCATTGTGCTAGCTGCTCTGCAAACACAGAGGAGGGGTCAGTCTCTGGCCAAATGAGCTTACATTCACCTTTTCCGCCTTCGTAATCCTCTCTGAGGGCCTCACCATCCTGAGGCTGGGTGTGGCTGTGATGTCAAATTTTAAAAAATCATTTATATAAATAAAAGGTTTGCCCTTTGGTTCCCCAAAGCAACAAAACTAAATAAGCTTCCAAACATTAGGGCTTGCTGCTAAGCAAACAAAATACATTGCAATAGAGACATTGCAAACAGCGGGTGCTTCAACCACCATACTCTCTCTGTGTGTAGGCAGAACTTGCTAGAGCAAAGCCTGAAGGGTTGTCTGACGTCTGAATTCCAGCAGTCTCCAGTACCTCCATAGATATGAACAAGCCTGCTGTGCCGGATGGCTCCAAGAACAGAAATTATCAGGTAAAACCAATTCTCCTATATGGTCCATCATGTTAAAGAACCTTGTGTTAACTGGTCCTTAAGAAATGAGAGCCTGATCCAAAGCACATTGGGATCAAAGGAAAAATCTCCACTATCTTCAATGGGATTTGTATCCTATATGGACAAGTCCTAATGCAGTCTACAGTGCATGATTATTTCACAGCTATTCAAACTGCAGGTGACCTTCCATATCACATGTTCCCTAATAGCCACCAGAGAGTGTTTAGACCACATGTCAGGCTTAATTGTGGGTTTTAATTTGGTTCAATAGTACTGAAATTAGGAATACCTTCATTGTTCTTTTGCTTCCCCTCTCCCCAGTGTCTGATATTAATGCAAGTGACCTTCCCTAGTGCCTGGTGAAAAAAAAATCATTTTTGTACACTGAAACAATGGTACTATCATGGCAGGCTGAGTTAATCTAAACCCCACTACATGCAGTTGGAAAGCAATTTTTTATTACTGTAAATGTAAGATGAATAGTTTCAAACAGAGAACCCAAATGATGATAGGGATAGGTCACTGAGGACCTGCCTGACATTCTGTACAGCCCCTTTTGACCCTAAGCACAACACCTGATTTGATTCACACAATTAAACACAGTCCTATAACCTCATTTCCAGTTATGTTTATGCACTATTTTTATTCCAAGTATTCTTTGGCAAGGTTTAAGAGCTCCTGAAGCATTTAATAGCTACTTAAAAGAAACAACAAGCACTATTTACAGCAGATCTAACCTAGGGAACCTAGACAAGTCATTATGTTTACAAGAAATGAGTGTGTTGGGACAGGATATGCAAGACACAAGGCATCGATCAAAATGCCGCATGATTCATATGCGCATTAAGGGTGAAGACAAAAATGGTCTTAGAAAGTTAACGGTAGAATAGTTCAGTTATGAACCTTTAAAAGAGGTGGCTGACATCGCTGGGAACTGCAGGGGCTCAGCCCCCCTCAAAAAAATCAAGCCACTTATTTAGGTGCCTAGATTTGGATACTTAAGTCTAGGCAAGCACGTTTGAACATTTTGGCCATTATTTTCTTTTAGTAATTATAATGATGATGCTGATCATGAACAGGCTGCAGTGTGTGAATTCAGGAAGGGACAGTAGGAAAGAGTATAGGATAAAGTGTCTCTGTTCTCTTAGGCCCTGACCCAAAGCCCATTGATATCAATGGAAAGAGTCTCACAGACTTCTATGGGCTTTGGATCAGACCCCAAGAGAGCTTCTCTTTCTGTGGAATCCATTACTTCCCCTCCCCTTTTGTTGCTCAATTTGCTTTTCCCCTGATGTCAGAACTTTTTCCCAAATATTGGTAATAAATCTTTATAATCTTTGGCCTCTAATTGAGTCTTTCTTCCCAAGCACACTGTTGCATTGTATGTATGACTGGATGGCTCAGTGTTGCTCTGGAAATTACTCATGAAGAAGAATTGCATGGTAATAACCACACTTGTAAGTATGTGTAGGTTGCAGCATCCCCTGTGGGTCTTTGTGGCAAATCGTAAATTCCCATTTCCAGGAAAGTTTCAAAAGTTTTATTTTCTAAGAAGGAATGTTAATTATCAGAATCCAAATGACCTGCCCCATTTCTCCATCCATTTTCACCCTTTTATGCCCAGTCTAGTGTAGCAGGTAGAAGCCCTAGAACAAGCAGATTTTATAGCAATAACCATCTCATAAATATTACACTCATGTAGCTGTTTGCTCATGAGTTCTGCAATGCTCCTGGGGAACCATGTCCTCAGAGGCTGCAGAGTAGCAATGAAGCTGCTCATTGGGCACTACTCCAAACCCAGGGCTTCCAATAATCGCCATGACTGCCAAACCATTCTGTCTGGTGCAGGGGCTAGGGTACTAGCCTAGGATTTAGGAGACCTGGCCTCAATTCCCTGCTCTGCCACAGACTTCCTGTGTGACCTTGGGAAAGTCACTCAACCGCTCTGTGCCTCCGTTTTTCCACCTGTCAAATTTAAATGATGGCACTTCCCTACCTCATTGGGGTATTGTGAGGATAAATACATTAAAGATTGTCAGGTGCTTAGATAATACAGTGATGGGGGGCATATAAATACCTTAGATAGACTAGTCAGTGGATCGATGTAGTTGTGAAGTCAACAGTCACATCCCCTCAACATCCTCAAAAAAACCCTCTTCATTAGGATGGACGGACCAGAGCCCATGACACAAAGATGGCATTGACTTCTTTGCAGACTCTCCACACCCAGCACCCCAACCTGCGAAACAGAACCACTCCAGTTTCCACTTTTGTGTGGGCTATTAAAAAATTCCTTTCTGGCTTCGATGAAATTCATAAAGCTGAGCTGTATGTCTACTACTCACTGAAATGTACAGTTTTCATGTACATAAACTTTAGCATTTGGTGATATTCTGAAGAAGGGTAAACTGAGGCACAAAGAAATTTAGTGACTTGCCAAAGGTCACAGTGCAAGACAATAGCAGAGGGCCAGTAGGACTCAGGTTGCTTGACTCTCAATCCTCTGTTCCAGCTAGACAATGCTGCACAATATGTTTGATATTAATGTCTGAATCTAGAATACACTTATTTTTTTAAGTATTTTTAAACTATCCTACAAGAAAGATTAGGCACTGAATCTGTGTTTAAACTGGTCAGGCTCTGTATGGGCTGTTTTGATATCAATGAGTCAATATTCCAATAGAAGATTTAAGGATTTTTTTACATCAATATTTCATTTTCATTAAAATCAAGGTAAATTCTGCTAAGAGTTAATCCACTGAAACGTACAAATATGCAGAAAGGGCTCAAGAAGAATTACAATACCACTTCAAAAGGAGCTGGTTTAGGAGTCATGACCCTACTTTTTGCAATAACTTATGCATCATGAACTTACGTAACTGGCAGAAGATAACATCTCACACTCCTAGTTTTACGGCCTTGGGTTGACAACAGTGTAAATTGACATTTTTGCTTACTGTAAAACTAGTGGAGTCCAATAACCAAAAATATTTTCATGCCCAAACTGATGTTTTATCAAATCATTTCCCCATTGTTATGTGCCTTTTTTTTTTAACTAAATTCTCTCTAATAAATGCTTGGCTAGTCTGATGTTTCTGAGCAAAAAATAAAATCTCTTGTTTTCTGAATAGGACTAACGTCAATGAATAAGAAATATCTCAGACACAGAAAAATATATTTTCCTAATTCAGATTTCATCAGAAAGCATTTGTTAAAAAGCACCAAATTATAAAGATTTACTGTTACCTTGTTCTCCCCACGTCATGTCAGTTTAGTCACCTATTGCAAGAGTGTGAATCCTAGATTGTGAGCTTTCTGGAATAGGGGCTTATTGTCTTATTGTCATTTGTTCAGTGCCTAGTATAACACGGACATAGTCCTCAGGCACTACCAAAATGAAATCATGAACAATAATTAGGGTGACCAGATGCCCTGTTTTTAAAGAGACAGTCCTGTTTGGGGGGGCTTTTTCTTATATAGGCGCCTATTACCCCCCACACTCTGTCCCGTTTTTTCACAGTTGCTATCTGGTAACCCTAACAATAGTAAATTATTATAATTAGGGGTAGAGTTTCAAAGGAGCCTTGGGAAGATTGGTGCTCAAAACCCTTTGAAATTCAATGGGAGAAGGGTCGCTAAATCCCTTAGGTTCCTCTGAAAAGCCCAGCCCAAAAATACTATAAGGTTTGTTTTTTCTCCTGGAGAGCAGTGTATTGAAAACATAACCTAACAATAATTCACATCACATAATTCACTGTCGTTTATCATAAAATAATAAAAGAGAAAGGGAAATATGGTCATTTTACGTTAAGAGAGGGTAACCTAACTGTAACATGAAAGAGCCACAATTTCAGTTGGGAAAGACAATAACCTTCCACTTTCAGCCCAAAGCATGAGCCAGAAGCAGTGGAGGGCTAAAAAGAATGCATTTTGCCAGACATAATTGGCTGCCTGTTTTGACAGAATTTTAAGTGAATGAAGGGAATCCACTAACTATAATATATTGTGATTTTAGTAAAATACTTGATACCGTGTCTCATGAAGTTTTATTTGAAAATTAGTTCAAACTGACTTGGATAGAAACACTGTCCTATGGATTGAAACCTGGCTAACAGACTATAAGCAAAGTGTAATAAATGGCAATGTTAAGCAAAGTGTAATAAATGGCAATGTAGTAAATTGGGGGAGATTTGCAGGGATTGAGGTTTGATCCAATATTATTGCACATCTTAACTGATTATCTGGAAGAGTGAGTGAAATTCAGTGAAATTCTCTGGGGGTACTAAAGTGGGAGGAGTTGTGAACAACAGTCATTAGAGAGGAATAACTCAAAGGGATTTACAAATATTAGAAACATGGGTTAAAAATGAAATTCACATTGGCAAAATTCAAGCTAGTATATATAGGGAGAACCAATGGAACACAATTCCACATATAATCATTGGGAGGAAGAAACATTAGAAGCAGCACTGTTGAAAGAGGTCTAGGGTTAAGTATAGACAGTACATTTGAGGCGAGGTTGCAATGTCACATGGCAGCAAAATATGGCACTTTTAGGCTGCATATGCAATGGCATCTCATCCCAGAGCTGTGAGATTAACTCCTTCTCTGTCATGACTGCATCTGAATATTACATTCAGGTCTGGGCACCATATGCCCAGAAAGATGCTGATAAACTAGAGGGAGTTCACAGAATCATTGGCTGGAGGAACTGACATATGAGGAAACAACTAATTGTGCATTGATTAGCTAAACAATGACAAAGACAGAACATCGTAACAATGTACAATTGTTCTCCATGTCCACTGAACATAGGACAAGAAGTAATTAGTTTAATCTGCAGCAAGCGAGATTTAGGTTAGATATTAGGGAAAAAATTATTAACTATAAGGGTAGTTAAGCTCTGGAGTCTATTAGAATTCTTTGAGGGGGTCAACAACCATGTGGATAAGGGGGATCCAGTAGATACACTGTACCTGGTCTTTCAGAAAGCTTCTTAAAAGGTCCCACACCAAGGGCTCTTAAGCATAGTAAGCAGTCATGGGATAAGAGGGAAGCTCCTCTAGTGGATCAGTAACTGGTTAAAAGATATGAAACAAAGAGTAGGAATAAATGAGTTTCACAGCCGTGAGAGGTAAATAGCAGGGTGCCACAAGGATCTGTACTAGGACCTGTGCTGTTCAGCATATTCATAAATGCTCTGGAAAAAGGGGTAAACAGTGAGGTGGCAAAGTTTGCAGACAATACAAAATTATTCAAGATAGTTAAATCCAAAGAAGACTATGAAGAATCACAAAGAGATCACACCAGGCTGGGTGACTGGGCAACAAAATGGGAGATGAAATTTAGTGTTGATAAATGCAAAGTTATTCAAATTGGAAAACATAATCCCAGCTATACATACAAAATGATGGAGTCTAAATTAGCTGTTACCACTCATGAAAGATCTTGGAGTCATCGTGGATAGTTTTCTGAAAACATCTGCTCAATGTGCAGCAGCTGCCAAAAAAGCTACCAGAATATTAGGAACTATTAGGAAAGGGACAGATAAGACAGAAAATGTCATAATGCCACTATATAAATCCATAGTATGCCCATACCTTGAATACTACATGCAGACCTGGTCACTCCATCTCAAAAGAGACATATTAGAATTGAAAAAAGTACAGAAAAGGGCAACAAAAATGATTAGGGGTAGGGAACATCTTCCACATGAGGAGAGACTGAAACTGAGACTGTTCATCTTAGAAAAGAGGCAACTAAGGGGGGATATGATGGAGGTCTATAAAATCATGAATGGTGTGGAGAAAGTGATTAAGGAAATGTTATTTACTCCTTCACATAACACAAGAACTAGAGGTCACTCAATTAAATTAATAGGCAGTAGGTTTAAAACAAATATAAGGAAGTACTTCTTCACACAATGCACAGTTAACCTGTGAAATTCATTGCCAAGCATTGGTGTGAAGGCCAAAAGTATAACTGGGTTCAAAAAAGAATTAGATAAGTTCATGGATGATAGGTCCTTCAATGGCTATTAGCCAAGATGGTCAGGGACACAACCCCATGTTCTGGGTGTCCCTAAACTTCTGACTGCCCGAATCTGGGACTGGACAGGTGACAGATCACTCGATAACTATCCCATTCTGTTCATTCCCTCTGAAGCATTTGGCACCAGCCACTGTTGTAAGACAGTATATTGGGCTAGATGGACCATTGGTCTGATGCAGCGTAGCCAATCTTACGTTCTTAGTAGACTTCCAAGAGAGGTTGTGGAATAGCCATCATTAGAGATTTTTAGGAACAGGTTGGACAAATACCCATCACGGATGGTCTAGGTTTACTTAGTCCTGCCCCAGCACAAGAGGCTGGACTTGACTTCTTGAGGTCCCTTCCAGCCCTAGAGTCCTATGATTCTATTATATGGATGTTACTCCCTCTTCTGGATTTGTTCAGTGTTCCCTGTCTCCTCTGTGCCTGTCTTTTAGGCTTTTAGCTCTTTGAGGCAGGAATAATCTTATTTTAGTGTCTTGTACAGCGCCAAGTACCTTGTCAGCATGCAAATAATAAATATAGTAAACAACAAGAAGTTACACAGACAAGATTTCTACAAGTATTTCCAGATGAGGGTCAAGATTTTCAAAAGTCATACATGACTTTGAATGCCTCAAATCCTTGGTGCCCAACTTGAAATACTTTTAAAGGGGCCTGATTTTCAGAAAATGTTGAGCACCCGCCCTCTGAAAAATCAAGACTTTTAAAGTGTCCCAATTTGGGCACCCAAAATTGGAGTCATCCGAGATTACTTTTTAGAATTGTGGCCATATCCTTAAACACAGAGGGCCACATTCTGCTCTTAGCACCATGGATGTAAATCAGAATCTGCCCGCCCATTCTCTGAATTAAAGAACAACAGTGCCCTTTAGAAAACTCAATAGAAATATATAAACCAAGATCACTAAAGGCTGCAAAATTCTCTCCTGTCTCATGAAGGACAAGTATATATAAACACAGAGGAAATAGCAGAAAAATAGGAAAATTAGTTTCAGTTTAAGATTGCAGAGCAGGGATGAAAGGAGGTTTGTGCAGACGCATATAAATGCATCGCTGCCCCAAGCTGGCGAGAATTTCAATGGAAAATAATCAAATATTTCTGTACACCAACCATACAAAACAAACTAGATTCAACTAAATCTGATTTATGCTGAAGAGTGTGCAGTTAGGGAGGAACACATGCACATGGTGTTCTGGTTATATCTCAAAATTAAACTTTGCTGGACTCAAATTTGTGTAACACTTATAAAGAGGTATTTCTCTCCCTTTTTTTTTTTTTCCAACCTCTTCTCTGAAAATTTCTGGGAGCCCTGTTGGAAACCCCAGTAAGGCAACCCAAAGAAAGTTATCTGTGGAGAATTGTGATCACTGCAGCAAAGAAATGAATCTTTATACTCTGGTTAAATTAATCAAGCCCTTCAGCTAAATGATGGTATCTGAAAATAAGGGACATTCTGAAAATGGAAAGAATAGTAGCCAATCAGCAACAAGATCATCTGTTATTAACTATAGATATAGAGTATACAATAATAAAGCCAGATCTTCAACCAAAAATTAAACAGGAATAATACCTACACATTAAGAATAATAATTTACAACAAATACTTCAAAGCACCACTCATATATGCAGTTAATTTATAACTGTAAGACTTCTGATAACATTGTACTTCACTCATGCTTTTATCACTCAGGGAAATTCATCTTATCTTTTGACATTAATAAAAAATGCAATATTTTAAGGGGCATTAATTGCAGAAATAATTAGTGGGCAGATAATGGACATGTACTAAAATGGACGTAGACAAAAATTAAATGGCAAGATTACACAATCTGTGTGGCTATTCCTCTTGACCACTTTTAATTAAATGACAATGTATTGAGACACAGTAAAATAGAAACCATTCTCTAATGGATGACATCACTGTTTACAAAAGCAAATGCACCTTTAGGTCACTAATTTGTATTGTCTCACATTAGTAACAATCAAAATTCATTACTACATAGTGGCTATTGACCATCTCAGTGAAGTCCCTAGTCAGCAAGTATACACGACAGAAACAACCAACACAACTAGAACACTTGGCAGGAGTCTCAGCAAAGAGGCCAAGGACTGCATCCACATGAAGAATAAGCTATCTTCCTGTCCCCTCTGGTCTCTCCCTACAGGTCAAGGTAGAAGCCCACTTACAGCACAGTATGGGAAAGCTCAGCAGTGGAAAAAGTATTAAATATGAGCAGAGGAATGTGTAACAAGATTCAAAGATATCGATTCAGAGGGTACTGAAGCTATACATTATGTCAATAATCAGTAATGAAGCACAGACAGCCCAGATGAAAAAAGAAAGCACAGAAAGTGAATGTGCTTTACAACAATGGATTCTTTTAAGTGAAAAATATGAACTCTTCTGAAAAGATACACACTGAAGAACATTATTGTTTGACTTCGGTGCATTCATTTCAGCAATCTTTGACACAATATTCACAACACAGGCTCAATTAATTCAAACCTTTCTGATTCAAGACTTCCTGTAATCCAAAACAAGGTCAACTCCCCCAGCATCTATTGCCTTGAAAATTCCACTCCGTCAAAACCTTGACTGCCGGGGCTTACTCAATGTCTCCCATGACATTCGGATGATCAAGGTTATACTGTACTAGTGAGTCACATTAACTATTTTATTTAATCTAAGCATATGTAATGTGCTGTATTTTCCCCATTGAAAAAATATTTGGTTTACTAAAGATAAAAGTTACATGTTGTACTTCTGTTCATGTTTTTGGCACTTTCAGCCTAACAATGGGTTAGATCATGGCCAACCCTTACACAGTCACACAGGAGCATAAGAGGAAGTTAAAACCCTGCTCCCGCACACACCTGTCTACATAATCTCCCCAGGCACAGAGAGAAAAGCAGGGGCTGTGTGCCCAGCACTTCTCAATCTTGCCCAAATCAGAGAGGCACAGTTGGCTTGGTTCCACCCACACACTAGCCAACAAAACTGAGCTTACAGGGTGTGGACAGTAATCTCCCTTTCAGTTCAATAATACCATCACCATTAATGCACACAGAGCTGAAAATCACATTGTGACATTCAACCTTAACCCCTGCATTCTAGTGTTATGTTGTTTAATCTTTCAATGACAATTATCAACTTAAAATTACTAGCTGGCACCTCTACATAACATACACTAGAGAAAGAATTCAAAACTTCTTACCTGTTTAAAAACACACGTTTCTACCATGTACTTACTATTGACTTCCTCAAAAAGTCAACTGTACTGTATACACTACTAAATTAAATCTTACCCACTGAATTATACAGATGCATACAGATTCATATGTGTACTAACAGTATGTTATACAACAAAGCAGCAAGTTAATGGCTTGAAATCAAGGGTGAGCGCTGCCATGTGATTTTTCAGTTATTTGGGTTGGATACTGAAGTCAGTGGTATTGTTAAACTGAAAGTGAGAGTGTTAGAGAGGGTTACTAGCTGAGGAGCGTCATCACAGTTGCCAGCTAACACTTTGAAACTGGCATTGCACTGGATGTGAGTGGTCTATATCTTTGTTGCCT
This sequence comes from Terrapene triunguis, assembly GCF_002925995.2. Lineage (NCBI taxonomy): Eukaryota > Metazoa > Chordata > Testudines > Emydidae > Terrapene > Terrapene triunguis. The sequence continues at coordinate 80,043,799 of NW_020664447.1, forward strand.
TGCTTATGATTTCTTGCTTTTAGTGTAAGGAAATAACAGAGTCAACGTTGCTCAAATGTAACAAAGTACTTGGTGTTGGATAAAAGTTAGTACTAGATCTGGTGCAAACCTTTCAGGAGGAGCAATGTAAATGAATCTTCCCAATTCCCATGATTGGTAGTGGAAGCATTTATTCCAGTACAGTATGTGATGAAAAGATTCATAATGGGTAATTTTGGTGTGCTTCTGTACCATAGCTGGCATCAAAGGAGTTTAATCAATTACATCATCTTCCCCCCGCGCCCCAGAGAAAAAATAGTCCATTATATCCAAACCAAAGGAAATCCTTAACGGGAGACCTCTTAGAAGCAGTGTAGAGTACAGATCTTTGATAGATCCCTGAATGATTAGAAATCTGAGCAAGTTTCAAATTTTCTCAGAATAGCTTCATAAAATTCTGGAATCAGCACTGCCTCCCTCTGTCAAGCGTTCTGCTTTCACCATCTATGTGCCACGGGTTGAACTGGGGGAGAGAGGATAACTGGTGGTGGTAGTACTTTCCAAGTTCCACCCACAAAATAAGCAGCACCCATATGGATCATCAACATGAGAGGCTGCTCAAAGGAGACCATACAGCTGTTCCAAATATGATTGTGTACGTTTGTCAGGATCCTGGGTGAAGGTAGACAGGACTAGTAGCAGGACCTTGGGAACCAGGAACTGAAGCTAAGGGTCAGAGCCGGTATCAGAGTCAAGTTGAAGCTCCAAGCCAAAGTCAGAATCAGGAATCAGGCTGAGGGTCAATACCAAGTATCAAGGCCAGTGTTGGGGTTCAGGGGCTCAATTAGGAGTCCCAGTCAGAAGTTCAGAAGTTCAGTACTGGGAGTTCAGAAGCAGAGTGGTCATGGCAGCTAGCTAGAGATCCATACTGGTGCCTGGACACTTCCTGGTATGCTCCATGGGCTTATACATTAACAAGGAGCCAATCAGGGATCACTAGGACAACTGTCAGTTGGATCACTTGAGGCGGAACTTCCTGTGGAGTGAAATCTCTGCATCTTGTGGGTCACAGGAAGTAGCCAGGTTATAGCTGCTGCCAGGTAGGGTGACCAGATGTCTCGATTTTATAGGGACAGTTCCGATATTTGGGGCTTTTTCTTATATATGCTTCTATTACCCCCCACCCCCTGTCCCGATTTTTCACATTTGCTGTCTGGTTACCCTACTGCCAGGTGCCCTTTGGGAATATTGGTAGCTAGAGTCTTACACTGTTTGGGAGGAAGAGGGGGGTTATAATGAATGCTAACAGTGTGGAGTCCAAGATAGCAACTTCAGATAAGTGCTGGTAGACTGTGTCACCACAGTTCAACCCAAGTCCTGTATCATACTTAGGGCTTAATCAACATTCTGAAACCCATTGAAATCAATGGGACTCTGTCAGTAATAAGTGCTATGCCCCCTAGCAAGTGTTGACAGAATCAAGCCCAATTATTCTCCATCTGAAATCACCAGTAATTTTGCCAATGACTCCAAAGGGATTAGGATATATCCGTCACTGATCCACTTGCCCTGAACCCCAGACAGAGTGGGGCAGATGAAGACACACATGACACAATTCTCTGAGATGCTCCTTGCCCCACAGAACCGTACTAGAGCCTGATCCACCACAGAAATAAAAGGAAAATGTCCCATTGACTTCAGTGGTCTTTGGATCAGGTCCTAGTTCCCCTACCTCACTGGTACTACCCCGGAGAGATGTGGGGAAGGGACAAGATTTAATTGGGATCTACTGTACATAAAAAAAATAGGTTTACAATGGATTTTATATGGCTGCATAGTCCTGATTGTAGAAATAAAGCATGCTGAAATACCAGCCTGTACTAATAATCTAATAACAAAAATATGATGAACAGCAAAACAATTTTACTGTAAACTTGTTGCATGACCTTAAAAGGCACTTTAGTCAATTAAAGAATATTATGTTTTAAATATAGATTTCTAATCACCTGTAGGCAAATCCTCAGTGGGTGTAATTGACAATCTGACAATTTACACCCACTGAGGATCTGTCCCTCATGGTTAGTAGGGCCCAAAGATTATTAAACAAATGTGGTTCCTATTCTCGTCAACATGGTGTCCCGTCAGATTCCATTCTGCAAAACTCCTTTGGTCACGGACAACAAACTGAATTGTATTTGAAATCAGAATTTTAATTAAAATCAGCCTCTCTGAGCCTGCTGCTGGCAGTTATTTTCCTGCTGAAAAGGGACAGCTGCTTCCATTGGCAGCCTGATGTCAGGGATTGTTAAACCAGTATTAATGCAGGATGGAAGCAGTGAGAGCACGCAGCAGCAGAAGGGTGAGCTAAGGATGAATTCAGAGTCTTACCTCTGAGTGGCTTTCACTTTCACCATTTCAGTTATTATGCTGCTATTTCAATTCCTGGGATTTGTGGTTGTTTTTCCATTTGTTTTTGGCTCAACTGGTGCACAACACCAATTAAAATTAGATAAAGAAAATGTCAGTTTCTCCAAATACATCATCATTTGTGAAAATGTTCCCTCAGTACATATTAAATCCAGGTTTTGTTTGCAGTAAGCAAGCATTTGAAACAGCTGCCCTTTTTGGGGTGGACTTAAGAGAATTTGATTTTCTTCACATTTAATATTCAACATTTCTAGCTTTATGCATATATTATTCCATAAAGCTATTCTACAGAATACCTATTCTAAATAAATACTGTCTTCTTATTTCAAGGGATTTAAATTAGGTTTCAGGTAATAACTAACAGCAAAGGACTAACATTCCCATATAATTAATTGAAAAAAACAGTAGTGAATATAGATGGATTTCTTGTTTTTGTAGGCATTAATATTCAAATGCAATCAGCTTCCCTTAAATTAATGTTTGCAGAGGTACTGGACCCACTCTAAGCATCCACAGTAATTCATCCCCAGAGAAGAGTGAATCAGAATCCAAAATGTAATATCTGAGTTTGAAGTACACACTTCATCTTTGCTAGATTTTCCTACAGAGCTTCAGGAGAAAATGATGGGGTATATCACGTACAGTAGTTATACTTATCACATTTTTCCCTATAAAGATACTGTACTGTTTAGTTTAAGAATACCCTTGAAGTTCACAGAGTAAATAACTGTTATTCCTCTAAAAACAAAAAGATATAGAAGCAAAGGTATAGCGACCTCACAAATCAACCTGAGCTATTAAACTAATCCAATACTCTTAAACTAGCTGTTAAACTAACCTAACTTTGGGTGACATCCTAACCCCACTGAAGTCAATAGGATTTTTGCTTTATTTGTCTTTTGATTCTAAGGAATACAAAATGGAAAGAGTTCTATGTAAACAAATTAAACTGTAAAATGCATCATTTTAATCAGTAAGATAAGCTTAATTCCCTGTCTGCATAGCTTAACTACATAAACAACAAAGTTAAATCAAAACATAAGGAAAGTGCAAAGATCAGCAGTAGATGTGATTTTAAATCAATAGTGGATATATGATAGTATAAAGTAGAATTTGCTACTTATAGGGAAAATGTAATGATCATGTAAGATGCTGAGAAATTTCATCTGAGCATTAAACTATGTGCAGTTTCCTGCCTAAGAGGAAAAATTAGAGAACAAATTCAACTCTCTGTTATGCCAAAGATCTTCTCTTCATCCAAGAACAGAGGAGCTATTGGGTTTACACAATTTTTATGTCAATTAAAATGTTCCATATAAACAATCTATACTTGTCCAAACTAACAGACTACCACTTCCAAGTCTTTCTGGGCAATAGTTTAGAAAGAAATACTGTATTACAATTTAAAATAAGCAAATTGCATCTATTTTGGATCAAACAAAGAATTACATGCTATTCTTCAGTTGAATAGTTCACGTTTGTCAGAGTCTATCTGGCTGCAACAGTCTATTTTTATATTGTCTCAAACTTGTCCAGAAACTAGCTATAATTCTCTCTATTATTGATTAACAAAGCCTTTCAGTTGCATTAAATTAGGAGATTAAGAGGTGTGTTCCTTCCAATTTTTATGTTATGTTTTGTCATTAGTAGAATACAACATTGCCAAACCCTGACCACAGAAATGGTAAAAATAAATACCAAAGGTCTGGGAAGAGAAAGCCTACAGCCATGAAGAGAAGGTAACTTCAAGGGAGTATCCTGGAAATTAAGATTTATAAAATCACCAAGATCTGAAAGAAACAAATTTCAGATGTTGCATAATGCCATTTTATATGGCTAAAAATAATGGAGTTATGGTGCAAATGCCAGGAAAAAAAATCTCTGGAAAACTGCGCACTTATGTTCAAAGAAAAGCCCTGAAACGAGCACATTATTTGAAGAGTTGGTAAGAATTCAGACACAATATAATGAATTCTAGATTTATGTTGAGAAGGCCATTTGTTTAACGCAGTTCCATCTTACTTAAAATGATCATTTTCACAGAAGTAAGGCATACTGTGTGTGTAATATGAGTTTTAGTGTTGTTTCTGGCATTGGGCTGATAAAAACACTTACAAGCTCAGTAACCTACTCATCTCAGTTCCACGTTTTAAAGTAGTCTAACATTCCTGCCTCTCTACTGCATAGTGAACTCCTACATTCTTGTTAAACTATTCATGCCTCAGCTCCACAGCTTATTCAAAAAATGTTAAACCATTGCTGGATAAAATCTTTACATTCTAAGAAGTGAAGGTCACCTCGCAAAAGATTATTCTACTCGTGATCCCGAAAGATTTCTTCTTGAATAGACATTTGCTTTAATGCTGCTTTACAATTCCCCTAGTCAGCTGTGGACTGAAAACGGAAACATCCATGTTCATTTCAGATGAGGAGCACATCACAGTCTGGACAATTCAAGGCTTCAAGGTTTTATTTTTCTAAAGACATTACAAAAATGTGGTAAACTCTATTACACTTCCCAAATGCAGCAAAGTGAAGCAACAATTTTCTGATTCTTCATCCCTTTTTGGGTCCTGTTATCTCACTACGCAGCATGGGTGAAATCCTGACTACACTGAAGTCAATAGGAGCTCTGCCTATATAGTATTTGTGGCCCAAGAATCAGCACTAAACAAAGAGTGACATACAGTGATGAAACTTGCCCACAGTAGAAGATGCTCAGCAGTGTGCTGATCATCTTCCACCAACAGAGCTGGAACCCAGTTTGCCAATTCACAAGTCAAGTCTTCTATGGGACAAGAGCCACTTGATAGAGTCTTGACAAGATATTGTTGCCATCACAATATTTAGGTGCTGCAGATGACGAACTAACCTTATTTCCATCAGGCACATATGTCTGTTTTCATTCTTCTGAATGATGTTAGTTGATTGAACTCTGTAGCCATTGAAAACAAGTCCTGTTATAAAACTTCTGTACAGCACAGAGTTTGGTATAATTTGCCATAGTCTTCTCAGAAGGGGTCCAGATCTAAGCAAATAGTAAGTCTCATTCCTAAGAAAAGTCATCTTTCTGTATCATGCCTGAAGTCACTATGAAAAAGGTAGAGAGACTAGCACTGTCCCTCCCCAAGTACTCGATCTGTATTCAGTCTGTATAAAGCTGCAAGTTAAGTTCAGCTCCATGGAGTTCAATTTCTGGACTAGGCTGCTGCCTTTGCTATGGAGCAAACCACTCTGATGGCTACAATTATATGGTATCACCTTAGGGTCAAATCTTCTCATGAGTTCTCCACTGCAGAGTTCTAATAGGAGACTGATAATCAACACAGTTATTCCACCCCATAGAATCAGTGTTCTATCTACTGTTCTTTACAGTCTCTCAGGCACTATGCATTATATTTCTGTTTTGAGTGCCAAACAGGGTATTACTTAAGGAGAGAGGAGCATGTTGGGGGCGGGGGGCCTAGATAGTCTACATTTCCCCCTCCACCTCCCAAAAATGTGTTTCTCTATTTGGGGCATGAGTTATAATAATCCATTTCTGAAGAGCCCTCTTTCATCTCTGTCCCTTAAGATGGTGTGCAGAACAATAAAAACATTATTCCAGCTTTTATTGCACTTCAGAGAAGTGGAATTAATAGCAGAGGATACAACACATACAGGACCAGCTAAGATTGTATTAAAACTCAACGTAGGGGAAAAAAATGTTAGGTGATCTGAGACACTGGTCAAAGGGCAGCAAGACCTGTACTAACTAGGAGTAATTGCTCCACTGTAGTTACTTGGGATGAGTAGCCACTTATGGGAGGAGAAATTATTTATTTGCAGATTTAGGTCTCATCCAAAGTTCAATGAGATTAATACAAGTCTTTCCCATCTCTTTTACGTTTTCTGTCCTAACACATTAACTACATGTAACTAAAAAGATACGAGGTGTGGGAAGTTTTATATGCTTTTGCACTGGGAATTAGAAAATAGAAAATAAACATGTAAATATACCATTTCAACACATCCTCTAGATCAAAGCAGAACTGATGTTTTTAATTTTAGCTTTTTGAGGTTTTGTTTTTATAAGTTGCTGAATTTATTTTGTAGCAGCTGGTAAAAAAAACAAACTTTACCACAAGGCTAGAAATCAAATTTACCAAATTAAGAAAAACTAGAACCAAAAAACCTCAAAAGGGGAAAAAGAAAATTTAAAACGTAGACACATACATATGTATAATTATACATTTAAATGTACATACACACACACACACACACACACGAGGTTAGTGACTGTAGACCATAGACCACATGTAGATGGGTGAAAACCATCCATACCCAAATGTGCTATTGTATTGTACAGCATTTAGAATAATGTATTCTCTGAGATCTCCAATGCTGAGGATTGGGAAGATACAAGAGTTTTCCTTGATAGAAGTCTTTATACATTCAAAAGAAATACAGGCTCTAGTTCTAACAGCAGGGTTTACCCCTTAGCAACTACATCAGTTTGGCTTAACAGACTGAAGGCACATAAATGCAACTGAAATTGTGAATAATGTCAAATTTAATATAAAAGGCTCTGGTACCATACTACAAAGGTAGCCAGCTGAATTCACAGTGTTCTATTGAATCTTTCCACCATCCCATCAGATTGTGGGTGTGATGCGGTGCTGCAAGTTGTGTGGACCCGTAGAATATCACAAGCCTGTGAAATATTTTAGTTTCAAAGTTTCTCCCTTGATTGGTGTGTAACTCCCTCAGCCCCCAAGTCTGGTGAAGAATTCATTCACTAGGATCCCTGTCACAGCCTTTTGACTTCTTATTGGGTAAGCCTCAGGCCATTTTGTGAAATAGTCCATAGCTACCAGCAAGTATTGATTGCCCGCCTCTGTCTCAGGCAAAGACCCAACGCACATCAGTGGGAATATGCTCTACTGGTGCTCCCATGAGACACTGCTGCAAAGGGGCTCTCCCTGTCTTAGAGAGACCCTTCTTTGAATCACATTTCCTGCACCAATATTCTGCATTTTACCCAATAGAAATTCTCCCTTCACTTGGCTAAGGTTTTTGCAACTCCAAAATATCCAGCAGTTTTAAAATCATGACATAACATCAGAACCTCCTTTTTCAATGTATCTGATACAACCAGCTGGTATCTGTATCCCTCTGGCTGCTTTCTCCCATCTATTATAGAACATTCCATCTTCCAATCCAAGCTTTCCCACTGTGACCAGAAAGCTTTTACTGTGGTGTTGCAAGGTGACAACTTTCCAGGGTGACTGTGTTTGCCAGCTGATTTTCCAATCACACACTATTCTGATATCAAAATCCAATCTGCTCTTTAGGAAACTTAGTTCTGGAGTGCATTCCTGCTACCCCACTCCTATTGTTCCAGTGGATGAAGTAGGAACATTTGCACTTCTGCATACTATGTGAAGAGAGGAGAAAGCCATCTCTTCTGAGCACACTCATTCACTTGAGCAACTAATACTTTGCTCCCCTGGTCAGGGCAGTGTATGCAATTATCACACCCACCAAGGCATCAGCATTACTATGTGCTTTTGCCCAGGCCTGTGTGTAATTGTGAAATCAGAGCACTGCAATTTTTCCAACCACCTGGCAAGTTGCTTCTCAGGATTCCTTAATCTAAACAGCCATTGCAGGAAAGCATGGTTTGTCCTAACCATAAACTTCCTCCCATATAAATAAGTGATGAAAATGTTCTATATATTTAACCACCACTAGGAGTTCTTTGAGGGTGGTGGGATAATTTCTTTCATGAAAACTTAGACTTTTGCTGTAAAAGCCACCAGCCTCTCAAGCCCTCTGTGTCCTTGTGTCAGTACTGCGCCCAACATGAAAGGGGTTTTGAAACATGGGTAGACCAAGACAGGTGCAGCCACTAGAGCCTTTTTCAACTCTGAAAATGCTGCATCACACTCTGCTGACCACTGAAATGATTTCCATTTCTTACCCAACCTAAGCAATGGTTTTGCAATATTAGCAAACCCACAAATAAACCTTCTGTAGCAGGAGCAGAGTCCTACAAAATTCTGCACATTTGTGTGTGTCTAGGGATTCCGCCAGCTCTGTAAAGCTTTTCTGCAGTGGAAATTCTCTCCTCACTAATTGTGTGCCCAAGGTAAAGGGCCTCTTTCGGAAACAACTCACATGTAGTTGGATTTAATTTCAGATTGGCATCCTTCAGCTTATCCCAGGCTACTTGTAAGTGTATCAGTTCTTATGCAAAGGTTTTAGCATGCACCAAGATATAATCTAGGTATAAGAGACAGGCTGAGAGGGGCATGCCATGGAATCCCTCTCACATGTGGCTAGTGCATTGCACAAGGCAAAAGCCATCACTTAAAATTGCCACAGACCTTGCCCTTCTGTGAAGGCAGTTTTTCCAGTTTTGCATCCACTTCCACTTGCCAATACCCACTTTTAAGATCCAGTGTAGAAATCCAGATTGAATGTGCTACGTCATCCAGAGTATCATCTATTTGTGGTGCGCGATAAGAATCCAAGTGACTTCATTTAGTTTTTGATAGTCCACACAGAATCTGGGGCTGCCATCCTTTTCCTTAACTGGAATTATGGATAAGGCCCAAGGGTGGTTGAAAACTCATTTATGCTTTCCTAATACATTTCCTCAATGGCCTGTAATGCCTCTTTCCTCTTTGCTACTGGTTACTGTTTATTGGGTTGTTTTCCCCTACTATCGAACTTATGCTAGACTAGTACAGTACAACCTATACCTTTGTTTGACAGGGAGAACAACTCCTGATTCCTAATCAGAAAGTCTTGTAGACCATTCTGCTGTTCCCCATTTAAGTGTACACCACTGTGCCGGAACAAGCACAAGGGTTAGTCTGCACGGTGCCGCAATGCACGCTACCGGGGTGTGATTTCTAAAGCACCCTAATGTGTTTCACACTAATTGGTCCATGCAAACCCTGCTGGTGCACACTAAGAGTTTCCTAGTTTCAAACAGCACTATGTAAAGTGCACTCGGGAACTTTTAGTGCACACCCCAACAGGGTCTACATGGACCAATCAGGATGTAAGACATGCATGTTGCCACTCCATGTAGACAAGCCCCAGCAGAACTCTGTGAGCTCACCTTTACCCCTTGGCCCCTTGTAGTTTTCTTCTATATCAGCATTTACTAGATCAATTGGTTCACATTCTGCAACCATGGCTCTCTTCATTACTATTTGCTGCTTGTTGGAAACATTCAGCAAATGAATCTGTTCCTGTTTAAGCGCCACAACAGCTTTAGCAGCTAAGATTCCCCCAAGACCCTGGGTCTCAAAACAGGTTTCAACCACTGCCCATCTTCCTTTTTCTGGAAAGCTACCATAGCCTGTAGCTGTTATAATGACTTCCGCCCATGGAAGCAGGGAAACTTGTTCACTGTGAGCCAACTGCCTACAAACCATTTGTTTCACGTGGGCTACTTCTTTAGCGGGAATTTCTACAGACTGGATTTGTAAGACACCAGCCTGGCAATTATTACAAAGTTATTAGCCATAAAAAAATCCAAACAATTATCAGCTCATCCACCATTTTGGCTAGCCAGACTTCTTGCTCTAATTCCAGAGGTCCAATTTTCAAACCCAATTTTCCCAAATAACTCCCTAGTCATTGTCTCTATTTGAGGCAAATTAGTTGGTTCAATTTGAATCCCCTATTCCCTAGGCTTTTTAGCATGTCCGGTTTAATAGTTTATGTTTGAGCCAGTGTCCACTATGCCCACACTTTTCACAAATCCTGATATGCACTCAATAGCCAAACTTCCAATATTGTTCTTTAGCTGCCCAGATTTTTTTTTTTAAATGGCGCTGGTCCTTGCCAAGATTTGCCCCTTCAGCATGGTGTCCCTCCATTTCCCAGCTAGGAAAGAGGCTTTCATTAGATACTTGTGTTGCTCTATTCTGGCCCACCTTATATTTACAATAGTCTCTTTTATTATTCATTTTCCCCACAGTACTAGCATTTAACTGAACTGCTTCCCTTAGTTTTGCATGATTGCCAATTTCCCTTGTTTTACAAACCGCATTTATCAGTTTTTCTAACTGTTCAATAAGGTCATGAACCAGATTAGAAACACCTTTTTCCTCATACATAGCTGACTCAGAGCTATACTTATAGCCTAGGGCTCACGTCACTCAGCTTCCCTTTTCCTCACTAGCAGCTGCTTCCTCTTCCAGTGCACCTCTGCAAGGAAAGATTCAAGTTCAGTAGCAAATTCCATAGCTTCTGTGTGTCTTTGGGCTCCTTTTGCTCATCTTGATCTGCAAATCCAAGTCCAGCTGGGCATCTATAAAATGGTCCGTTGCCAATTTACCCTGGAAGTCCTCCTTGGTGTCTGAATATGCCAGGAATGCAAATCTTCTCAGGTCCTCTGTCAGGCGAGGTGGGGTCTTCTTCCCTCTCCTTCTAGCTCTATGTAGCTGCAAGTGAGGGTTGAATTTAGACACCATCTTATATAACCTCACATCAGTATGAAATTATGCCCCCAGATTGTATTTGGAGTCCATAGCAAAAGAGTGCAAACACAGGCCACTGCAGCAATTGTTCCACCAGGTGCTCTGCCCAACATAGTTGTCCACACCTGAATAGGAAGCCACAGTTCAAAAGTACCTCTCAAACTGAAAAGAAAAAACAAAGTTGTTTGCATGGAATGGAGAGTGAGGGATTTCCAAAGGCATAAACTAAGACTGAATTTCCAATCTTTTTCCACCAACGAATCTATATAAAACTCCATATTTTGATGCCTCAGGGTCACTCCCATTGGTTTGACACAGCAAAGTTTGTTGATGTTCAAGGTTGCAAGACCCATCTGTTTACTCAGGTTTTTGTCTGTCAGCCTAGTTGGAAGGGGGTGCTTTGAGAGTTCCAACTTTTTTTGCTGGGGGTTTCTTTAGAGCCAACATAATTTGTTACTGTGTTCGTTTAGAAGCTTTAATTTGTGGTTTTGAAGATTGTGTAACTGCACTGAGAGGTGGCAAGAGGCCCATATGAGGAGTTCAGCAATAAGTTTAACAATACAGTAAATAACTGTTCAGTGATTTGCCCTGTACTGAGCACCATGGCATGCACTATAAGTTATTAGTCCAAGCTCAAGACAAAGAACAGTCCTAGTGCATTAAAATGTCTTTATGAGGTGCCTAGTAAAAAGGAGATAAAAATGCAGTTCCATTTGGATAACAGAACACTGAATCACTTCACTCACTGTTGTCACACATTAAGGATGACCCACAGTTGGCCTCTGGACTGAGGGCACAGATAGATTATTTCGCAATACTGTAGTCTATTCTGGAATAGAAGAAGAATAATGAGGATAATACTTTTCACAGGGCCTTTCTCCATGGTTCTCAAGACAATTTACATGAACATTAAGCCTTCTAGACCCTTGTGAGGTAGAACATAAGAAAGGCCGTATCGGGTCAGACCAAAGGTCCATCTAGCCCAGTATCCTGTCTATCGACAGTGGCCAATGCCAGGTGCCCCAGAGGGAGTGAACCTAACAGGCAATGATCAAGTGATCTCTCTCCTGCCGTCCATCTCCACCCTCTGACAGACAGAGGCTAGGGACACCATTCCTTACCCGTCCTGGCTAATAGCCATTAATGGACTTAGCCACCATGAATTTATCCAGTTCTCTTCTAAACTCTGTTATAGTCTAAGGCCTGGTCCACACTAACCCCCCACTTCGAACTCAGGTACGCAAATTCAGCTACGTTAATAACGTAGCTGAATTCGAAGTACCTTAGTTCGAATTTACCGTGGGTCCAGACGCGGCAGGCAGGCTCCCCCGTCGATGCCGCGTACTCCTCTCACCGAGCTGGAGTACCAGCGTCGACGGCGAGCACTTCCGGGATCGATCCGGGATCGATTTATCGCGTCTAGACAAGACACGATAAATCGATCCCAGAAGATCGATTGCTTACCGCCAGACCCGGAGGTAAGTGTAGACCTACCCTTAGCTTTCACAACCTCCTCAGGTAAGGAGTTCCACAAGTTGACTGTGCGCTGCGTGAAGAAGAACTTCCTTTTATTTGTTTAAACCTGCTGCCTATTAATTTCATTTGATGACCCCTAGTTCTTGTATTATGGGAATAAGTAAATAACTTTTCCTTATCCACTTTCTCCACATCACTCATGATTTTATATACCTCTATCATATCCCCCCTTAGTCTCCTCTTTTCCAAGCTGAACAGTCCTAGCCTCCTTAATCTCTCCTCATATGGGACCCATTCCAAACCCTTAATCATTTTAGTTGCCCTTTTCTGAACCTTTTCTAGTGCCAGTATATCTTTTTTGAGATGAGGAGACCACATCTGTACGCAGTATTCGAGATGAGGGCGTCGATTTATGTAAGGGCAATCATATATTCTCAGTCTTATTCTCTAGTTAAGTGTTATTACCTCCATTTTACAGATAGTGAACCTAAGGCAGAGAGGTATGCAGCCAAATTTTCAGAAGTGTTCATTGAAGTCAATGTAAGCTGCAGATCCTCAGCGCTGCTGAAAATCAGGCACCCGACATCTCAATTGATCACACAACAGAGGCATTCAGAATTAGTGAACACTTTTGAATACTTAGGACTACGTGAGAGCAAGTCAGTGGCAATGCTGGGTATGGAATCCAGAGCTTCTGGCTACGAATCCCGTGCTCCATCCCGTAGACAATACTCCACCCATCTATTTAAAGTCTTTTGCTCCATCACCAGTTGTCACGAGACTTTATATTCATGCTCCTCTTGATCATGGAAAGGGGTTTTTTTCTATGCATTATGTTATTTGCTGTCTCTGTCTGTTTGGGGTCTTTTTAAGTGAACTTCCAACCTGACTTAGTCAATGTTGATTTAACTGGTTCCATACTTTACAGACCCCACTGCATGCAGCAAATCCCATCCTACCACTTCAGATTAAATTTGATAATACATATTTGTTACCCAGAAGATGCCCAGAAGATCAAGTAGACAAGAAATGGTCTAACTGTCCCAATAAAGGCAGTGCTCAGATATTACTGCGATGGGGGACAGATATATACCCAGATAACCAGGACAGGTCTAGATTTTTGGAGGCTTAGAATTTCTCAGAAAGAAAGAGACAAGATGGTCATGAGATAAAGGCACCAGACTGAGACTGAGGAAGTCTGAGCTCTATTCCCTATTCTGCCACAGGCCTCCATTCCCTGTCTGTAAAATGGGGATAAATAGCATTTCCTTTCTGCTTAGGTTGTAAGGCCCAGCCCCATTTCAATGGCAGTTAGGAACCTAAATACCTTTGAGGATCTGGGTCTAAGCTCTTTGGAGGCAAAGACTCATCTCTTAGTGTATGTTTGCACCTTGCCTAGCATAGCAGGGCGCTGATCTCAATTGCAGCCTGTAGGCATTTCTGTGCTGGAAATAAGAAAGAACAGTAATGTTCAATGACAAGAAATTACCCCCCAGGGATCAGAGTGGATAGACTGAAGAGCCAACAGGTCACAAGTTCACCTCCAGTCTGGCACCTGCTTGTCACTGTGAACTGATACTTGGTCAAGGTGAACTCAAGGCTTCTGCTTTCTGCAGCAGAGGGAAGAGCCGGCAGGGGTTATGTAAGATTACAACTGGAGAGGGGGCCACAGCTCTGCAAAGAGGCGAGAAGGATCTCTCCCTTCACCACCCGCAGCAGCTCGGGGACGTTTCAGCTTTCGGACAACAGCTACCCCTAGTGGCGAGGAGTCGCTTCCCTTTTCTCTCTCCCCTCTCGTTTACTTCGTGCTGTCAACAGGTTTAGTAACTAGAGGCAGCGAGTGGTCATTAACCTGGCAAGCGCCCCCGTCCCCTCCTCCAGGGCAGACCCCCCGCGGCTGCAGCCCAGCGAGGCCGTTTGCAGTCGCTCCCCAGCCTGGGCGCAGGGCGCACCGCGGGCTGCCAGGGGACCGGGAGTTTGCTCATCAAAGGCAGAGCAAAAGCGAAGCGCCCCTTAAGCAAATGCACCTCCTGGGTACCGCCCCTTCCAGGGCCCAGCCCTCCACGGTAGCCAAGGCGGAGGGTACCCCTGTCCCATCCCCGGACCCCCAGCCTCTCCCAGGCCATTGCCCGGCCGCTGCGCCGGGGGAAGGTCGCCCTGCAGACACGCGGCGGCTTGCGCCAGCCTCTGTTCCCGAAGTTAAGGGAAGTGGCGCGTCAGGGGCCTGGGGAGGGGAACACTCGCAGCAATAGTCGCGATCAATCGGAGGGAATTACTGGTTCTGCCCCCGGGGAGCGGGGTCACGTCACCCGGGGCGGAGGCGCCGTGGGGGCGCGCGGCTATGGCTGGCCCGTGCGCTGCCTCCCCACGTGCGCTGCCCCCCAGGCGCGCACACCCCTGGAGCGCAGTGGGGAGGGGGCGGGGCCGCGGAGCTCGCCTGTTGCATTGTCCAGGCCGGGTTGTTTGTAAGGGGGTGTGTGTGTTTGTTATCTGCGCCGGAGCCCCCGGCCGTGCCCTGGCTCTCGGCTGCTGCCGGAGAGTGGCTGCTCCCTGCTCCGTGGCACGTCCCTTGCAGCTCCTGCCGGGTCTCTCTCCTCCTCCCTGTGTATTTTAGGTCATTGGAGTGGAGGGGTAGGTAATCCCCGGGCTTAAGTTCCAAAGGGGCGGGTTCTGGCCGGAGGTGGAGTCACTTTTCATTTAAATCCCTGACTATAAAATGGGCTTAAAGAGACGCGGGATCTCAGCTGAGCTGCACAGAGCCCGGCAGGCAGGCGTGTGTCGAAGGGGGCGGGAGCCCAGCCGCCGTCAAGATGCTCCACTCCCTCGGCGTTCACACCTTGCAGCTGCTCACCCAGGTCGCTGCCTGCATCCTCCTGTTCCCCCGCTTCCTGCTCACCGCGCTGATGCTCTGGCTCCTGGATTTTCTCTGCATCCGGAAGAAGGTGCTGCTGGTGGGCAGCAGGGCGGAGGAGGAAGCCAGTCCTGGCCAAGAGCCACCCCCGGACGACCCCCCGGTCTGCGTGTCCGACTCCAACCGCATGTTCACCCTGGAGTCCCTGAAAGCCGTGTGGCACGGGCAGAAGCTAGACTTCTTCAAGTCAGCCCACGTGGGCTCCTCCGCCCCCAACCCCGAAGTCATCCAGCTGGACGGGCAGAAGCGGCTCAGGATCCTGGACTACGCCCGAGGCAAGAGACCCCTGATCCTGAACTTTGGGAGCTGCACCTGACCCCCCTTCATGGCTCGCCTGAGGTCCTTCCAGCGCCTGGCTGCGCACTTCGTGGACATCGCTGACTTCCTGCTGGTCTACATCGAAGAGGCTCACCCCTCCGACGGCTGGGTCAGCTCGGACGCAGCCTACCAGATCCCCAAGCACCAGTGCCTCCAGGACAGGCTGACGGCGGCTCAGCTGATGCAGGAAGGGGCGCCTGGCTGCCCCCTGGCAGTGGACACCATGGACAATGCTTCCAGCGCCGCCTATGGTGCCTTCTTTGAAAGGCTCTACATCATCCAGGAGGAGGTGGTGATGTACCAGGGAGGCAGAGGACCAGAGGGCTACAAGATCTCCGAACTGCGGAGCTGGCTCAACCAGTACAAAAACCGGCTCCAGAGCCCCAGCACGGTGGTCATCCACGTGTAAAGGAAACGGAGCCTGTGCTGGGGTGAGGAGGGGGGTGTCCTACACGGGGGGTGGTAGGAGCTGTTCTCCGCTCCCTCGGGACTGCAGGCTGCTGTGTGAGTTTCATGCAAGTGCCATTGTTGCCCCTTCTCTGATCGAATCATGTTGATTTGCCAGCCCAGCTCCGTTCATGCTTCATGTCCTTGTGCATCTTGTAAATACCCCTTTTTTTGTAAAAACAAAGCGTTCCCTATTTTTATGGAGGTTTTTCTAGGGGTCTGGGTCGTGTGTGTGTGTGCGCGCGCTTGTGTGTACGAGTGGTCTCTGCTGAGTGCCCGGAAAACACTAGTTGGAATTTCTAGTATCGCTTGGTGACGACCGATTTTGAAATGGTTTTCAAAATACCAGGGAATCGAGTCCGATGTTGTTAGATACTAGAAGTGCCACTAGCCGGGGCAAAACGGAATGTCCTATTTATGGGATCTCTCTCCTCTTTTTGTAAAATGTGCGTTCATTTTTTATGAACTTTTTATAGTAATAAAGATCTGGAATAAATACACGCCTGCTCTTGGCTCCCTTTAACGGAACTGATCAGCTAATGAAACCTCTACCTTGTAACCTCTCTCCGCCCCTCCACACTCTCCGAGCTGCTGGGGATCAGGCGAGCTGGTGCAGGGGCTGGAGGCGCGCGCTATCCTGGGCACTTAGTGGACCCCTATCGGCTCTCTGCAGAAAACCTGCCCGGATGGTGCCTTACAGCCTTCCCCGCTGAGATGCAAAATGCTGCTGGGCAGAGGAAACCGCTGGGCTCCGGCCATTAATGGCCATAGACACCTTTAAAAAAAAAACCCCAGCGCTAACTCTAAAGAGACTGAGCGTCTTGATCCCAAACGCGTCCAGCTCCTGGTCCGAGCTCTGTAAAGTTACCAATCAACTGCTCCCGCTGCGGAGCCCCCTCAGTCTGACTCCAGAGATCGCACTAGCCATGCGCTTGGGGCTGTCCGCGAGGGGGTGAGCACAGGCAATTAAGCCCTTCCTTAGGGGCAGGCGGCGGCGTGCAACTAGTCTCTGCTGCAGCTTGCTGACGCTGCAAATGTGTCCACCGCGTGGCCCAAATGTACCCCTGCCTCACAGCTGTGTGCACTGTAGTAACCTGCTGTGCTCCGGCACGTGTAACGTCCCGCAAAGGCTGAGAAGCCGCTTCCCGTCAGCTACAATTTAGAGCATCTCAGGAAGGTCCCGATTCAGAGGAGGTACTTAGGCACCTGCCTAACTTTAAACAGATGAATAATCCCGTTGAAGGCAAGGTGGCTACTCACCTGCTTTACACTAGGGCACCTGTTTAAGCACCTCACTGAATCAAGCCCCAATCCCTACCTGAACAAAGGACAGCTGTGCATCCCCTTAGAGCAGACCGGCTCAAAATGCTCAGTAATCTGAAATGTATTCAAAGAATGGGTTAGCGGGGGGTGGTAGCCCTATTTTCATCTGTGTGTCATCAATCCCTCAGGCTTTTCGTAACCCAAACCTTGGGAAAACAGCAATTTGATTTCAAGTTGCAGGTGTTCATTACTACATGCTGCTTTGAAGTCCTACAGTAAAACCAAGCAGGGAAAATAAGTCATCACCAATTTATGATGAAACCACAACGGCTAAAACATTCAATTCATCTAACATCTTAATATGTATATGAAGCCCAAGCAAGAATCCAGGAATAACACCTCTAAGTGATTATGCCCAAGTATTGTTTTTTCTGCCTTGGACATAATCTTTTTGGAAACCATCAAGAAATGATAGAAGGTTTAGAATAACCTGTCCTTATAAATCAGGTTAAAAAGTGGGCATGTTTAATCTCCAAGAAAAGAAGATGGGAGGGGCAGATGATAGTCTTCAAATACCTTAAGGGCTGTTATAAAGAGGATGGGGATCAATTGTTCTCCATGTCCACTGAAGATAGGGCAAGAAGTAAGGGGCTTCATCTGTAGCAAGGGAGATTTAGGTGAGGTATTAGGAAAAGTTTATTAACTACAAAGATAGTTAAGTTTTGAAATAGGCTTCCAAGGGAGGTGGTGGAGTCCCCCTCATTGGAGTTTTTAAGAACAGCTTAGACAAACACCAGGATGGTCTAGGTTTACTTCATGCTGTCTCAGCACTGGGGGCTGGACTAAATGACTTCTCAAGATCCTTTTCAGCCCTACACTTCTATAAGTAATGATGATTGGAAATGTATTGATCATTGTCAAGGCTGTATCCCCACTTTGAACTTTAGGGTACAAATGTAGGG
>NW_020664447.1:80062071-80279938 GCF_002925995.2 Terrapene triunguis
GCTTCCTTTTGTCTTTTCCTAAAGTGCTGTATATATCATACACCAAACCTAAGTGATCCCCCACTAATTCAAAAAGAAAATCTGAAAGATACATAATCTATATTGTGCTTTATCAGCTTTAGGAACCAAAATAGTACTGAAAAACAAGATGTAACTCTGATTAAAATAGCTGAAACATATTTCAAAACTATTGCACAAAATTCAGATTTTTTTCCCCTGGGAGACTAGTCTATAGTAGTCTGAAGATCAGTGGTTATTTTAAAGCTTGTTAAAGAGACTGAAGGCTGTTAGCCTCACTACATACAGAAAGAGTTTCTTGTAGATAAAGTAGGATTATGTATGGCCTAGTACAAATTTTCAAGTCTGGTGGCCTGATTTTTTTTTTCTAAGGCGCTGACCACCTGGAGCTTTCTTGGCTTCTCATTCACAAGATTTGGATCCTTGGAATTTTCTGATAATCAGTTCAAGTGTCTATAATTAGTAAAAGTGGCCTGATCCATAAAAGAACTGCAGGTGCTCAGCACTTCTGACAACCTGGTTACTTTTATTTAGCAGACTAAATATGGATTTACAATCCTAACTTTAGACACTCAGGTTTGAAAATATTGTCTTTAAGGTTTTGCGTTTCTTTTGTAGAAAATGTTATATTTTGTTTCTTCAAATTCCTGTTAAACTGTACTGATCAGTATATTGCTTCTGTAATTATACTGATGTAAGCATGCAAGATTATTAAACTGGAGTCTGGACTGTAAGAGTAACAATACAGTAAGATTGCTCATTCCTGACTTTATTACCCAAAATGTTCATAATTTCAAGCAGTCAGGTAAAAGAGAGTGACTCTCATTCCTTTTGACATGGAGGACTCAATTATCCTGATATTTGTATATTATATATAAGCTGTAAAATTATATAATTTGTAATAAAGATATAAATTATGTAATTTTTAGGGCTGTCAATAAATCGCAGCTAACTCATGCGATTAACTCAAATTAATCACGATTTAAAAAATTAATTGCGATTAATTGCAGTTTTAATCGCACTTTTAAACAATAGAATACCAACTGAAATTTAATAAATATTTTTGGATGTTTTTCTACATTTTTCAAATAGATTGATTTCTATTACAACACAATACAAAGTGTACATTGCTCACTTTATATTTTTGATTACAAATACTTGCACTGTAAAAATGATAAACAAAATAGTATTTTTCAATTCACCTCTTACAAGTACAGTAGTGCAATCACTTTATCGTGAAAGTGCAACTTACAAATGTCAGGGTTTTTTTGTTACATAACTGCAATCAAAAACAAAACAATGTAAAACTTCAGCGTCTACAAGCCCACTCAGTCCAACTTCTTGTTCAGCCAATCGCTAAGACAAACAAGTTTGTTTACATTTATGGGAGATAATGCTGCCAGCTTCTTATTTACAATGTCACCAGAAAGTGAGAACAGGCGTTTGCATGGGACTTTTGTAGCCAGCATTGCAAGGTATTTACGTGCCAGATATGCTAAACATTCGTATGCCCCTTCATGCTTCAGCCACCATTCCAGAGGACATGCTTCCATGCTGGTGATGCTAGTTAAAAAAATAATGTGTTAATTAAAATTGTGACTGAACTCTTTGGGGGAGATTTGTATTTCTCCGGCTCTGTTTTACCCGCATTCTGCCATATATTTCATGTTATAATACTCTTGGATGATGACTCAGCACGTTTGTTTTAAGAACACTTTCACTGCAGATTTGACAAAACACAAAGAAGGTACCTGTAGTGGGGTGGTCACCCCGCTCCTGTCCGGAGGGCTTGAAATCAGCCCTGGGAGAGGGCTGAGGCGGTGAGAGGGCTGCTGCTAGGGAAAGCAGCAAGCTTCGGCTGATTGGGGAACCAGCCACAGATGCGGCCACGCCCCAATCAGGGCCCAGCTGACTCTTATAAGAGGGCAGTGGCCGGGAGCACAGACACACTCTCTCTTGCCTTTGGAGAGGGAGGGACCTGGCTGCCTGGGAAGCTGAGGAGGATACCTAGGGTGGAGCAGTGCTGGGGAAGGGCCAGGGAGCTGGGGAGCTCCAGACTAGCAAAGCCCCAGGCCGAAGTAAGGGCCCACTAGAGGGTACTAGGGCTGCAGAGGGGCAGCCCAGATATAGGCCAGAGGCAACTGGTCCAAACCCCCCTTGCCGATGATGAGTGGCAGTTATACTGCAGTCCGCCCTAGTGAGCGGTGGCTAGATGGTGACTGGCAGTAGCCAAAGACTGAGGTGAGGTGGGGATAGGGGTTTGGGGGTTCCCTGGGGAGGGGAGACCCAGAGAGACTGCAGGGTACTGCAGGGGCAGAACCCCTAGGAAAAGGGCACCGGGATCTGGGAAAGACATGGGGCCAGCGGCAGGCGAGACACTGGCCTGAAGAGGGCGCTCCAGGCTGGAAAGAGCTAATTCCCGAGACAACCAGCAGGAGGCGCCGCGCCGGTGAGTCATCACCCCGCCACAGTACCAATGTGAGATTTCTAAAGATAGCTATAGCACTCGACCCAAGGTTTAAGAATCTGAAGTGCCTTCCAAAATTTGAGAGGGATAAGGTGTGGAGCATGCTTTCAGAAGTCTTAAAAGAGCAACACTCAGATGCGGAAACTACAGAACCCGAACCATCAAAAAAGAAAATCAACCTTCTGCTGTGGCACCTGACTCAGATGATGAAAATGAACATTCATCGATCCGCACTGCTTTGGATTGTTATTGAGCAGAACCTGTCATCAGCATGGACGAATGTCCTCTGAAATGATGGTTGAAGCATCAAGGGACATGTGACTCTTTAGCACATCTGGCATGTAAATATCTTGCGACATCGGCTACAACAGTGCCATGCAAATACCTATTCTCACTTTCAGGTGACATTGTGAACAAGAAGCGGTCAGCATTATCTTCTGCAAATGTAAATAAACTTGTTTGTCTGAGTGATTGGCTGGACAAGAAATAGGACTGAGTGGACTTTGTTTTATTGTTGAATGCAGTTATATTGTGTACAGAATTCTACATATGTAAGTTCAACTTTCATGATAAACAGATTGCACTACAGTACTTGTATTAGGTGAACTGAAAAATACTGTTTCTTTTGTTTTTTACAGTGCAAATATATATAAAGTGAGCACTGTACACTTTGTATTCTGTGTTGTAATTGAAACAATATATTTTAAAATGTAGAAAACATCCAAAATATTTAAATGGTATTCTATTATTGTTTAACAGTGCGATTAATCGTGATTATTTTTTAATAGCTTGACAGCCCTAATAATTTTATATTTCATCTTTCTTTTGAAGTCATCAATGTTAGTCACCTGCCTTGTGTTTTGTTTCTATGTCAATGAAATATGAATGATTTGGGTTTTTTTGTTGTTGGGAGGAAGTGTTGTTGAGTGGTTAAAGTAAGGAGACAAGACTCCTGGGGTATACCAGCTAAGGATTTGTCCCCGGGTCACATTCCCAGTTCTGCCGTAGACTTTCTAGGTACCTTTGGGCAAGCCACTTAATCTTTCAGTGCTTCCATTTACTCCTCTGCAAAATGGATATAATAATATCAGTCTTATTGAAATAATGTGATGCTTAGTTCATTAAAATATTTTAAAGCAGGTTGAGATTCTCAGATTGACGATGCTATATAACTCCAAAGTGTTACATAAGAATGACCGTACTAGGTGAGACCTATGGTCCATCTAGCCAGCATGTGGTCTTGCGACAGTGGTCAATGCCAGGTGCTTCAGAGGGAATGAACAGAACAGGTAATCATCCAGTGATCCATCCCCTATCGCCCATTCCCAGCTTCTGGCAAACAGAGGCTAGCGACACTTCAAATAAGAACAATTATTATTCTGACCTTCATCATTCAAGTGGGATCAGTAATTAAAAAAAGGCTGAGATGGTTTATCACACAATATACTGTGATGGGGCAAGGCCAGATGGCTACAGTAAAGTAGTGAGGAACAGGTATGTTAGCCCCAAGTTAAACAAATCCTTGGTACCATGGTAACCAAATGGCAGTTGCTCCAGGTTAATCAAGACACCTGGGGCCAATTAAGATCCTTCTAGAAGGCAGTGGAGATAGCTACATTGATTGGGACACCTGAAGCCAATCAAGGGCTGGCTGGAACTAGTTAAAAGCCTCCCAGTTAGTCAGTGAGGTGTGCGTGTGAGGAGCTGGGAGCAAGAGGCACAAGGAGCTGAGAGGGTGTGCCGCTGGAGGACTGAGGAATACAAGCATTATCAGACACCAGGAGGAAGGTCCTGTGGTGAGAATAAGGAAGGTGTTTGGAGGAGGCCATGGGGAAGTAGCCCAGGGAGTTGTAGCTGTCATGCAGCTGTTACAGGAGGCACTATAGACAGCTGCAATCCACAGGGCCCTGGGCTGGAACCCGGAGTAGAGGGCGGGCCTGGGTTCCCCCCAAACCTCCCAACTCCTGATCAGACCCAGGAGGAGTTGACCCAGACTGTGGGTTCCACCAGAAGGGAAGATCACTGAAGTGAGCAAATCTGCCAATAAGCGCAGGACCCACCAAGGTAGAGGAGGAACTTTGCCACAATACACTCTTAAGAGTAAAAATATTTTTGCCACTTCTTGGGTTAATGTATGTCAGCATTTTGATATCTCTAATATTGAGACAGTGGAGGAACAGATAAGCTGGAAGCAAGAACTCCAGGCACAAGAGGCCAGGGAAAAGGAGAATTACATGCCCACTCAGGAAAGTGAGAAGATATGGCTACATAACTGGAAAAAGCAGCCTGGAAAAATCCCAAACTTCTTTTTTGGAGGGGAAACTTGCACAGTAATTAAACTAAACATATCCTGCTGATACAAAAAGCGAGAGTCTCTTTGTAGTGCACTGAGAATTGATGCACAGATTCACTGAAAGAAAGGGGAGGGCAAGCATTGAGGATGTTCAACAACCATCTCTGAGGGATGCAGAGAGGGACTTGGATGTATCCCAGCAGATACCTGTGGCTCCACAATAGGTGCTTGTAGAAGAAGAATTACCAGTGTGTCCTCAGGATCTCCTCAAGATCTCAATACACTGCAGTTTTCAATGGACAGGCCTAAAATAGAGGATATGAACCATGCACTCACTAGGTGACCAGACGTCCCGATAAAATCGGAACTGTCCCGATATTTAGGTGTTTGTCCCGCGTCCCGACCAATGTTTGGTCGGGACGCAATTTGTCCCGATATTTTGCACTCTGGTTTTTTGTTTGGTTTTTTTTTTTTTGCTCCACCCGCGGCTCCGTTGGTTTTTTTGCTCCGCCGGCGCCCAACCCTCTCCTCCCTCCCTCCCCCCGTGTCCCAATATTTTCTTCCTCTCATCTGGTCACCCTAGCACTCACTAATAATCTAGATCCAACTACAAGTGATGCCTCCATGACTGAATATAGGACTCAACTGGGCAGACCAACAGGGAAATCTGCATGGATGGCAGACTACCTGGATTTCCAGGAATTCTTATCAGCTAGAGATGGGAAAGTTGTAACGATTAGTGCAGTACCTCCACCAATAGATGGTGGTGGATCTTTATCTTAGTGGTAAGTTCTTGTCTTGTATATTCTATTTGATCTGAGGGCAAACTTAGCAGGAAGTTCAGTCCTGCCTGCCCGTGCAGGAGTTGGTTCTTGAAGTGTTTCAATAAATCCTTATGACTCTAAGTAGGCGTGGCAGAATTCATTGTTTGTTTTTATGTAATTTCAATTGAAAATTTTATTTTCAACCTTTTTTCAAATTTTATCAATTTTAAATTTAAACAGTTTGGGGAAATTATGGGGGGAAGGTCAGAATTATTTAATGACATGTTGAGATTCAAAAAGTTAAAGCTTTATAACCATTAAAGCACAAATTGTCCTTCATTATGTCAAAATATACAAAGTAAATAGCCTTAAGTCAAACTCATTTTTCTTATTTTGCCTATCTATAAATATTGATTATCAATGGAAGTATTTTTTTCCCCTCAGTTTGTGCGTGTATGGTGAAATAGATATTTACTGATTAAAAGATCTAATCCTTCCAATCCTATCTATAAGCAACAATTACAATAGCTATGCCAGCAAACACCCAGTGTAGATCCAGCTATGCCGAAAGAGTGCTGCTGTCATTACTAATGTTGTTCGTAGAGACAGTGTAACTATGCTGGCAGAAAAACTCCTGTCAGCCAAATTCCTGTTAGCATATGCTGTGTCTACACTAGAGGGCTTTGCCCATATAACTATACTGGTATAGCTGTATTGGAAATGCCTGTGTAGTTTAGTGCAACCTTTACTCGTGTAAGGGCTAGTCTATCAGACCCCCAGCCCAAATTGCCATAATCAGCAGTTAGATAAAATACAGTACTATTAATTCTATCTAATCCACTCAAGTCAATAGGAGTTTTTTGCCTGAGCAAAGATTGTGGGATCAGGCCGATAGGCGCTGACTTTTATTTTTCCAGTGGGTGCTCCGCCGTGAGGCCCCACACTCACTCTACCTCTTCCCAACCCTGCTCCACCCCCTCCTCCAGACCCCCTAACCACCCTTCACTCACTCCTCTCAGCCCCCTCCTCCAAGGCCCCCCGCGCACCTGCCCCTGGCTCCTCTCCGCCCTGCCCCAAGTGCCTCTCGCCAGCTGCTGAACAGCTGATTGGCAGCCAGCCCTGGGCCATCCAACAGCTCTAGCTGGTGGGTGCTGAGCATCCCCTATTTTTTTCCATGGGTACTTGAGCCTCAGAGCACCCCTGGAGTTGGTGCCTATGATCAAGCCTTAATTGGGAGTTTGGTAAAATTAGAGTGCTGTGACTAATGTTAAGGCCTCTTTACACAAGATTAGAGTCACATTCTCAAATCCTGAGGGGAATTTGGCTTAGTGGATCACCTTGTTTGATACTTTTTGGGAACAGAATTGAAAGTGCTAAAAAACACTTATTTGGCAGGAAAATGATCAGACCCACTTCTGAGGGAATGAAAATTTAACCACATTTGGGATCAGGTAGAAGAAATAAACTGAAAAGGAATAGAGAAACTGAAGAGTGTTGTAACTAATGGTATTGATGAGACTGGAGTTAAGATCTCCAACCCCAAAAGAAATTTAACTCATAACATTATCCTATAAGATAATTCTCAAAGTCTCTACTTAAGTAAAATATTTGGGAATACTTCTTTTGAATAGCAAAGTGTCTGAGTGATATCAGCGATAAGAACACCGTGAATGGGGAAGTTTGGATTTTTTTTGTACTTTAAAAAAAAAAAAATCTGGTCAAAGAAACACTGGTGATAGGATGTTTCCTTTAGAGGCTAGGGAAACCAACAAAAGTGATAGTTTAATAGGATTATTTATTAGTTAAGTATTTTTGGAGATAAGCCATGTGACTAAAATTGCTAAAGTCTCTGTACACAAGATTACAAAATTGCATTCTCAAACTCTGAGGGCGAATGTTCATTTTAATGCCTGACTTTCAAGGTATGTCTACACAGCAAGCAGACTTGCAGCTGGCTCATGCTAGCCGACTCGGGCTTGCAGGGCTTGGGCTGCAGGGCTGTGTCATCGCTGTGTAGACATACCCTGCTGATTGTTGCTTGCTGGAGCCTGAGCTCTAGGACCTTGCAATGTGGGAGGGTCCCAGAGCCCAGGCTCCAGCCTGAGCTCAGAAGTCTACACAGCAATGAAGCCCCATGAGCCTGAGTCAGCTGGCCTGGGCCAGCTGCAGGTTTTTCTTTGCTGTGTAAACATATGCTCAGATACTTTCAGTGAACAGTATGTACTGCACGTCTGAAGACAACAGGGATTGGCATGCTTGTCAGAAAAATGAAGAGAGATATTATTCTAAAGATTATATAATGCAATTAGCGTTCGAATGCATTTTTAAGTTATATCCACCACATTTTGTAACGATGTCTTGCAGTTTAGGATGGCAGGTATCAGGGCCGGCTCTAACTTTTTTTTCCGCCCTAGGCAAAAAAGAAGAGCGCCGCCGCCCCATCCCCCACCCCCCCCCAGCGCCCCCCCCGGCCCCCCCAACCCCCCCCCCCCCCGAAGCGCCGCACCGAGCTGCCCAAACCCCCGCCCCAAGCGCCGTGCCGTGCCGCCCAAACCCCTGCCCCCCCAAAACACCACGCTGGGCCGCCCAAACCCCCGCCCCGAGCATCACGCTGGGCTGCCCAAACCCCCGGAGCGCCGGGCCGGGCTGCCCAAACCCCCGCCCTTCCCCCCCAGCGCCGCCCAGGCCACCGAAGTCTCCCCCGCTCCCAGCACCACGCTGCCACTGAAACACTCCCTGCGCTGCCCGGCCAAAAAACAAACAAAAAAAACCCTCGGCGCTGCCCCGCCAAACAAAACAAACAAACAAAAAAAAACCTCCGCGAGCGCCCCCCGCCACCCCAACATTGGCCGCCCCTTCTAAGGTGCCGCCCCAAGCACGTGCTTGGTCGGCTGGTGCTTGGAGCCAGCCCTGGCAGGTATATAGATACGGGAACCTGCTGAAATGTTTGTTTTGGACAGCACCTAGAACATGCACTGATACATTTTGTTTCAGGACATCTTGATGGCGTCCATCCATTATGAATATCTTTTTGGTTTTAGAAATTCTAAGGAACATTATTTTGGCTTCATAGCTGCTTGGTTACTTACCAAAATTTTAACATCATTCTAGGTACACAGTAATGCCATGCCAAATCAACCCACTGGTCTGTTTAGTTCCCTATCCTGCTTCCAGCAGTGGTTAGAAACTGCTGCTTCGAAGGAAGGCAATAAAAATAACATAATGCACCTGCCAATTGAGCAATATACACAGGAGAGAGAATTCCTGCCTGATCCCTGGAATCTCAGTTTAAATCATTAACTTTCATTACAAATAGTTCTCAGGCCCAGATTGTGAACCCCCTTCTAACACTGGCAAGCAATTATTCACCCACGCTTCATAGAATCCAATGCCAGAAAGAACAAGTGTGATCCTCTAGTCTGACCTCCTGTATAACACAGGCAATAGAATTGCCCCAAAATAATCCCGAGAGTATAGCTTTTAGAAAAACATCCAATCTTGATTTTTAACATTGTCAGTGATGGAGAATCCAACACAACTCTTGATAAGTTGTTCAAATGGTTAATTACTCCCAATGTTAAATTGTCTTATTTCCAGTCTGAATTTGCCTAGCTTCAATTTCCAGTCATTGGATCAGATTATACCTTTCTCTGCTAGATTGAAGAACCCATTATTAGATATTTGTTCCCCATGTAGGTATTTATAGTACTCTTACTGAGTGAATTACTAACATAACTATTTGAGGAAAGATGGAGCAAATAGGATGAAGTGACTTAAACTGATATAACAATGTGTATATTTACTGTAACTCAAACTGCCTTAGCTCTGCTTTATTCCTCTATCCCAGTGGTTCCCAAACTTGTTCCGCCACTTGTGCAGGGAAAGCCCCTGGTGGGCCGGGCTGGTTTGTGTACCTGCCGCGTCCGCAGGTTCGGCCGATTGCGGCGCCCAGTGGCCGCGGTTTGCTGCTCCTGGCATCTCACATCTTTTGTTTTACTGCCTATCCGTGAGAAAATAGCTTGTTTGTCAACTATTCTGCTTATCTTAAATTTTAAAAAAAATAGTAACCAAGAATCAGGCCACATACTTGAGAAAAATGTAAATCTCCGAATGAGAGATGCTATATTAAAAATGATTTTCATAGGACTTGGTTGTATGTGATTCAGCTGACACATAATGAGACAAGTAACTAACTCTGTGGCATGCTTTTTTTTCTAATGAACATTTTCTTCCCCTGAAAATATTGATTGGTCTCTGCAAGTTTCTGTGGTGCTTCTTACTACATTTTGTTCGGCAGTGTGATCAAAATGGCTTAATTTGCAAATACAACTGCAAAGGGACAGTTATGTAAAAATATAGCTTCATATGAAAATGATATTTAGTTATCAAATCCCCTCTCCCTAACTTTTCTTGGTAGAAGCATGTTTTCTTCCAGCTTTTTATTACAAGGAATCACAAGACTCCCTTATTATATTGAGGTTGATCTGATAGTGAAGAGTCTGACTTGGTAGTGGATTCTGCCCTCTATAGTCCTAAATTATAAGGGTTCTATTTTGTGACTGATTTCATTTTATCATCTTTTGCATGAGTTTTTTAGATATCCTTTTCTTTTTAAATTTGATTTTCATTACTTTTTATACAATTAGACTAATGTATGATGTAATACTAAATGATTCCCCAAAGAGTCAATCAAGTGAGCCTGCACACAAAGATGAATCCTGTAACATTTTATATTTGAATACAATACATTAATAATACACATTGTAGATATGAAATGTCTGACTTCAAAGGTTGCCGTGATATTGCTAGTTTCTAATAAAAACTAATGTGATGGCAACTGAAATCCCTGAAGACAGCTTTTCAGGTTTGTTGTAGTGGCTCTGCCACGTATGCCTGGTCTGCTTTCTCTAGCTTGAGATGCCAGAGCCTTTTCTTGAGAACTAATTACTTCCAGGTGCAAAGGTTTGGGCTGAGAAAAAGAGAAAGAATGCATGGTTGCCACTAGCCCAACTAACACTGAGTGAAAAAGCAGACTTTAACAATCAAGGGACTCCCCAATGTATTTATTTAGTTCTTTGTTTCCCTTGATTATATATTTAATTTCTGTCTTTACATCTCATCTATTTAGCTGCTTGGAAAATTTTTAAACTCCCATGTGCAATATATTGAGTAATATAAGCTGGCTGCATTTGCTTGTTGACTTATTCAGGGCCAGACTGTGATATCCTTACTCACACTGAATAGTATCTTACCCCTGTGACATACCAAGCTACAATCCAGACTAAGGAATAGCTGCGTCACCCTGGCCTTGTAACCTGAAGTCCCCTTTATAATTCCTTGCTGCTGTAGCCTCCAGCCTTGACTGCTCACAAACAGCCTCCAGCATGTAAGTCACTCCCAGCTGTGTGTGTGTCTGTGTGTGTGCACGCTCCAGCCAGACACACATTGGCTCTTACCAGCCTTGGTTATGCTGTAGGGTGACCCCAACACACCCTGGACAGCATTCATTAACGGAGTCCATTATTCCTCTAAGGCAATAATATGCATACAACTTGTTACCCCCAAATGGAGTTACCCAGACACTTCGAATTAACACAGTGTATTAGATAAAACAATAGTTTTAGATTAGATTAGTATTAGATAAAACAATAGTTTATTAACTACAAAGAGAGATTTTAAGTGAGTAAAGTAAAGTTTTCTCACCACATACTTTCAGCAGTCTTACTGACCAAGCTTTTTAGGTCAGCTGCTTCCTTTGTCTCTTCAGGTGCAGTGAATGCAATGGGCAGGGAGATTGGGAGGGGTGCCTTGGGGTGTTTTTCCCCTCCTTTTTATAGCTTCAGTATCCCTCCCTCCTTTCCAGCTGAGACTCAGGAGAAAGAGTCCATGTGGAAGGATATTCACTGCTGGTTTTTTCCGCCTATTTGAACTTCCTTTGTTTCCCCTCCCTGCTTGATGACTCTGTTTACTGCTTAAATGTAAATTAAGGCAAGCATGCATTACTTCCTTTGTTTAGGACAAATCAGACTTCTGCCAGGGCAGGACTGTCAGGTTTGGAAAATGTGTTAATAACATCACACAGGGGAATCTTAACTTCACACACAAAGTTGCCAGACATGTTTGACCAGGACAATACTGACCAGCAAATTATGAGTTTTCAAGTGATACCTTACAAGGCCTACTCTGTACAAAGATTATTACAATAGCATATAGGTTGTGAATATAGGGGTGTATTCCATCAAAACCCCACAGGTAAGAATTGAATTCAGTAGGACTTACTGCAGAGTAAGAGACTATTCAGTGTGAGTAAGGGTATCACAATCTGGTTCTGAATAAGGCAACAAGCCAATACAGACATATTGCATTGCTCAATATATTGAAGATTCAGTCTTGTAACCATCGCACACAGAGCCCAAGTCGCACAATCATACATAATTACTGGAAGAGTTGATATCTCAGATTGTTATTAATGGAACATAGAGCATGTCCCTTACAGATCACCAGTTAAATCATGCATGTCAGTAACCAAAGGTTGTTACCATAGGATGGCTATTAAGCAACCTAGGCAGAACATTTTTGGGGATTTTAGTCTACTGTATTTCCTGCAGAGAGGAGACTCTATAACAAAACTACCACCATAACAGGTGATCTTTTATGTCCATCTCAACAGAGAGCTCAAGCCTTAAATGAGCAGATAAAACGAACTGTCCTCCAGGTCTGACTTGAGGGGAGGACACTGGCAGAGAAGCTTTCATGGCTGTGGCCTATGTTTATACCTGTTCCGTAGATGAAAAGAGAATCTCATGTGGCAGAGCTGTCAATTAAGCACCATTTGCAATAAGAAGTTATTTTGCATATGTCTACAGCGAGCTCTACTGATGAAAAGCAATATATAAGAGCTAGATTGTATCACTACTATATTATTAGTCATTTGCATTATTATAGCATCTACAAGTCCTAGATAGGACCAAGACCCGATTGTATAAAACAAGAGACAAAAGATGGAGACAGACAGGGGCGTACATGGGAACAATGAGATAATATTGGTCCGCATGATCGGCAGTAGCTCTTCTAATAGCTCTACTACATTTCACCAAAACATGGAGAAAGAAATTATATAGATACATTTCTGCTGGTGTCCTAACTCACAACCTATTACAATGTTATGACTCATAACCAAAAGAACTTTAAATTCAAATATTTCAAATAACTTTTATACTCAGTTTTAATTAAAGCAACATTCTTACCTATGTAATATCTAGCTTTGCACATGTTAAATTATCCAATCTTTACCCATTTTATAGATTGCTATATGCAGTATTTCTTCTATGAAATGTTCAAAATCTACCCTTTCAAGACAAAAATACCTACAAAGAAAACCAATTACCTTTCAACACATTTTAAAACCACCAGTCACAGCTATCACTTTCCATTACCTTCAATTAGGCATTGAATGAGGATGCATATTTTCTTTCTTGGTAATATGGTATCATTAATTCACTTATCAGGAGCGCCGCCAGGTTTTCTGCCGCTCTAGGCGGCGGAAGGTCCCGCCCCGAAATGCCGCCCCCCACAGAGGCAGCGGAAGGTCCCGCCGCTGATATTCCGCCGCGGTCACCGCCCCCCAAATTGTAGTGCCCTAGGCTACCGCTTAGGTCGCCTAATGGGTTGCGCCAGCCCTGCTTGTTATATACCAGATCAAAAACACTAGTAGCAACATTAAAACCCATCTTCTTTTCCTCCTCATTTTATCTCGGTTCTGGGTTATGCAGAGCTTAATGCTGAGTAACCTAGCTGTGCACTAGACAGATCAATCTTGAAGATAGTTGGACAGATGTGAGTGGGAGTGAAAGGGACCTAGGCCCGCTCCAGGGATCAATGGTGCATTGATGCTCAAGGGGACAGGGAGCTAGGACAAGTGAACTCTCTGCTTCCCTCCACCTGAACAGACCCACCTGAGTCTTCACTAATTCTCTAGGGTACAGGGTTTACTGAAGCCATAAAGAGAGGTAGTAGTATGCTGAGGGAACAGGATGGGGGTTTCCTCATACATTTGGGCTGCAGCCTCTCACTAGCATATGTTTCCATTTCACTGCTGTTGGCCAAGTAGTTGGTTCAGCCTGTTAAGGGGGCATCTGCCTGCCCCACAGGACACCTGGTCATTCCACAATACCTTGACTAGCACTGTGCAGTGTATATTTGGGCAGTCACACAGACACTATTGGCCCTGTCCACACCCACTGAAACCACTGAGATGTAGCTTGGGCCAAGTGTTATAGAAATGTAGAGCAGGAAGGGATCTCAAGAGGTCATCTAGTCCAGCCCTCTGTATTGAGGCAAGACCAAGTATACCCAGACCATCCCCGACAGGTGTTTGTCTGGACCTTTGGTGAACACTCTGCTGGTAAAATGTGTCAGATGAACGGTTTTTGAAATTAAAGTCCTTTGCTTATCTACAGAATAGATACAACAATGGAAGCAGCAGCATATCAATATGCCTCAACTCTGGGCTAGAGAGACAATTCCTAGAGGTGTGAGGGGATAGTTCACGCTCCATTTTCCATTCAAATTTTGATGATCAGATTGCCAACAAAGCTACATTTAGAGAGTATCTACACTGCAGTCTGAGTTGTGATTGAAGCACAGGTAGACATACCTGCAATAGTAGTGTTGATGCAGAAGCACAGGTTTCAGGATAGGGTCCCTGGTGTGCTTGTACAGCCGAAGTACATAACCATATTGCTAGCCCACACTGAAGGCCATGCTGCCATATCTACATTGGTGTTTTTAGCTATGCTGGCACAAGTATATCGACCTGGGCTGCAATCACACCTCAGATTGCAGTGTAGACGTACTGTCTTCTATAATAGTGAAGTTAGAAAATTTCTGTTCACTAGGAACTGGACTGATATCACCAATTCAGTTCATATAGGCCATCAGATAACATTCAGTCACCTTCTACCTGAACTAGAATTAAACAGATAAACTAGAGCTAAAAGGCTCCATATCTTGTTACCAGTCTCTGAAACATCCAGTAAATCGTATCTTCTACAGTGTCAATGTCTCAACTCTTCATATAACATTGTCAAAGTTTTTAACACTGTACAGTATAACATCATATTGGATCCTTTTTGAGGACTTCTACAGGTCTTGGATTCTTTACTGAAACCTTCAAAATACCACCCCAGGCCTCCCCAAAGGACAGTCATTTCTCAGCTAATTATTGCGCCTTTAGCTTTGCTCGTGTTGTTTAATATTTGATATGACCACACTGGAAGACATTGCAGATAACATTGCTGCAGCAAAATACTGCCTGATGGGATTTTGGAACAAAGATGACAAGTTAATGAGCTCTGTGGTGGTTGCCCATTTAAATAGTATGTTAGCAGCATAGATCAAATGTCCTCTTTGTGCTGTGTGTTGACCTTTACAGGAAAATTTTAATGTCACTATAAAAGCCTAATGACCCTGAAATGGACATGAAAGCAAATCTGCACCCTGGCTGTTTTACAGTGAGATAAAAAATACAGGTAGAGCTGATGATGCAAGTGATTTAAGTGTATATTCTCATCGTATTGTTTGTGGCATTAGGTGAACACAATTCCTATTACTGCTGTTACCTGTTGAGCCATTCCCTATATGCCATGTAAAAATATTCCCAGAATTCATCTACACAAATGAGTAATTTTTTTCTATTCAACATTTTATACCAATCCACCATGGTGTAAGTTAACTGACTTGTTGCTGTTAACAAAAGTGTACCACGAGAGGGCACTATTGCCATATTACTATATCTCAGAGCAGCGCTACATTAAATATGAGAAATTATTATTAAGTTCAAGTTACTTACCTACTAAAATAAAAGAAGTGAGCATTTATATTTCATTATATTGCATAGCTTTCAGGCATGCCAACATTGGAGCTTTCTTTACATATAAAAATAAAAACATAATCATACTGCATAATTGCTCGTGATTAGTTTGCTATTTGGTAGCTACTTTATTATTCCCAAGAAGTGAAATGGCCATCTTACACTGAGACTGATACATGGGCTATGTGCTCCCATGAGATTCCTGGAGTGGTAGTGAAATATGTAGTCAGATATGTCAATTTTTACCTTTGTTTTGTTGTAGAAATGTGACTTCTTGAGATGCCCTTCTCATGGCACCAGGGAGTCTCTCAGGGCTTGATCCTACAGCATGCTGAGCCCCATAATTCCATTTAAGTCAATGGAAGTTTAGGTTGCTCTGCACCTTGTTGGAAGCATTTGAGGCCTTGCAAAATGGAGCCCTATAAGAGGGCTTGTTATGACCAAAAATGGAAGTTTTTAGCCCATCACACCAGACATATTGTTCGTATTTTCTTGAAATGTGTGTGAAAACAAAGGTCATGTCAGACATGTCTACAGAAAAGGCCCTCCCACTCCTTAGGTAGATCTTTAACTACTACTCAACAGTTTCTGCAGACGCAGACCTCCTCTCCAAACCTCAGATCCCTTGAAATACTAGAGCTATCTTGACTGATCCCCTGTTCTCCTGACACTTTCTAGGCAGCACAGTTCCAATGAAGCCCCCTGCCTCTACCCCCGAAAACCATGCACAAATTAATCCATAAGACCAACACGCACAGAAAGTATCACTTATGGATTATCATTTTCCAACAGTTTTCACAGACCTTTTGAAATTAGTGCATCTCACTAGTGTAGCTATTTCTTTAGACAGGAGTCAGAATGAAATTATTCTCCAGGCCCACCCTCCAAATGCTAATGTCTTTTCTGATGCCCACTGAATATATCCCACCAAATAAAAATAAGAATATTATTATAAATAAACCTGGAGTACATGACACTTCACTTCAGTCTGGTTTAATTTTCTATTCATCTAAATGTAATATTCTTTAGTTAATCCAGGAAACCAAAATGCATACATGTTTTTAAGAATAACTGTGCCATTAGTTTTCACAAACCATCTCTGCCCTGGCAGTGACTGAGAATTTCCTCTTAATCATTTATCTAGTTCTATTTGTTTTCATTGGTGAATCTTGGTCACGTGCTCAGGGTCCCACTGATCGCTAGTATTGAGATGAAGGTATTTTCCCCCAGGTTTGACTGGCAGTGAATGGGGGTGGGGGGAGTTCGCCTTGCTCTCCCACATGGAGCAAGGATCACCCCTGCTAGAATCATCTGGGCAGATCCCACCTAATCAGTTCCCTGCCAAGACAGAGGCCTCAGGCATTGGTGGCACCTTAGTTGAGAGACTGCCTGTGGCACACTACAGTTTAGTTTCCTGAAGACTGAAATGCTTTAGTCTAAGGCTCTGGCTATACTAGAGAGCTTACAGCGGCGCAGCTGCACCGATGCAATGCAGCTGTAAGCTCTCTAGTGTACCCGCTTTAAGCCAACAGGACAGAGCCCTCCCCATCGACTAAGGCTATGTCTACACTACAATCTTAAATCGACCTGTGTTAGGTCGACTTACAGCCACTGCATTAATTACTGCAGTAGCGATGTCCACACTACCCTCCTTCTGTCAGTAGTGCAAGTCCTCACCACGAGCACTTCCACTAACTGAAGGGAGGGGATGTGGGGGACTGAAAGTCACGGCTCTCAGCTCCATACAGCTCCCCACCAGGAGCCCAGCTGCTCCCCAGGGCTTCTTGCCTCCCCGCTACCAGCTGGGAGCAGGGGAAGCTGCCCGGGGCTTCTTGCCTTCGGTGGGGAGATCTGCACCCGGAGTCCAGTCAGCTGCCGTGCTCCTGGCTGGGAGCAGGGAGATGGGTCTCCAGGGGGCAGCAGGGGTCCCAGTGGGGAGCAGGGTGCCTGGGCAGCAGCAGGGCTTGGAGCAGAGACCCAGCAGCAACCCAGCTGGGGAGCTGGCTTTCTTGTCAATTTCATGGCTTTCATGAGTTGTTTCAAACTGTTTCTGTATTTTTAAAAATGCTTGTTTTTAAACCATTCTCCCCATTTCTTCTACATCATAATACTTACTTTGTATTCACATCAGAGACGCACATTGTGGGTTTAGCTCTTACATAAGCATCATCAGGAAAAACAGTAGTATTTTGAAAAAGAGAAGCTATACTGTAATTGCCTCAGGGCAGACATGTACCGTAGCCACAGACAATAGACATAATTTATATATGTGTGAATTTACACATATATAAAAGCTTAAGCTGGGGCTAAGGCATGAGATAGGTGCCTAGACTGAGGTAGCTGTACCTATCCTCACTGGCAGAAACCTGTGGGGCTTCAATGGTGGAAATTTAGACCCTAAGGACTTGAGGGGCCTGCAGGGTTAGGCAGCAGCTGAGCAAGAGTCTCAGTGGTGCCTAAATGTTGGACTTAGGCACCTAAAGTGACACTTAGGCACCTAAGTTCATATGTGGGGCTAGCCCAGAGTGACTACATCAGGGGTCGGCAACCTTTCAGAAGTGGTGTGCCGAGTCTTCATTTATTCACTCTAATTTAAGGTTTCACGTACCAGTAATACATTTTAACATTTTTAGAAGGTCTCTTTCTAAAAGTCTATAATATATAACTAAACCATTGTTGTATGTAAAGTAAATAAGGTTTTTAAAATGTATAAGAAGCTTCATTTAAAATTAAATTAAAATGCAGAGCCCCCCCGGACCAGTTGCCAAGACCCAGGCAGTGTGAGTGCCATTGAAAATCAGATCACGTGCTGCCTTCGGCAGGCGTGCCATAGGTTGCCTATCCCTGGACTACATGATGCGTATTCAATGAACATGGATCTATAGCTGGCATCCCGAGTACTGTAATGTTCTGAACTAGACAGATTCTTCGCTTTAACTTTTACTATGAGTTTACAGGATGTCTTTAATCAAATGTGTATCCATAATGCCTATATTTGCATGTGCACCATTAATTCATTTGTTCTTGTTCTTAATTTAATTAAATAAATAAGAGAATAGGTCTGACATTAGTTATTTGTATTTGTAGAGGTGTGTTTGTAAGAATTACGTATGATCCTAATATATTGCAAACTAAATTCTGCACTGATTTATGCTCTGTGCAATCTCATTAAATTCAGCATGGCCCTTTATGTTTGTTTTGCTGGGGCTTGGCCCATTCATAATTTTAGTAGTAAGAGAATGATATTTCTGGAGGAGTGAGAAGTCTGAACTGGATGTATATTTTAACCATTAAAAGATTAAGAAAACATCTGTCTACCACACAGCTGCAACACAACTGCAAACAACATATTATCTCCTGTAATTTTTGGTTTACAAGTATGTACATTTTGGGAGGGGAACTGGTGGGGAACGGGGAGACTCTCTGTAGTCTTGTGAAAACAATGGCTATATCTTCATATATTACCACTTCTTTGGCAATAATATTAGTTCATCAATAACATATGACAGCAATAAGATCCTGGATCTCTATCCAGCTATTTGTGGGAGGTTGCTCTTGGTGATGAAGGCAGTTACTTCTGGAAGAAGGAAAGCTGAATTCTGTAGCTATTCTGCTCCTTAGCATTAAAAAAACAATTTGGTTAGCTGGAGTATTATACAATGGTCTCCAGAATGGAATGATATAAATTCATACAGGACTATGATTTTGCTAATCTCACAACGTCAGTTTTCTTGAAAATAAAAGGCCATACTTTGTTGAGGGGGTTCTGTGTGGAGCAATCTGGGTGCCTGCAGCTCAGTGGGGAATCCGGGTGCGGGGAAGATCTGGATGCACAGGGGTTTGGGGCGGGGGGGTTCTGGGTGCAATGATAATGGAACTCTGCAGGGGGGTCCAGGTGAAGGTGGTTGGAGCTGGGGGGGGTTGTTTATTGGGGGGTAGAGCTTGGCAGGGTGGGTCTGACTGTGGGGGGGTTCAGTGGAGTGGTCCAGATGCTGATGGAGTTGGGGTCACTGGAGTGGGGATCCAGGTGCAGCCGGTTGGGGCTCGGTAGGGTGGGGATATAGGTGTGGGTGACTTCTCGGGGTGGTCCAGGTGCAAAGGGTGTGGGACTTGGCGGGGGGGTTCTGGATGCGGGGGGTGGGGGTGAGGCTCAGTTGGAGGATCTGGCTATGAGGGGGTCTGGATGCATGGGGATTGGGTGGATGGGGGAGCAGTTCCCCATACAGTGATCCCTCCCCCAGCAGCTGAGGAGCGATGGGTGCAGGAAGTGTGGGGGGGAGGAGAGTTTTCAGAGCTTCCTGCAGGCTGGGGAGAAATCTGGGAATGGGTCCTACCTGGTCCTGGATGCTATGCAAGGGACGAGGAAGTCCCGTCCTCCCAACCCAGCCAGGACTAGCAGCTGAGCCGGGCACAGGGTAGGAGCCACCAGCCGGGTCTTCCCCAGTCTCAACCCCTGCCCCACAGTGATTTACCTCTCTGCCGGCTGCCCTGGGCACCCAAAACATACTGCTGGGGAGGGTCACATGACCGCTCTTGTGGCTTTCCTGTCAAAAAGTTATTTTTCTGCGGGGAAGCAAAGAAATCTGCAGGGGAAATGAATTCTGCACGTGCACAGTGGCGTAGAATTTCCCCAGGAGTAACCCAGGCTAGTATTTTTGGCACTAGCTGCTCAAAAATTATTGTGTATTATAGTTTTGATTTACCTACAAATTGATTTCATTTTCCTAAGTGATCCTTAGTATACAACAGAATAGTTGTTATAATGCCAGAAGATATGTAACTTTCATTGTTTAATTAATTCATCCTCTGGACAGAAGATACGAACTCCCTCATAGATTTCCACCACAACTTCAACAACCACTCCCCCCGCCCAACCATCAAACTCTTTCTGGAAAACACTTATACCTACATAAATTCTTGGACAGCATGATCAGCTTAAACAATGGAACCCTACAAACAAATATGTGTAAGAAACCCATCAATCACCATACTTACCTCTGCATATCCAGCAAACACCCCAAATATACCCCCAAAATATCTGTTATCTACAGCCAGGTATTCAGAAACCACAGAATTTGCTCCACAGAGAAAGTGTGGGATACACACCTAAACACACTTAAAACCTATTTTACTGAACAATGATGGTCCATCAGAGAAGTAGATTGCATCATGGAAAGGGCCACCTAAATCCCCTAGGAGAACCCGACTCAATACAGGAAAAAGAAACCCACTGACTATACTCCTGTCACTTACCACCCCACACACTGAAACCCATACGAGATATCACCAAATAATTACAACCCATAATTGATGGGGAGCACACCGTGAAAGAAATCTTTCCTGAACCCCTCTTCTGGCCTTCAAAGAACTGCCTGTGACGTTGCAGTCTATATGATTTTATAAAAATATGCTAATGAGTGAATATAATGTAACTGGAATATGCTTCATGAAAAAGGTCTCTTGGAAGGTATCATTACAAAGCTTATAATCTACTGAGTGTGTTCATCCTATTTCTATAAATGTATCACTCTTGTATCTAAAACTAGAAATATGAAATATAACTCTGAGGGCCTATTGTAATTATGCAAAGTGTGGGCAATTAATGGTGGTTTAGAATCTTGATGGCTCCCATCAACGAGGACAATGGACTGTGGATGGCTCTGTTTGCAGGCAGGCCTTCCTGAGTCAGGCTGGGAGGAATGAAGGCTTGGGGTCTTACAGTGACATATGATCATGTCACCTGAACTGGAATCCATCTTTAACCTGGTGCTTTTCCAGTGAGTGTGTGTGTGGGGGGAAGGAACCCAGAGGGACAAAGGATTCCCGCCTTATGCAAAAGATATATAAGTGGGTGGAACAGAACAAAGCCATCATGAGGAATCCCCTAACTACTACCTGAGCTGGAACAAGAGCTGTACCAGGGGAAAGGACTCTGCCCAGACTAGGAAGGTGTCCAGTCTGAGAAAAGAAACTTATTGAAACATCTCTAGGGGTGAGATTTTACCGGTATTCAGGTGTATTATTGTATTAGGTTTAGATTTGCGTGTTTTATTTTATTTTACTTAGTAATTCACTTTGTTCTGTCTGTCACTACTTGGAACCACTTAAATCCTATTTTCTGTATTTAATAAAATCACTTTTTACTTATTCATTAACCCAGAGTATGTATTAATATCTGGGGGGGGGGGGAGCAAACAGCTGTGCATATGTCTCTATCAGTGTTACAGAGGGTGAACAATTTATGAGTTTACCCTGTATAAGCTTTATATAGGGTAAAACGGATTTATTTGGGGTTTAGACCCCATTGGGAGTTGGGCATCTGAATGTTAAAGATAAGAACACTTCTGTAAGCTGCTTTCATTTAAATCTGCAGCTTTGGGGCGAGTAATTCAGACCCTGGGTCGGTGTTGGAGCAGACAGGCATGTCTGGCTCAGCAAGACAGGGTGCTGGGGTCCCGAGCTGGCAGGGAAAGCAGGGGCAGAAGTAGTCTTGGCACATCAGGTGGCAGCTTCCAAGGGGGTTTCTGTGATCCAACCCATCACACCGCCCAATCTCACCAAGCTCATCATCAGAAGCAAGTTGTCCATAGACCAAGACACACCAACTGAAAAGTGGCACAAGATCTTGCCAGAACAGATGCAAAACCTGCAGACATATCTCAACTGCTATGATGATCAGTACCCCCCACGACACCTTTCAAGATACATAGGTCTTACATATGCCTATCACAATATGTGGTGTACTTCATCCAGAATATCAAATGCCCCAATAACAACTATGTGGGTGAAACCAGACAATCACTATGATCTCAAATGAATTCACACAGAAAAATAAGACAAGAACACCCTATTCCCATGGGGGAACACTTTTCACAAAGCAATCACTTCAAGTATTCTTTCAATACTTGTCCTCAAGGGAAACCTGCACAAAACATTCAAAAGGCAAGTCTGGGAACTTAAATTCATGCCTCTGCTAGATACCAAGAATCATGGATTTAACAGGGACACTGGTTTTATGACTCATTATAATAATTTCTTAACACACCACACAACATACTCCCTGCTACCCTTAATTGCCCCTTCAAGCCCTTTAAGCAAAATAATCTAATCCCCAATTGCCCACTTCATTTTGAGTGACCACCTTCATCATATTTTACTCCTTCTGCTTAACAATCTGTCCCAACTTGTATTTAGCTCAGACACTCTGCTTCCTTCCCCAGACCTGAAGAAGAGCTCTGTGTAGTTCAAAAGCTTGTATCTTCCACCAACAGAGGTTGGTACAATAAAAGATATTACCTCACCTACCTTGTCTCTCTCATTGTTCAATTAAGTCATTACTGTTATTATATCTGCACTTACATGATATTTGGCTCAATGCATAAGTGTCTGGGCACATTTACAGTTTTGTTTTTAAACATACATTATTAACCAACTGTGAATAACTGGCCACAGGCAGATGATCCTCATATAAATGACCAATAACTTCTATAATAAAGAAAATCAGAAAACCTCTCTCAGAGTCATTTAAAGGTGACCTGCAAAAGATTTAAAAAGGAGGGAGTGTCCTTTTTTGCTACTTTATGGTGTATAAAGAAGGCCTGAAGATGTTTTTGTTGTTGATATTTTTCTAACTTTCTGCCTCTATTTTATGTTAGAAATATCAGGGCTGTCAAGTGTAGTTTTCTCTCATTTTGCTAGTAGACCTCAGGAAAGTTTATCATGAGCTCTGACAGCTTATCCAAAAGCATGCAGGTGCTGAATTTTCAACAAGAGCTTTATTTATTCAAAATGTTAATTAGAAAGTAGCAGAGGTGTTAATAAAAACAGAGCTTCAAACAGTCTGACTAAAAATTCCTTCACCTCTCAGTTGTCCAACTATCACTCTCTTGGCTTTTGTGATATCACCATTGCATTAGTTCTCCAGTCACCACAGACTGCTGGATTAGAGAGGGCCTGAATTTCTAATGTCAAAACAAGATTTTTTTTTAAAT
Organism: Terrapene triunguis; assembly: GCF_002925995.2. NCBI lineage: Eukaryota > Metazoa > Chordata > Testudines > Emydidae > Terrapene > Terrapene triunguis. The sequence goes on from NW_020664447.1 coordinate 80,085,476, forward strand.
CAGACCTTCTTTGTAAAGGAGTAAAAGAAGGGCCCTCCTCTATCTCCCCAGGTCACCTTTAATACCAGGGCTTGGTCTTAGGCTGATCTATGTTCAATTTTTTTTACCAATATAGCTATGTTGATTAGAAGTATTATAAAAACTATCTCCTAAATGACCTAGATATGGCAACAAAAACACTAGCAAAGATGCAATTATTGTTACCAATATAACTTATTTTGTTTGGGGAACTAGTATAAACTGTTTCTCCACTAGGAGAGTTTGCCAGTAAGGGCTGGTCCACACTGGGGCGGGGGATCGATATAGGAAACGCAACTTCAGCTACGAGAATAGCGTAGCTGAAGTCGACGTTTCCTATATCGAACTAAAAGTACCTACTTTGGGTCCACGCGACGCAGGCAGGCTCCCCCGTCGACAGCGCTTCCTCCTCTCGGCGAGCAGGAGTTCCGCAGTCGACGGGGGAGCGCTTCTGGGATCGATCTATCGCGTCCAGATGAAACGCGATAAATCGATCCCAGAAGATCGATCTCTACCCGCTGAATTAGGGTAGTGTGGACCAGCCCTAAAGCTATATTGGTAAAACTTACTGGCAAATAATTTATAGCGTAGACAAGACTTTTACTGAGGGAAAGGCCTACGCAAAGAGTTGGACTTGCACTAGTTCTGAAGGTCAACAAATCTGAACACTGGTAGACCAACAAGAGGAGCAAATTATAGACTTGGGGATCAGTGCAGTCTTCAGAGAACTGGTTGTTATGCTCTCTGTTGTTCACCCTGCCAAACTACCCCTTCCCCATTATCAGGAATAGCTGTAGATTTCTTGACTAGCTCTGTGCACTGCAGGAATCCAATCTGAAAGTCACAAAGTTTTCAAGGTCCAGATCAGAGGGAAATGGTCGTGGCTTCAGGTGTTTTGGCTAGTGACACTACCTGAGGATCCAAGAGAAATCAAAGAACAAAAAGAACCGCTATGTTACAAAACTTTTGGACAAAACTCTTAGATATTACACCTCCTTATCTGCATGTTTTCTTCTTCTAAACAAAGATCCCATTCTAGCTTGTACAAACTACCCATACTAAGAAATAAATTCAAATATTTCAAAGCTAATATCCTGGTGCTCAGCACCTCTGTAAAACAAGCCATACAAGCCTAAAGTTAGGCATCTACATCAATATTTACACAGATGAATAAATAGCCTAATCTTCAAGTTCTGGTTTGAAAACTTTTCCAACCGCAAAACTTTTCAAATGATATAGTTTAGCAAAAGAAACAAACATATCAAACAAACAAAACAAAACCCCTACCATGAATATATGTTTAAATTCTGGCCTAGGATGACTTAGACTCAACCTATTGAAGTAGTTCTATATCATTAAAAACTGCACCGATACCCTAGATATTATTGTGGCCAAATTCTTCTCTGGTTTATGTTGGCACTGGCATTTCCATCGATTCCAGTGGAACTATACCAATTTACATCAGCAGAGAATTTAGCTTTCGATCTCCAAAATTACCATACCTCACTCATTTCACACCACTATAAATTTGCATTGTTCTGTGTTAGATCATTGAAGGTGTACATAAGCTATAATATCTAATTTGTATTCACAAAGTCACTCCTTGTTCATGGAATTCACTGTTTTGCAATGTGTTTTGTAGCAGTGGTAGATTTTACTAGTGTGATATACAGCACTGCAGATAAAATGTGCATTTCAAATGATGCAGAAGCCTAAGCATTCTTATAATCAAGGGTCAATTTTAATGTCTTTTGTAAGTTATGTTTTAATTTCCTTTTTCTGTAAGCAAAACAGACGTTACAAAGAAGTGTGGGCTGGTAAGAAGGTGTAATATCTAGAAGCCAAATAACATTGAGATAGCTTATGTTTTTATGAGAGAAAATTCATTTTGCTAAATGAAAACTAGAATACAAACTATGAATAAATTATTAATGGTGTTTTCTCCTCAGATCAGCAAAAGATACAGATACTGAATGGCTCAAGGGACTAGGAATGGGATACAGAGATTTTTACCTCTAAGTAACTACCTCATATTTGTCTCATGTTGATAGAGACTGAAAGTTACCATTGGACAGGTATTCAATAGCCTACATAAAATTACTGTTCTCAATCTACTTCTTCTTGTAGATCTTCATATCAGAATGGGCTTCTTGTTGTCAGAATACAGACTGAGTAAGCATGGAGACTTGATTACTCTTTTAGCCCTACAGGTTCACCCCTCCAAAACAGGTTTTGAGGCACAATAGAGAGTGGGATGGGGGACCTTGCTCACATTACACTTGTTCTCTGGATAACTACAGACTTCAGTCATTAGCAGTGTCAGTTTAGCATCTCTCAATTACTAAATTCATTTCTGAACAAAAAGAATAAAAGAAAACCAACCCACATCCACATGAGATTAAGAACATAAGAACGGCCATACTGGGTCAGACAAAAGGTCCAGCTAGTTCAGTATCCTGTCTTCCGACAGTGGCCAATGCCAGGTGCCCCAGAGGGAATGAACAGGTAATCATCAAGTGATTCGCTCATTCGCAGCTTCTGGCAAACAGAGGCTAGGGACACCATCCCTGCCCATCCTGGCTAATAGCCATTGATGGACCTATTCTCCATGAATTTATCTAGTTCTTTTTTTGATGAGTTGAAATATCTAGCTTAATGAGATTGACCATTAGCCTCACTGTTTGGCAGAAGGCATGTAATGTTTTTTTCTTTTGTAATCTGAAGTTACAAGAGTAGTGATAAAGGCATAGAGTTTGGACGCAAAAAAAAAATTATGATTGCAAAAGTATACATCACAATGGATCTAGACTAACTGAAGTAGTGTACAAATCTCCCTTGGTACAGAAGGTGACATATCAGTGTGACGTTGCACTCTATATGATTTTATGAAAATATGCTAATGAGTTTAAATATAATGTAACTGGAATATGCTTCATGCAAAAGGTCTCTTGTAAGGTATCATTACAAAGCTTATAATCTACTGAGTGTGATCATCCTATTTGTATAGATGTACCACTCTTGTATCTGAAACTAGAAATATGAAATATAACTCTGAGGGCCTACTGTAATTATGCAAAGTGTGGGCCATTAATGGTGGTCTGGAATCTTGATGACTCCCATTTCCCAGGACAATTGTCTGCAGATGGCTCTGTTTTACTTATAAGTCTCCCTGTATATGTGTGTGCTAGCAAGTGGATAATGAAGTCTTACAGTGACATGTGATCATGTCACTTGAACTGGAATCTGTCTTTAACCTGGTGCTTTTCCAGTGAGAAGGGGGGGTGGGAACCCAGAGGGACAAAGGATTCCTACCTTATGCAAAAGATATATAAATGGATGGAACAGAACAAAGGGGGCAGCCATCATGAGGAATCTCCTAGCTACCACCTGAGCTGGAACAAGGGCTGTACCAGGGGAAAGGATTGTGCCCAGACTAGGAAGGCGTCCAGTCTGTGAAAGAAACTTATTGAAACATCTCTAAGGGTGAGATTTTATCTGTACTCAGTTGTATTCCTGTATTAGGTTTAGATTTGTGTGTTTTATTTTATTTTACTTAGTAATTCACTTTGTTCTGTCTGTCACTACTTGGAACCACTTAAATCCTACTTTCTGTATTTAATAAAATCACTTTTTACTTATTCATTAACCTAGAGTATGTATTAATATCTGGGGGGGGGGAGCAAACAGCTGTGCATATGTCTCTATCAGTGTTACAGAGAGCGAACAATTTATGAGTTTACCCTGTATAAGCTTTATATAGGGTAAAACGGATTTATTTGGGGTTTGGACTCCATTGGGAGTTGGACATCTGAGTGTTAAAGACAGGAACACTTCTGTAAGTTGCTTTCAGTTAAGCCTACAGCTGTTAGGGGAAATGGTTCAGACCCTGGGTCTGGGTTTGCAGCAGGCTAGCGGGTCTGGCTCAAACCAGGCAGGGCACTGAAGTCCTAAGTTGCCAGGGCAGGAAAGCAGGGGCAGAAGTAGTCTTGACACATCAGTTGGCAGCCCCAAGGCGGTTTCTGTGATCCAACCCGTCACAATCAGTGCACAGACTGTTCAAAGGCCTTTGTCAGTTTTTAAACATATTACAATTTTATCACAAGCCCCATTTCTGTAATTTCTGTAATCAGAGCCACCACAAGCAGAGCCTTACCTCAGCATTGTGAATTCAGATGTGTTTCATATAAGAGCCAGCGTCTGCCTGTATGGATCTGATATCTGATTGTAAGACTGGGGTCTTAGTTTGGAAGGATCATTTTTCTAAATGGCTGTGTTTTGAAGTTACTCACCCCCTCAAGTGTATCACAGGAATAGAATAATAGAATATCAGGGTTGGAAGGGACCTCTGGAGGTCATCTAGTCCATCCCTCTGCTCAAAGCAGGACCAATCCCCAGACAGATTTTTGCTCCAGTTCCCTAAATGGCCCCCTTAGGGATTGAACTCACAACCTTGGATTTAGCAGGCCAATGTGCAAACCACCAGCAGTAGCCCAGGGTAGGATATGTAATGAATCCCATTTAAACATAAGACATGCCAATAACATATCTTCCATTTGTAATAAGACTGTTAAACTGTATGTAGCATAAAAGGAAATTATATAAAACATGTAAAATGTAAAAACACAAGACATATTTAATTACAGGTCATCAGATTACCTAATTGGGTGCCATGACCCATAGCTCTCAAACCTCAGTCTACAGGATTTTTAAGAGCAGCCATACTCCAACCCTCCAGCTGGCTGATGCTTGCTTACCTGGACCCCTGAACTCCAGTCCTAATTTTAGGATCTGCCCCGGAAATCCTATTGGCAGAGTCCTAGAGCAGCTGATTGGCCTGCTGGCCCTACTTAAGCTATGCTGCTGAGCCTTGCTTACCTGGGACCCATGAAGCCTAGCCCCAGTTTGAGGATCTGCCCCTGCAGTCCTATTGGCAGAGTCCTGGAGCTCCTGATTGGCCTGCTGGCCCTACTTAAGCCAGCAGCAGGATCCTAGCCTCCCCGCAGAGCCAAACGCTGCCCCGCGGGAGTGCGCAGCCACAGCCCCAGCCCCCAGAGCGCTGCACGCGGCGGCATGGCTCCAGGGGAGGGGGGCCGGCGGCTTGCTGCGCTCAGCCGGGCACTCAGGCCCGGGAGCACGGACCCCGCGGCTTGCCACACCGGGGAGTGGAGCCATTTGCCCACCCCTGCATTAGGGTGTGCCTGCCTGGGCACACCCGGCACACGCCTATGTGCGGTGGACGGGGAGGCTCAGCGGTGGGGGCTCGGGGGCAGTGGCCACTGGCCCTGAAGCAGGGGGCGGGAAAGGGAGAGCTCAGGGGCTGGGCGGTGGTGGGCAAAGGCAGGACCGAGGCTCTCGGGGTTAAGGCTCCAGTCGCTCTGAGCTGCCTGCGGGGCCCCAGCCTCGGCTCTCCCGCCTCAAGCTGCCCGCCCCCCAACACCCCCCAGCCCTGCCTGCACAGTTAGCCGAGGCTGCATCTGGTTGGCTGGGAGCCAGGGGGTCCTCACCTCCTTCCTCCACTCCTCCCTGCCCGCCAGCCCGGCCCCTCAGCGTGCCTGATCGTTTCCCGCCTCCAGCGGCAGCTATCCTCCCTGAGCACCCCTCACCAGGCCCCGTCCTGACTCCACCCCCTCCCTGCCCCTATTGGAACCCTTCCCAAATCCCCGCCCCCTGCCTGCCCCAACTCCACCCCCTCCCTGCCCCTATTGGACCCCTCCCGAAATCCCCGCCCTGGCCCCGCCTCTTCCCCAGTGCTCCGCGTTCTCTCTCCCAGGCTTGCCGGCGCCGCGCAAATCAGCTGTTTTGCAGCCCAAGCGCTGGGAGCCAGGGGGAGAAGCAGAACGCGGCGGTGGGCTCAGGGGAGGAGGCGGAGGTGAGCGGGGCGGGGACTGGGGCACCGACGGAGTGGACGCCCAAGGCGCCACTTTTGGAGAATGTGCTCAGTGGGGGAGTGGCCACTCCTCCCCAGCTACGCTCCTGAGCAGGAACAGGAAGCTGTCTGAACAACTGGGCTCCACCCCGTTCTGGACTATATGCCACATTACTCCTGATCCTCTGGCTTGATTTCCTGGCATCCTGATCTGGCATCTGATTCATGATTCTGACCTCCAGTTTGTCTCCTGAGTCTGATCCCCGAGTCTGACCCCTCTCGTATCCTACCTGCAGGGCCGGCTCCAGGGTTTTTGCCGCTCCAAGCGGCGCCAAAAAAAAAAAAAAGCCACGATTGCAATCTGCGGCGGCAATTCGGCGGGAGGTCCTTCGTTCCAAGCAGGAGTGGGGGACCGTCCGCCGAATTGCCACTGAATAGCTGGACGTGCCGCCCCTCTCCGGAGTGGCCGCCCCAAGCACCTGCTTGGCAAGCTGGTGCCTGGAGCCGGTCCTGCCTACCTGGTCTCACTCGTGGTTCTGATCTCCAATTTGTCTCCTTCTTCTGGTATCCTGACCCAACTGACTCCTATCTTGTGAATGTGGACTCTGGCTCTGACTACTAGGTCTGGCTGCCCATGATCTGGCTGTGACACAGGGTTAGAGTAATTTACTTCCCAATTGATATTACTTGTATTTTAAAGTATATTGACTACCTGGGGTTCGAGGACTTTATCTACAAGCCTAGCCTAGCTCCTCTCAGCACAGGATGCAAGGGTGGTTGATAAAGGCAACTAGTTTGTTCTTTCTTTCTCTAAAATAAAACTATAGGAGCCCATCCAGTAATCTGGGCACCTATCCCATAAATTAAAAATCACAAAGTAAACAGGACTTGCCCATAAAAATGACACCATCAGCCCACCCCCACCTCAACAGCCTTGGCGAAGAGAGGGAGGAAAAACAACTTTCAAAAGAACAGCTATAATGTAAGCAGCTTTCTTGAATTGATATTACACGTAAAAAGAATCTCACTTCTCTAGACAGACAAGAAGAAAAAGCTGAGGGAAAAAATCTGATAAAATTGGAAAGAAGCACTCTATAAATGTAGGCTAGCCATAATAAAAGCAGAGACATACAGCATGCTGGAGTCATAGGCTGTTTTGTGGAAATGATCATCATTCTTAGGAACAGCTGCAATTAATTAGTTCTGCCCACATCAGTAAATGCTGTTTTAGGGATAGGAAAATATCGTGGACAGCAAGGAAGAGCACAACACATTAAAAAAGGACAAAAAGTGAAACCTTTTCAAAGGAAATTTGTGTAATGAACTGCAAATATTAGGGATCATCCTTTTGAGGAAGGCCTGCATGCAAAAACTTTGCATACATAGCCTTATTTCTTGACTTGTCAGTCATTCTCTTATCCTACATGCCCTCTCTTTACCTTACTCTATTCTCCTTTCTGAGGCTTAGCCAGAATTCCCAAGACACCTCAGGAATTATAAAACAAATACATCTAATGTATAAAAAAAATTAAGATGACTACCGAACATGCACAGTTTTCTTTTTCTCCTTGTCCTCCAGCTTTTGGACATAAGCAAACAAAATTATCGTTGGGGCAAAATCTGTGTAGGTATACCAGACCGTCACTCTACTATGCAATATAGATGGACTTGGCAGTAAAAATCTATGGTTAAGGTTGTGTGACACTTTCCATTATCAGATCCTGTTTTCACATGCTTATAGCTTTGCCAAAATGTAATCATTTAGGCTGAAATTGTTCATGCCAGGGAGTCTGCCTCAGAACTGATTTTTATGTATTTATTATAAGCTTCAGCCATTTCTGAGACTGAGGGGAAAATATGTTGTTTTGCCAGTGTTAAGAAAATTCATACAATTGTTTTGTTGAGAAGCTCTAGTTGTCTCCATGTTTTGGAACAGGGACTTGAAATCTGGCAGAGGGGGGTCTCCCTTTCACGGTCCCCATGAAAATCCATGTAGATTTGGGCAAGTTATAAGTGTCTGAACATTGCTGTTTTCAGAGGCTCAGAAGGGTTGCCAACTGTCTAATCACACAAACACCCTTGCCCCACCCCTTCTGTGAAGCCCTGCCCCTGCTCACTCCAGCTCCCCTCCCTCCGTTGCTCGCTCTCCCCCACCCTCACTTACTTTCACCAGGCTGGGGCAGAGGGTTGGGGTGCAGGAGCGGGTGCAGGCTCTGGGCTGGGGGGGTGGGGCCAAAGAGTTTGGAGTTTGGGAGGTGTCTCTGGGCAGGGGGTTGGGGTGCAGGAGGGAGTTCAGGGTGCAGGCTCTTGGAAGGAGTTTGGTTATGAGAGGGGGCTCAGGGCTGGGGCAATGGGGTTGGGTGCAGGGGGGTTGCGGGCTCCAGGAGGGAGTTTGGTTGTGGGAGGGGGCTGAGGCAGGGGGCTGGGGTGTGGGAGGTAGTTGGGGTGCAAGCTCCAACCGGGCAGCGCTTACCTTCGGTGGCTCCTGGAAGCTGCAGCATGTTCAGCAGTTTCTCCTAGGCTCAGGGGTGGCCAGGCGGCTGTGTGCGCTGCCCCTGCCTGCAGGCACAACCCCTGCAGCTCCCATTGCCCATGGTTCCCCGTTCCCAGCCAATGGGAGCTGCGGAGTTGGCGCTTGTGGGGTGGGGTAGCGGGCTGAGACCCCCTGGTGGCCCCTGTGCCCAGGAGCCACTCCGGACATGTCGTCCGTTTCTGGGAGCAGTGTGGAGACAGGACAGGTAGGGAACCTCCCTTAGCCCCGCTGGACTTTTAGCAGCCTAAAATCTCCCAGATTGTCTTCAGTAGCCTCTGGGAAATCGAGCCCAATTCCAGGAGACTCCCGGCCAAGCCGGGAGGGTTGGCAACCCTATTGCTCAGTAGAGGTTTGCTAGAGTTTGGCAGCAAAATTCTCCAAACGTGTACTGAGCAACTCCACAGAGCTGACTGAGCAGCATGCTCCAGCCTTAGACTTTTCCTGCAACTGCTCCTCCTGCTTTCCAGGGGCTGCTGTGCCTTCAGATACTCAAACAGAGAGCAGAATGACTGCCTCGCTGGTGTGCTCAGTGCTTCCCTTGTAAGTAGCATAGAGGAAAAGGAAGAAGCAACTCAGATGCAGAGAAGAGCATTGAAGGGAGGGAGGGGAAAGCAGTAATAAGCTGCAGGAGGCTGAGAGGCTACAGGAGCAAAGGCAAAATGGAAGCGGCTATGCAGGGACAGGAGCAGAAGGGTCTGTAACAAGGGTTACCAACTTTCTACTTGCACAAAACTGAACACCCTTACCCTGCCCCTGCCCTGCCCCTCCTCAAAGGCCCTGCCCATTCTCTGAGGCCCTGCCCTGGCTCACTGCATCCCCCCTCCCTCTGTCACTCGCTCTCCCCACCCTCATTCACTTGCTCATTTTCACCTGGCTGGCTCAGAGGGTTGGGGTGCAGGAGGGGATGAGGGCTCCGGCTGGGGGTGTGGACTCTGGGGTGGGGGCCAGAAATGAGGAGTTCGGGGGTTGGGGGGGGGCTCTGGGCTGAGGCAGTGGGTTGGGATGCGGGAGAGGGCAAGGGGTCTGACTGGAGGTGCAGGGTCTGGGATGGGACTGGGGATGAGGAGTTTGGGGTGCATGAGAGTGCTCTGGGCTGGGACCGAGGGGTTTGGAGGGTGGTAGGGGAATCAGGGCTGGGGAGGGCTCCATCTGGAGGTGCGGGCTCTGGGGTGTGGCTGGGGATGAGGAGTTTGGGGTGCAGGAGGGTGTTCTGGGTTGGGACCTAGGGGTTCAGAGGGCAGGAGGGCAATCAGGGCAGGGGGTTGGGGCGTGGGAGGGGGTGCAGGCTCCGGGCGGCACTTACCTCAGGCAGCTCCCTGAAGCAGTGGCATGTCCCTCCTCTGGCTCCTACACTGAGGTGCAGCCAGGCGGCTCTGTGCACTGCCCCATCTGCAGGTGCTGCCCCCGCAGCTCCCACTGGCTGCGATTCCCGGCCAATGGGAGCTGTGGAGCTGGCGCTTGGGGTGGGGGCAGCACGCGGAGCCCCCTGGCTGCCCCTACGCCTAGGAGCCAAAACGGGAACATGCCGCTGCTTCCAGGAGTCGCGCAGAGCCAGGGCAGGCAGGGAACCTGCCTTAGCCCTGCTGTGCTGCCGACTGGACTTTTAATGGCCCGGTTGGCGGTGCTGACCAGAGCCACCACGAACCAGTGCCTTACATTTTGCGACCCAATACTGGGTCACGACCCACAGTTTGAAAACCACTGGTCTAGATGATGATCCTTAAAGAGTTAAGATTGTACTCTAATCATAAACCCATGGAAATAGGTGTTTATAATATTCTTAAAAATAAACCTGAGAACAACTTTCCTTTTGAGATGAAATTTTTCATGATTTGAGTACAAAGGTTAATATTTTTTCTGTATATGTGTTTGCTAAGTTTGGTAAAACTCTGGACGTTTTTGAGTTGTTTCACCTACTTTATTTGCACTTAAATAACTGAAAATAATTTTCTTTGGACATAGAAGGAAAAGTCTTGTCCTTATTATAAACTGTTGTATCTATGCCAATGGTTCCCAAACTGTGGATTGGGACCCCAAAGTGGGTCACAACCCCATTTTAATGGGGTCACCAAGGCTGGTGTTAGACTTGCTGGGGCCCAGGGCTGAAGCCTAAGCCCCACTGCCCGGGGCCGAAATCGAATCCCAGGGTTTCAGCCCTGGGTGGTGGGGCTCAGGTTACAGTCCACCTGCCTAGGGCTGAAGTCCTTGGGCTTTGACCCCCACGCCTGGGGTCGTGGGGCTTGGGCTATGGTCCCCCCTCCTGGGGTCGTGTAGTAATTTTTGTTGTCAGAAGGGGGTTGCGGTGCAATGAAGTTTGAGAACCACTGATGTATGCTATATCCTCATCATGGTTGTCGTGCTTTTTAACATAGTCTGACACTGGCAGACCTCCCTCCAATATGCTGCCTTCCACTTTTGGCACCTTGCAGGTATCTTACTGGTGAGCAAACTAGATAAACCCTTTATTGTGAACAGAAACTATGTACAGAATAAGGTAACAAAACTTTCTACTACTCTGTGCAGATCCAGGCTGCAACTGCCCTGTCCTGGGCTTCTTTGTTTCTGCCCCAGCAGGAAGTATGTCACAGAAAACCAAAGTCTGCATCTGGAGTGTGCACAGGAAGTGTTGCATCTCTACACTGCCTTAAAGACTTATTTTATAGCGCAAAGAAAAAAGTGGAAGTGGCACTGATTTCTTTTTTTCTTTTAATACTGTTTACTAGTTTAACTGCTTTTCTTTTGGTTTCACTTTTGTGTCCTGTGTCTCAATACTCTGTATCTTCTGTTTGGTTCCTCTTAGTCTGATGACTGTAATTTCTTGTTGATGTGTAACAGTTGCCCCGTTTACTGATCCAGCATGTACCTGACAAAAATAGTCACTTCTTGCTCCATGCAGAATGTGGTCACTTCTGACACCCTGTTGTGCTTTCTAAAGCACAATCAGGCAGCCAAGAGTATCTTCCTTATGAATATGCTGCAGTCTCTGTATTTCAGGAACCCAGAGTGAGGCCAGGCACAAAGTTTAAACCACAACTCTTTTTATTGTATACATAACAAGATGGCACCTACAGACTCTGAACATGCAGATTCTGGATATGCCTCTCTCATGTGAGAGATCCCTCACAATTGGAGGCCCTCTGGTTATTACACGACTAGTTTTAAAGAGACAGTACCATCTTATACCATACTCATCACCATAGCACATGAGCGACTTCCAGTTACATGTTATAGGAAATTTGGTTTAAAATTTATTTGAAAATCATGTACCATACTCACTTTTTAAATAATGTACTACAGTTAAAAGATCCAGATATGAACATGCATGTAACAGAAATAAATGTACATGAAATTATTTCAATTTGTATGCACTTAGAACATTTAAATACATCAGTTCATCATGTTTATTTCAGTCTCAGACCCTATAATCAGAGAATCAGTTGCTGTGTAAATTAGTATGTGTCATGATGTGAAGGGTATTTATTTCAATGCCAAATTTCATATTCAAATAAACATTAGTGTTTTTTGTTTTATTTGGGGTTTTTTAGTAGAAAAAGGAAATGGATTTCATTAATCACACACACATCTAAGTTCAGATTTTGACTCTTTAAATGTGAGGGAAAACACTTCAGACAGAAAAAGTTCTATTTAGCAGAAATTATCTTTCTGCCTCACAGGTATTGCAGAAGACCACAGTGGCCACACGGCAAGCTGATCTGGTCAATAATAAATCAACGGAAGAGTCAAGATTAAAACTCAGGAATTCATGGCTCCTTGCTCAATGCAGGAGCCCATGTTATCTACTCAGAAGCCAGGTCAGCCTGCTGAATAGTGTCCCTCCCAATAAAAGAAGCAATCATGCATGACAAGGACTCATGGAGCTGTGCAGAGATGGGGAGGTCCCTGCCTCTGATAGTCTGCCAACCTTGATACTCACTCTATCCCCCTCCCACACTGCTGCCAAATTATTCCAGCCATAAAGATCCAATGGGAAGATACAGATGGAGTCATGACTACAGCCTCCAGCTCTGACCCTAGGTCCTGGTTTCTGACACTCAATTCCCAGCACCTGCTCCTACCACTGGGTCTGATGCTGGCTCACTAGGCTAGACCACCCATGTCCCAGTTGCCTGACACAGGCAAAAGTAATATGGGACTCCAGGCCTTGAGAAAGGGGCAGACATGTATAGCCAACTTCATTGTGAGAAGTAAGCACATCCTCAGAATAAGTAGTAGCCTACACGGCTGTATAATAGGCTTGAAGACTAGCAGCTGTAGAGACAAATTTAGGCTGGAGATAGAGAGCACTTAAAGTGTTCCAAAAGTGGAATGAAAACATCTGTGGACTTTGGCCGCCTTAGCAATTTTTTGTCAGGCCTTAAAAAAAAATCTTTAATGTGGCAAAGGAGAAAATCTCAACACAGCATCAGCAGGAGATACAATTAATTGGAACTCATCATTCAGTCAGTGCTGTGGAACAGCTGTGCACAAGTATCAATTTAAAGATGATAAAAGAAGATGACAGAGAAGTCTCAACTCTGGAATCTAACTACCTGTATGATTACCAGTCTGTATCATTTGACATAAAATTAAGCTTTCCTTTGACATGGGAAGTGATAAAAGCAGTACATCAATACATATATCATGCTGAATACAGCAAAAAACAGGAACCAAAGAAAATATTGCAGAAAATCTCATAGAAATATGTAATAGTAAGAATATTCAAGTTATAACAAAAAGCAAAATTAAAGCAACCTGTTAAAAATAAAATATGTCTTATGCCCTCAGCTAGGCACATCAAGTGAATTTAAGAAAGGTAATTATTTTATTTAGATTATTTAACTTCTCCTAGCAATATCTCAGCCTATTATATTAGTTAAAAACACAAGCAGTCATCAAAAACATATCTAACAAACATGAAAAAAACCAGACTTTCTACAAACCATCCCACCCTTAAAATGCACTCCCTTTCTTTCCCCTATTCATAGTTTGTGGTATGATTTACTCACACTAAATAACTCAGCTAAACTGCATGAAGTAAGGTCTTGCATTTGCCAAATTTTTCAATTGCTTCATTGGGGCACAAGGAGGTCAACTGACTTACCTGAAGTTATTCAGTGTTGTTATTATTTCAAAAGTTCCCATCACCAGGGAATCTAGGTGTCAATATACAACTTTAAAAAAGCATCACTGGAACATAGGAATTGCCATACTGGATTGGACTCATGGTCCATCAAGTCCAGTATCCTATCTCTGAGCAGGGACAGCTCCAGATATTTCAGAGGAAGATGTGAGAAACCTTGCAATAGATGGGGACAGATCTGTCCACCATTAAAGACTAATTTTAACACCTAATTGCTGAAAATTGTCATAAACTCTGATGCAGTAAGGTTTTATATGCCATCCTTTTTTTTTTGTTTTAACTATCATAACTCTGGATATTCTTGTTGTCCCTATAAATGTCTAATCTATGGGTCATTACAAAATCTAATTTCCCTATACTAATTTCTCCCTACTGTTACTCACACCTTCTTGTCAACTGTTTGAAATGGGCCACCCTCATTACCACTACAAAAGTGATTTTTCCTCCCTTGGTATTCTACTGTTAATTGAATTGTCTCGTTAGACTGACCCCCCACTTGGTAAGGCAACTCCCATCTTTTCATATACTATGTATATACCTGCTACTGTATTTTCCACTCCATGCATCTGATGAAGTGGGTTCTAGCCCACGAAAGCTTATGCCCAAATAAATTTGTTAGTCTCTAAGGTGCCAGAAGGATTCCTCGTTGTTTTTGCTGATACCGACTAACACGGCTACCACTCTGAAACCAATCTATTTTTGAATCTTGCTAAAATCTTGGCCTCACTGACATCCTGTGGTAATAAGTTCCATAGTCTAACTATGCACTGTGTAAAAAAAAAAAAAAGGTATTTCCCTTCATCTTTTTTGAATTTGCCATTTTTAATTTCTTTGACTGTTCCCTTGCTCTCTGTCTCATAAAACAGGAGAACAAAAACTCCTGATCTACTTTCTCTATACCAATGGTTCTCAACCTTTCCAGACTACTGTACCCCTTTCAGGAGTCTGAAGCCTGAGCCCTGTTACCCAGGGCTCAAGCCCAAGCCCTGCCGCCTGGGGCTGAAGCATGTAACTTAGCTTTGTGGGGCCCCGGCCAATTGCCCTGTTTGCCACCCCCTAACACCAGCCCTGCACTTATGACCCCCCCTAAACCCATCTCATGATTCCCCTGTTGTCACGACCCCCGGGTTGAGAAACACTGATCTAGATGAGTTGACATACCCCCTGGAAGACCCCTGCGTACCACGCATACCCCTGGTTCAGAACCACTGCTTTATACCATTTGTTATTTTGTATACTTCTAACATGTTCCCTCTTATTCATCTCCTTTTTAAGGTAAACAATCCCAATCTTTTCAATCTCTTTTCATAGGGGAGTTTTCCCCTGTTCCTAATCTGAACTTCTCTGAACTCCCTTTAATTTTACAATATCTTTTGAAATGGAGATGACTAGTACTACATACAGTATTCCAGATAAGAACAAACCACTCATTTACTGGTTTTAGGAATTATTTTTAGGAAAAGAGTTAACAATTATTTTCTTTTCTTCCTTGGATAAAGGGACAATTCCCAGGAGGCAGGAGAGGATGGCTCAAATTCCATTAGGGAAGGCCACGTGGGAGTCCGGAAACAAGTGTGTTAATGGGCACAGGCAACAGGTAACTGTAGTGTCTAATCAGTCCAATAGCTGGTTCCTGTACAACAAGAGGGCATCTAGAGAGTACCTTGGATATTCCAATATTGTCCTCCAACAGGGTACATGGTTATACAGCAACATTCGGCCCAATTGTGAACTATGATCTTATTTCCTGTCCTATGTTGATAACCACCTATGAGGGCCTAGTTATTCAGGGACAGGCAGTAAGTTTAATAGCAAGTGTAAAATATTCCAATAGTTAAAACATTCTATTAAATACTCTGGTTATGTGAATAACTTATTACATAGTGCTGCAGGGCTTCAAAACACTGTTCAATATTTTCTGCTGGGGAAAAAACATAGTTTTGCCATTTTAATTGAATTTTCAAAATTTTAACTGATGTTTTTAAAGCTCCCAATTAAGTTTTGTATATAAGAAGTAAAATTAATCATACTTAAGCATTATTTTCATTGTTGACCAGCCCAAATTGTATTAAAAAATAAGGGGAAAAGATATGCAGTTACACAATATACCACCTTCTGTCACATCAATTGACTGCAGGTTTATTGCTGTACCGTTTTATTCATGATAGCTTGTCCCTATGTATGTATGATGTATTGATATCATATGATGATGAAATACTATCCACTCCAACAGTAACTAAGGATGTTGTTAAGCAGCAGCTACTAAAGATACACATTTTTAAATCAGCAAGGCTGGATAACTTGCATATGAGAGTTTTAAAAGAGCTGGCCTATGAATTCTCTTGACTCTTAATGTTGATTTTCAATAAGTTTTTGAATACTGGGAAAGCTCCAGAAAAATGGAAGAAAGCTAGTGTTGTGTCAATATTAAAAAAGGTAAGCAGGATGACCCACGTAACTATAGGCCTTTCAGTCTAACTTCAATTGCAGGCAAGATAACAGAGCAGCAGCTAAGAGATTCGATGAATAAAAAATTAAAGGAAGATAATATAATTAATGACAATCAATGTGGACTTATGAAAAATAGATCCTGTCACACTAACTTGGTATCTTTTTTTTAAGAGATTACAGTTTGGTTGATGAAGTGAATAGTGTTAATGAAATATACTTAGACTCCAGTGAGGCATTTAACTTGGTACTGCACAACTTCTTGATTAAAAAACTAGAAAGATATAAAATTAACATGGCACATACTAAATTGCATTAAAAGCTGGCTAACTGATAGGCCTCAAAATGTAACTGTAAATAGAATATCGTCATTGGGTTGGTGTGCTTCTAGTGGGGTTCCTCAGAGATCAGTTTTTGGTTCTATACTATTTAACATTTTTATCAGTGACCGTAAAGAAAACATAAAATTAGTTTGTAGATGACATAAACATTGGGGGAGTAGTAAATAATGAAAAGGACAGGTCACTGAAACAGAGCAATCTGGATCACTTAGTAAGATGAGTGCATGCAAACAATATACATTTCAATATGGCTAAATGTCAGGTCATACAGCTAGGAACAAAGAATGTAGGCCATACTTACAGGACGGGAGACTCTATCCTGGGAAGCAGTGATTCTGAAAAAGACATAGGGTTCATGGTGGATAATCAGTTGAATATGAGCTGCTAGTACAATGCTGTGGTCAAGAAGGCTTATGCAATCCTTGGATGAGTAAACAGGGGAATATTGAGTAGAAATAGGAAGGTTATAGTACTTCTGTATTTGGCACTGGTATGACTGCTACTGGAATATTATGTTCAGTTCTGGTATACACATTCATAGGCGCCAACTCCGTGTGTACTCCGGGGCTGGAGCACCCATGGGGTGCTCAGCACCCACTGGCAGCTCCCCGCCCCCCCCTTCACTCCACCTCCTCCCCTGAGCGCACCGCGTGCCCGCTTTTTCCCCCTAGCTCCCAGTGCTTGTGCCGCAAAACAGCTGTTTCGCGCGGCTGGGAGGGAGGGAGGGGGAGGAGGGGGAACACGGCGTGCTCGAGGAAGAGGTGGGGCCGGGGCCGGGGCGTGGATTTGGGGAAGGGGTCCAATAGGGGCAGGGAGGGGGCGGAGAATTTGGGGAAGGGGTTGGAATGGGGGTGGGGCAGGGGCAGGGATGGGGAAAGGATGGAGTCAGGGCAGGGCCGGGGGGGCGCAAGCTCCCATCGGCACTGGGGAAAGTTGGTGCCCACACACTTCAAGAAGGATGTTGATAAATTGGAGAGGGTTCAGAGAAGAGCCATGAGAATGACTAAAGGATTGGAAAACATGCCTTATAGTAAAAGACTTAAGGAGCTCAATCTATTTAGCTTACCCAAGAGAAGGTTAAGGAGTGACTTGATCGCAGGCTATAAGTACCTATATGTGAAGTAGAAATTGTATAAATAAGGGCTCTTCAGTGTAGTAGACAAAAATATAACAAGAACCAATGGCTAGATGTTGAAGCTAGACAAATTCAGACTAGAAATAAGAAAAATGATTAACAATGAAGGAAAATTAATCATTGGAACAACTTAACAAGGGTATGGTGGATTCTCCATGAGTGAAAATTTTAAAATCCAGACTGGATGTTTTTCTAAAAGATATGCTGTAGTTCAAGTGCAACTATTGAACTTTAAGGAGGAATTAATACAAGGAAGTTCTATGTTATGCAAGAGGTCAGGCTAGATGATCACAATGGTTCCTTCTGGCCTTAAAATCTATGAATCTATCTAGTCATTCATAACAATCCAGTTGCACTGCTATATTATGTTTTGTAAATATGTGCAGTTCTGAAATTAGGCTGTTGATTTCCTCTAGGAGAATTTGATTTGTATATAGCTCTGAATAAATTAGTGGTTAACCTTTACAGCACAGCAGACCATGTCAGCAGGACAGAGCCTTACTCAAGAGAATGGATATAAATAGGATTCAGTGGGAGTTGGTACCCAGATACTAGTTTAAAGGATACACCCAAACAATTATTGAACTGTAATTTGTAAAGAGGTAGAAAATCCATGCTGTTTGAGAAGGTTTCCCAAAAGTGTGAAATCTTTTTGGCAAAGTAGGATGCTAATTCTTTGCAGTGTGTGGTGCTGGGTTTTATTGTGGACTGTAGGCACTCACGATTGATAAAGTGGTTTAGCACCCTTAATCACTTCTTAGGGGCAGGATTTGGCAGCTTCATCTGAGGCATAGGCTTGGAGAAATTCTTTGTTCAAAGTATCTGTTTCAGCCTTTATTTTCTAGCATTGGTGCTTAAGTTTTTGACTCTTTCTTCGTCTGGCACAGGGTGATAGAAATCCAAGGAGATGTGTGTGGATGACAGGAGGGAATGGTCTGTTTGGGGGCCACTGTGTTGATAGCTGAAGCTAGCATACAATGATAATTATTCACTAGATCCTCTACTCTTTGTCCTGTGGGTGGAGTGCTGCTATCTTTTTGCATGCACTCTTGCATCAGTTTAACATCACACCTTTATTTAAACCAGTTAAACTTCTGGGGGTAGACAAACTCTAAGAAAAGGGATTTTTTTAAAATAAAGGAATGCCCAATAAAGATGAACAGAACTAGATGAATAAACTTGCTTCCTTCAGTGGCATACTGGACATTTTGGTCCAATATCAACCCATTCTTAAACAATTTAATTGGTTTATAACAGCTAGATATTTTGATGCTTTAAATGTTTTGCAAGTTTAAACTGTTCAATCCATATATTCTAAAAAAAAAATATTGGCTGTGGTGTTTAGGAAGCATTCAGAAGGCATATTGGAGAGAAGGCACAACAGTTAACTGCAGCAACTCCTAATTCAGTAATCTGTTCTGGCTTCCAGACACATCTAGTTTATACTGGGCATGCTCAGACATTAACACAGCTATACTAGTATAGTCATATTCATATTAACATTACATCACCTTTTTTGCATAGTCACTCCCATCTGATAACACAATACTTGTGATTTAATAGTACAATTGGAAATATTTTAATTTTAATGTTATTGGTGAATATATAAATCACTTGTTTGATCTCACAGTTTTGAAGTCACTAGAACAAATAGAATTGTATCTTTTATCAACCACCTCAGCCCACTGATTATTGCATATACTATACCAGATCTGGAAAAATCCAGTCACTTAACTTTTACTGGTGACTGAGATGCTTTCCATAACAAGTGGGATAGGAGGGAAGATGAGACTTTTCACAAAATAAAAGTTTCTAGCCTGGTGGTCACAAAGACAACCTTCCAAATTTTAGCAGATGCAGTGCCATCTTTCTGAAATTGCACTCTACAAAATGTGAAATAACTCACTATTGGGAATCCCAGCAACTAGAACTGAGGTCTGAGCTTCTCACCAGTGTTGCCTGTGGTACTCACTGTTTGGGAGTGGGAAAAGGCCTTTTTACCTTCTATACTGGCCACTGGCTTCTAAGCATCTAGCACATTTTACCAACTTTTTATAACAGTGCTATAATTACAGATAAATAAGTACTTTCATTCTTAGTTTTCAGACACTTAATGTCCTGACAACATTACTCTGTGGGTTAAATTTTCTTCTGCTTTTTCTCAGCTGAAAGGTCCTTTTGACCCAAAATTACATTTGACAAAATTCTAGTTGGATGTTTTTAACACCTATCTTTCCCATTCATCCACACAGCTGAAACTCTTGTTCAGGCTTTCTTCTTGCATCTTGACTACTGCAACAGCTGGCCTTGACAAATGTTTCCTTACTCGGCTCATATCCATTCAGTATTCTGCTGCAAAAATCCTTTTCTTAGCACTGTTCCTCTCTTTGCCTCCCTCTTCTGTTTGCTACTTGTTAGATTCTCAAACACCTTGGTACTTTCTCCCATGCTGCCCCACATGAGTGGGAGGAGGTTTCCATAAATGTTCGCAAAGCTAACACAGAATCCTCCTTCAAAACTGTCCTTCAAACTCTTTTTCTATAAGGCCCACCAAAAAAAATTGACAACAACTAGACTAGTGTGCTGAGACCACTGCATATCAGGCTGATCACTATGGTTCATTGTTTTCTTGTACTCCCTGTGACTGTTGTCTCTTGTTTTATGCCTAAATTGTAAGCTCCTTGGGGCAGGAATCATCGTTTTGTTCTGTAATTTTACAGCAAATCACACAATTAAGTCTGGTCCTTGAGCAGGACTCCTAGGCACTACAGTAATACAAACAATAATTTTAAGATAAGCACGAAAGAGAAAAGATGTTCATTTGTTCAGGGTTGTTCTGATGCTTTTTTATATTTGGCATGGATGGATTAAAAAGTAGCTCCTGTTTTCAAATTATAATCTTTGCAGGGAGGTGGGCCTAGCGGAATAATGTATGTTTCACTAAACTTGAAAACTTCCCTGAAAGAAAAAGGATAATACATTTAAAATAGCAGGATGCCCAGGCAGAGTGCACCTTCTCCTTATCAGTTAATTGTGTTCACATGCTGGGGACGGGGTACCTAAGCCCAAGAGATGCTGGGCACCTTCAGCCTCTATTATGATCAATAGGGAAACGGGTCTTAGACCGACTTCTGCAGAAGTCAAGATACAAGCCAAAAAACTGCGCCCATGCCACCACCCAGGGAGGCGGCTCTGCCGGAGGGGGGGGCTAGGTAAGGCTGGCTCAGTCAGAGTGGGCGGCTCTCCCCCCAGCCTGGCTGAGCCGGGGAAACGACTCTGCTTCGGTCGGGGGCGGGGGGCCGGTTCTGCCTGGGCCAGTCTGAACCGCGGGAGGGGGGGAAGAGCGGCTCTAGCGGCGGGGCGCGAGCCCCAGGGAGGAGGCCGGCGGGGCAGCACTGCCAGGAGGCCGCTCTCCAGCCGCTACCAACTCCCCCAAGCCGCCGCTGTGCGCTGGGATGGAGACAGCCCCGCCCCCTAGCTCACAGAGGGGAGGAGGGGAAACGTTGAGCCCACGTGACGGGGGCCAGCCAATGGCGAAGCGGCGTCCCGGCTCGGCCGGGCGGAGGCAGGGCTGCCGCCGCTGGGAGCCGGAGAAGGGGAAGAGCCTGAGTGGGGCGGAGGAGTCGCAGCGAGGATTCCGAGCGGGGACCCCAGGAGGCTGCGCTGCGCCGCGCCGCTCCGGCCCGGGCGCCCAACCGACCGGCCATGCCGAATAAAAACAAGAAGGAGAAGGTGAGTCAGGCCGGCCGGGGGCGCTGGAGGCCCGGGGAGCTCCTCGCGGGGCGGGCCAGGGGAGCAGGCCCCTGCGGGAGAGGGGCCCGGAGGCAGAGCCGCTGAGGGGTGGCGAGCTCCGGGGGGAGCTGGGCAGGTCCTGGCGGTGGAGGGAAGAGAGGGACAAGGGCTGAGGCGGGGGCGGGTCGGTCCGGGCGGAGGCTGCCGAGGGACTCCGGGGTGCTCCCCGTGGGAGGGGGCGGGGATGGGGAGCCGGTGAGGCGGCGTGGGAGGGGGCGCTCCCTGCGGGTGGGCGGTGGGCCTAGCCCCGGCGATGCTGCGTCTCCTCACCCAATTTCTGGGGCCAGATTCGCCCCCATCCGACCTCGGGGGGAGACCGGGGTTCAGCAGCACCAGAGAGATCCAGGGGTTCGCGGAGGAGGGGATTTCTTGGGGGCGAGAAGGGGCAATTGCTCGGGTACGGGGTGGCTGTTTTATCGGGTGTATGTAGGAGGAGTGAGTTGTTAGAGGCGATCTCTTAATTTGAGGCAAGGTGGGTATCTCTACTTTGTGTGGGAGGGAGTATTTTTATAGGGGGGCAGGTCTCTGGGGGAGGCTATTTTTAAGGTTGGCATCTACGGCACTTTCCTGGGTAGCTTTATTACTGAATACTGTGCTGCTTGAAGCTATGTTCATAGAACCATCCAAAAACACTTTGCAAGCATTGCTTGAGATTTGCAATCCTTACCCCACCCAGTGTGGTAACATTGGTCCCATTTTACAAACAGGGCAACTGAGGCAGAGAAGTAGTGATTGCTCTAGGCCACAGAGTGGCCTGAACAGAGTTTTACCTCAAAAAAGGAAGAAGTGCCAGAGATTCCATGAAGTCCACTGGGGATTTCACTATTTTTTTTTTTTTTTTTTTAACATGGAAGGTGCCCAGATACTAAGATCAGGGCCATGTACAGGTAGAAAACCCTTAGAGGGAGTTGGTGTTAAAGCCAGGAGTTGCATCTGAAGAAGTAAGGTTTTTTACCCACGAAAACTTATGCCCAAATAAATGTTAGTCTTTAAGGTGCCACCGGACTCCTTGTTGTTTTTGTGGATACAGACTAACTCGGCTACCCTTGATATTCAAAGCCAGGAATGGAACCCAGAGCTCCTGACTCCCATTCTGTGCCTGTTCCACTAGATAGCCCTCTATTCCTTTGATTTCAGGCAGTCTTTTAGCATTTCCACATCAGTTTAAAATCAGTTGCTCATGGATTTGTCTGTGTCTTATGAATGTATTGATTTTTGTGCATTAAAATAAAGATGCCCCACTGCTCCAAAAAAGTTGTAGACTATGTTAATGTTTGTATTTCTTTCGTTTCCTTTATCCTGTAGTGAGAGAAATAGGGGCTGGATGTAGTCTAAGTGCAGCATTCGAAGCGAGGAGAAACTCTTGGGTTACAGACCTAGCTTTAACACTGGGGTTTTAGCCGCTGTTGTAGCTACACAGATGCAAACACCAATATAGACATGGTTGAGCAGTATAAACCGTGACTTGCACTGGAACAGCTTATCCTGGCTTCAAAGTTACACTAGGGGCTAAAAACCGAGGGTAAACGAAGGCTGATTCTCTGTTGCCTTGTGCATACCATTTGCACTCTTTGCCTCTGTTTTATTAGATATAAATGGATATAAGATTCATTGATGTAAATTGCTTATTGGTATGTTGTGAGAAATAAGTAATGTTTCTAAAGCATTTTGAAGGTGAAAAGTGTTAAGTATTTGTGGAATTTCTGATACTAAAATTGTAATAGTATAATAGTTAAATTTATGAGCCTTCTGTAGTGCATATTTTTATGTAGTTCTCTGGACAATCAGTTACTTGAGTGAAAGCATATTTGATTCTGTTTGAAATTAAGCTTGAAGCTGGGAAAATTTATAAATCTCTTTAATTTTCAGGAACCTGCAAAATTGGGCAAAAGTGGAAAAAGTGGTAAAGATGGACAAGAGAACCAAGAACATGAGGTAATTATTGCTACAGCATGCAGTCGTCTTTGTGAGAATAATTGGGAAGACTTTTCAAGAGTATTTATAACCTTTCCTACATTGGTATAACTTAGATGGCAGAGGTTTGGTTTTTTGGAAACCATTAGGACTCTTTTGACAGGAAAGATGTTTTACAAAGCTGCATACAACTTTTGGAAAGTGCCTTTGAATTACTCAAAATAAAATCAACTATGGCTGGTCCTTGATGACTTACTTTCTACTACCAGCAGCTCCTTTTTTTCCTCCACTGGCTACCTCTGTCTGTCAGCTACTGTAGGCATGCACCTTTTACTCCTGAGGGAATTCTGCGTGCAAAGTTCAAGTCCCCCACAGATTTCCTTGTTTCCCTGCAGAAAAATGACTTTCTGATGTAGAAGCATAGGGAAGCACCCCTCCCCAACTGCATGGGCGTGTTGTTTTGGGTCCCTGGAGTGGCTTCTACCCTGTGCTGGGCTCAGCTACTAGTCCTGACTGGGCTGGGACAAGGGAGGACTGGACTTGCTCTTCTCTTTCAAGGCGGGGCCAGGTGAGACCTACCCCCTGAAATCTACTTGGCTACAGAAAGCTCTGCACACATTCACACCTTGCTTCCTGCTCCCATGTCTGCTGAGCCCCCAACCCCCTGCATCCGGAACCCCCTTGAACGCACCCCTCTGCACCAGGCCCACCCTCTGCACTAGAACCCTCACCCTGAAGAGACCCACCCCCTCTGCACTTGGACCACCCTAATGAGCCCCCTACACCCAGACCCCCACCACACTGAGTCTTAGCCCGCTGCACCCAGACCTCCATTCCCTCAGCATTCAGGCCCCCCCACACCCAGACCTCCCATGCCAAGCCCCATTCCCTTGCACACCCAGACCCTCCCTGCTGAGCCCCAACCACCTTAACTTGAACCCTCCTGCAGAGTCCCGTGCCTCTGCGCCTGGAACCTCCCAGTGAGCCCTTGTGCACCCACATCCCCACTGCACCTGAACCCCCCACTGAGCTGCCCACACCCAGATTGCCCCACCAAGAACCCTCTCACCCCACACCTGGATTCCCCCCCCCCCCCCCCCCAAAGAGCCCGTCCCACTTGGACCCTGCTGGGCTGAGCCTGCCTGTCCATACCTGGTGCGGAAGGGCAAGGCTCCAGGGTATTTCTGGGGCAGGTCTGGCCCTCGTGCCGTATCAGGGTCCGGTGCAGCCTCATCACTGAATCCATGTCAGTGTGGGGGAGAGGTGCAGTGGCAGCTGCAGGGTGATCTCCGAGCTCAGTGCAGCAGGTGGCCTGTGCTCCCCACTGCCATGGTGAAGCCTCCACGTTTATTTATTGACTAATAAAATTTGCAGAATTTTAAAATAGTGTGTAGATTTATTTATTTATTTATTTATTTGCACAGAATTCCCTAAGGAGTAATCTTTCCTTCCTCCAACCCTTTTGTCAGGTAAAGGGCCTGTCTTTTTCTTTTAAGGTGCCCCAGTTTTTCAACTTCTACGTCGTCTTCTCTCTGTTGCCAATAGCTCTCTTCCTTCATGAACTGAATGCTAGTCCATCTCTTTCAAGTGGCAGTGGCCTCTTCCAAGCAGTCAAGACTTATGTAACAGTCTTGTTCGTGGGCTGCCACTTTTTTCTCTTATGACTTCCCCAGTGGGAGGGATTGCTAGTACTTTGGGGGATAGGATTAGAATTCAAAATGACATTGACAAATTGAAAAATTGTTCTGAAATCAACAAGATGAAATTCATTAATGATAAGTGAAAAGTAGAAGAAGAAAATCAAATGCACAACTTCAAATGGGGAATAACTGAGTAGGTGGTGGTAACACTGAAAAGGATCTGGGAGTATAGTAGATCACAAATTGAATATCAGTTGTACAATCTGAGACTGTTGCTAAAAAGGGTAATATCATTCTGAGTATATTAACAGGAGTGTTGTATAATACAAGGGAGGTAACTGTCCTGATCTGCTCAACACTGGAGAAGTCTCGCTTTGAGTTCTGCGTCCAGTTTTGGGTGCTACACATCAAGAAAGATGTGGACAAATTGGAGAGAGTCCAGAGAAAAGCAACAAAAATGATAAAAGGTTTAGAAAACCTGACCTATGAGGAAAGGACTGAGAAGAAGGGACCTGATAAGCCTTCTAAACTGTAAAGGGCTGTTATAAAGAGGACAGTGATCAATTGCTCTCCAAGTGCACTGAAATTAAAACAAGAAACAATGGGCTTAATTTGCGACAAGGGAGGTTTAGGTTAGATGCTAGGAAAAATTGTCTAACTGTAAGGATAGTTAAGAACTGGAATAGGCTTCCAACGGAGGTTTTGGAATTCCCATCACTGGAGGTTTTTTAAAATGGGTTGGGCAAACACCTGTCAGGTATGGTCTAGGTATACGTGGTGCTTCCTCAGCATAGAGGGATGTACTAGATGATCTCTGGAGGACCCTTTCTGTCTTACATTTCTATAATTTGTAAAGCCATACACTGAACTGTTCCACTTCTGACTGACAATTCTGCTGTTATTGCTTTTGTTCCTCTCTTGCTGCTTCACTTTTACCTTTGTCAACCAGCTAGATGTGATGGCTTCAAGTGGGTCAATTAAATTGCTACTCATTCTTCTTCCCACATTTCCTGAAGACCTAACATTACATAGAATCTTTCCATTTGGAAATTTCAAACTCTGTGTTTGAGTAGGTTTTGAAATTCCCTAAAATGTGTCAGTGCCAGTCTGAAAAACTGCTTCACTGGAAAGATCATTCACTTCTATAGTCTTGTTTGTAAATGTGTTAGTTCAAATATTTGTTTCTCTGCTACATAAAAGAATATTTTTGCCCTCCTTCCATTCCCACCCAAGAATTATGACACACAGGAATAGTATGTATTTTATCTTGGAAAGTGATGATTATTTTTCTGGTGAGCTTCATTGAGTTTTCATTGTTTGTCATGAGCAGAAATGTACTATAAGATGCATATTATCAGGGTCAGTTTATTTATAGCTAACCACTGAGTAATCTAGCCATAATGTGCTCATTGATGAATTCATGTTGAGTTGTGATTTGAAGTTTGGCAAAGTGAAATAATACTTCAGCTACTATAGAGTGAAGACTTCATTGATAGGCAATCAAATCTGTAGCAGATTATGCAAATCAATGAATACTCTGAATCTCCCTTGTAAATTGGTTTGACCCCTGTATCTTTAACTTAATACCATATATTGGATGGAAATGTAATTTTCTTTCATGATTTCTTACTGTATTTGCTAATTTATTTGATCTGGGTTACTTTTTACATTTAAAAAAAAAAAGTTACCTTGCAGCTGACTTTCTCAGGGGAAGAGCATGCTACAGCTCTTGTGTATTATGCCTGGTGGCACCTTTTGTGAAATATTATGTGAAGGAGCAGCACAGGCACAATCCTATGTTACTGAAAATTCTTTGTGGTGAAAGAGGGAGAATAAGATGGGGAAGGGACAGTGACAAGGATGTGGCCTGAATATATGATGTGCTTAGCATCTTCAGTCTACAAGGTAAAGCCACAAGAAAAATCTTGAAAACCTGAACGCTTACTTGACTGTTTTAGCAGCTTTATTGACAGAATATTTGTACATCTTGTAATATAAGAGGATAGTGTGTTGAAGACTTAAAATTTTAAGGCAAATAACTAACCAAGATGTATACTAATCTGCTATATGCATGCATAGAAAGGAATTTGTCAACGTATTGAAGACTTGGTTGTTTCATGAGGTTATATTGATTTGTAGTAAGAGGTATACAACTTGCGTGCTGAATTTCCCCAAAAAGTAGACATTCTGGAGGAGATTTTCATGTAGGTAATCTTAGAATTGAACATAAAAGGAGTGTTTCTGTGAAGTACAACCCTTATTTCAGTATATACCTCTGGCTAATAGATGTTTGAGATAAATAGATATTTAAATCCTTCTCTAGACCACCAACAGATTTAGAAATGCACAGACATATGTTGTTGTTTCAAGTGAATTTAATGCATGTGAAAAATGCCAGATTGCTACTTGTGTTGTCCCTGTTCTTTGAATAGAGGACAGTCTCTAGTCCCTGCAATGTCCCACAAATATTTTATTTTTAGGCATTTCTGTAGTGCTTATCTGAACACATGATGATTTGGACTTTTATAGCATTTTTTTTCATCTGTGGATCTCAAAGTGATTTATGAAAATGAGTAAGCATTATCCCCATCTTACAGTTTGGAAAACTGAGGCGTGGAGGGCAAGAGAAGCAACTTTCCTAAGGTGTGCAGAAAGGGCTATCTGAAATGAAGATTACAACAACCCAGGTCTCTAGTGTGTTAACTTTATGCCTAATTCACAACAACCATGCCTCTCAAATGTACTTCAACCCTGACATAGGGCCATTTTAGAAATACCAGGAATAGTCTAGTCTCTGGTTTTGTTGGTCACATATGGATTGTGATCTTGATTTCTAAGGGCTTGCCTATACTTGAAATGCTGCAGCTCTTTAGTGTAGACTCTGCCTACACCTATGGGAGGGGTAATCCACCTCCCTGAGAGGCTGTAGCTACGTCAACAAATGAATTCTTCTGTTTATCTAGTGCTGTCTATGCAGGGGGTTATACTGGCCTAACTATGTCACTCAGGGGTGTGGATTTTTCACACCCCTGAGGGATGTAGCTGAGTTGACCTAACTTTTTAGTGTAGATCAGGCCTAAGCTTTGAAGGATTGGGGTGTTGAATCTGATATCTTTTCTCCCATGTGTTTTTCCAAAAAAAAAAAAAAAAAAGGAAATACTTCAAACAGCCTGAATAAAAATCACTTTCCTCACTTTTAGGGTAGATCCAACAGCTCATTTATACACAAGCTTTGAGTTAAGAATACATCATAATAGATCTGGGATGGGGATGAGTAATTCTGAATCTGATGTAACAACTGCATTTCAAAAATGAGGATTGGGCATCGGGACATCAAAATCTTTCAATTGATTCAGACTAACCCGTGTCATCAATAACAGTTGGGAGACTGGGGTATTTTATAGTTGAAATGTCACCGACATTTAAAACTTTTATTTAAAGAACTGGTATGGCAAAATACAAGGGAAAATATGATTGTTTCCACCTGAATCTTTTATGTTGCATACAAAAAACATATTAGAAGAAAATTGTTATGGTTGCAAAGTAAAGCACTTAGAAGTTAGGAAATACCTGAATTAAGGTGGTCTTGCTACCTTAATTTGGCTCTCTAGTGCATATGCATTATTATAATCTTTAATTACATGTTCACATGATATTTTCCCCCCAGGACCCTGCCTCATTCAGTATATAGTATGAATGGTGCTCACTAAATGGGTAACTATTCAATCACAATTCAATTAATCACAGAGACTTGGTGGGATAATTCACATGACTGGAATATTGGTATAAAAGGGTACAACTTGTTCAGGCAGGGAAAAAAACGGAGGAGTTATTGCCTTGTATAGTAAAGACACAAATGGGAGACAGATGTGTTGACAGTCTCTGGGTAATGATAAAATGGGTAAGAAACAAGGGTGATGTTATGGTAGGGTTCTACTGCAGCTCACCTAACCAGGAAGAAGAGGTGTGTGACACTCTGTACCTCAAAGCAGTACCCTGGAACCCCAGTATTCACCACTGTGATGATATATGTTTTTTGTACAAAGTATGCCTTGTGAGGTATCATTTTAAGTCTTGATCTGTTGAACATTAATATCCTGTTTGATTGTATATGCTATCATTGTGAAGTTATGAAGCATTGCTATATCGTTACTGAAATAAGTTGTGAGGTTGGGGGACACTCACAGCCAGCATTTCAGTTGCAACAAAGGACCAGCCACACGTGCTGTTGGCCCGTTAAAGGGAATCCACTCTCCCAATGGCCATCTCAGAGACAGCATGTTTTCAATGGAGACTGCTTGCCCAATGGGGACTGCCTGATTTCTCTCTCTCCCCCCCACACACACCATAGCAAAGATCTTTCCAGCAAGCTGGAAGAAAATATAAAAGCTGTGAAGTGACATTGTCGCTTGGCCTCTTTCTCCTTATCTCAGCACCTGGAGGAACATCTGGAAGACAAAAACTTTGAACTGGGGATAGGTGGTCCCAGACGGAAAGATAGTCCCAGCCTGTGTATTAAGGATGCTTGTACTGTTTGTCAGGGTCAGAAAAGCTGTATGATTCAACTCTTGCTTAGACTAAAATTTTACAATTTAGAAAGCATGTTCGCTTTTTATTTTATTAAGGTAACTACCTCTGACCTTTATGCATATTGCTTATCACTTAAAACCTATTTTTCTGTAGTTAATAAATCTGTTTTATATTTTACCTAAAACAGTGTTTTGGTTGAAGTGCTTGGGAAATCTCAGCTCAGTTTACAAAGGCTAGTGTGTGTCCATTCCACACTGAGGGAGTGGCAAACTACTTAATGAACTTGCACTGCCCAAGGGGGCTTTGAGCAGTGTAAGATGGTACAGTCCTGGGGTATAGGGCTGGAGCTGGGGGGAATTGGATGGAGCCTTTCTATTGATGGTTCGTGTGTGACTGGGGATCATTCATGTAACTCAGTTGGCCGTGTCACTGCCTGTGGATGTCTGTGTAAGTGTATTACCTGTTGAGTTTGTAGCTTGACATCAGCATCACAGTGTGGGAGACGGGGCAGGATTGGCCTTTAGGGGTGGACCACCCAGGCAACAGCACAGGGATGCCAGGGTCAAGAGGGTGCTGTGTGGCAGCAGCTGGTGTAGAGTCAGAAACTGCTCCTGGCTGGCATGAGTCTGTGTGTGTGCCCAGATTTCTCCCTGCTTCCTCCCGGTGGAGGAACATGGGGGAGAGGGAGAAGACAAGCAATGATGCACAGCTACTGCTCACCCTCCACCTCACAATGTTCCTTTGCCCTCTCCCCTCCTCCTCCCCCCCCCACCCCCACCCCCAGACTGTGAGGTGGAGAGAGCAATATCAAACACTCCCTGCATTCAGATCACTTTCCCACCTGGGCTGTGCTGTAAGGCAAGCATCAGGAGCTGCTGCTCTCCTGCCTCCCCTTATGCAGCCCAGGTGTGGAAAGTGACCTGGATGCAGGGAGCCTGATGTTGCTCCTTGCCCTCCCCCCCCAATCCCTCTAGAGGTGCGGAGAGGAGCAGTGTTCTTGGGGGGGAGAGAGCAGCAGTGCCAGCTGCTCTGTGCATCTAGGTCAATTTCCGCATGTGGCGCAGGGTTTGGGGCAAAGGGGGCACAGAGCAGGTGTTAGGGGCGTGGGAGGGAGGGGCAGGGCTTGGGGGTGAAGGGTGGTGAGTAGCCCATGGAGGCCTGGGGCAATGGGGGGGGGGCATGCCCATGGGGGCCAGAGTCACCAAAATACAAGTTTGCCCAGGATGCCATTTTCCCTAAGGCCAGTCCTGGGGAGTTCAGCAGTCCTACAGTCCAGGTTGCACCCTGGGACCCTGTCACTGTGAGTGAGGTTTTTTTAAACAACTAACAAAATCATCCAAAGAACAGGACTTGGTGGTGATGGGGGACTTCAGATACCCAAACTCCTGTTTGGAAAATAATAGAACAGGGTACAGGTTATCCAACAAGTTTTTGGAATGCATTGAAGACAATTTTTTATTACAGAAGATAGAGTGAATAGGGGAGAGGGTGTTCTAGATTTGATTCTGGTAAATAGGAAGGAACTGGTTGAGAATTTGAAGGTGGTAGGCAGCGTGGGTGAAAGTGATCATGAAGCAGTAATTCATTATTCTAAGGAGTGGTAGGAGGGAAAACAGCAGAATAAAGACAATGGACTTCAAGGAGGCAGACCAGCAAACTCAGAGAATTGATAGACTTGCTTCCATAGGACTTTACCTAAGGGAAAAAAGAGTTCAGGGGAGTTGGTAGTTTTTTAAAGAGACATAGTTAAGGGCACAAGAGCAAACTATGCAAAAGTGTAGGAAAGATAGGAAGTATGGTAAGAGACCATACTGGCTTAACCTGGAGATCTTCAATGACCTGAAGCTCAGAGTCATATTAAAAAGTGGAAAGTGAGTCAAATTACAAAGGATGAAAATATGTATAAAATAAAAAATACAAGTATGTAGGGGACAAAATTGTGCACCTTGGCCTTTCTAATATGATTAAACTGGATAGGGACATAAAAGGTACCAAGAAAACATTTTACAGATGCATTATAAGCAAGAGGAAGACCAATGACAAGAGTAGACTCATTATTCAATGAGAAGGAAAAGGCAACAAGAGAAAACATCAATGGCTGAAGTGTTAAATGCCTTTTTTTTGGTTTGTTTCAGTTTTTCACCAAAACGGTTAGCAGAGATTGGATGATTAACAGTGAACGTCAGTGTAAATGGGGTAGGATCTGAGGCGAAAATAGGGAAAGAACAAGTTAAGAGTTACTTAGTCTATGTCTACACTGCGTAACTTACAGCAGCACAGCTCCATTATATTGTGCTGCTGTAAGGTCTCCTGTGTAGCTGCTCTTTGCAAGCAGGTGAGAGCTCTCTTGCTGGCAAAATAAAACCACCCCCAATGAGCAGTGGTAGCTTTGCCGGTGGGAGAACATCTCCCGCTGACAAAGCGCTGTCCACACCAGCACTTTTCATCAGTAAAACTTTTGTCAGTCGGGGGTGTTTTTTCACCGCCCTGACTGACAAAAGTTTTACCAAAAAAAGTGCCGTGTAGACAAAACCTTAGACAAGCAAGTTAAATGTCTTCAAGTTGGCAGGGATACATCCTAGAATACTTAAGGAACTGGCTCAGCCATTAGTGTTTATCTTTGAGGACTTGTGCAGGACAGGAAGGAATGCAGGGACTGGAACTGGCTAAATATAGTACCTGTCTATAAAAAGGGGTATAAGGACAACCCAGGGAGTTATAGACCAGTCAGCTTAACTTTGGTACCCAGAAAGATAATGGAGCAAATAATCAGACAATCAATTTGTAAGCACCTAGAAGACAGTAAGTTAAGTAACAGTCAACATAGATTTGTCAAGAACAAATCATGTCAAACCAACCTAATATCCTTAGTTGACAGGGTAACGAGCCTTGTGCACGGGGGGAAGGGAAAGTAGTAGATGTGGTATATCTCAATTTTAGTAAGTCTTGTGGTACTGTCTCACATGATCTTCTCATAAGCAAAGTAGAGCAATATAGAATAGATGAACCTGCCATAAAGTGGGTGCACAACTGATTTTAAAACCATACTCAGAGTAGTTACACTGGTCTACAATTTTTGAGAAGTCGTCTGCTTCAGAGATAAAATGTGCTATTTATTATGTATTTTGATGTGCTGAATTCAAATATGACAATTAAAACAACTGATTGGCTACTGTTTCTAAGATATGTAAGTTTTGACATTTTATGTCTATGTATATTGTGTAGATAGTAGAGTTTTAATCATAAATTGTAAACCTAGGTCTTTTCACGTGTTTATGGTTGCTTTACATATTTCACCTGTCCTGTTTATGTAACACTTTAAAAATCAGCAAAAGGGTTATATAAATAAAATTTATTATGAAACAAAAGGCAAAAAACTATTATGTACATAGTTTAGTCCTATTCAGTGTCTACTCGGCGCTTCTTGGCTTGTCTCTTGTATTCATTAAATGGAGCATCTCGTCACTGTCCAGCAATAGTCTGCAAGCATTGATGGGCTCCATTTGCCCTGATAGCATTTCTCCATTGTTGCAATGTCCTGGTGAAATGGCTCACCGTGCTCGTCGCTCACTGCTCCGCAGTTCGGTGGAAAAAAATCTAGATGAGAGTGCAAAAAATGTATCTTTAGTGACATGTTGCAACCAAGGCTTTTGTATGCCTTGAGGAGGTTTTCCACCAACAACCTGTAGTTGTCTGCCTTGTTGTTTCCGAGAAAATTTATTGCCACTAACTGGAAGGCTTTCCATGCCGTCTCTTCCTTGCAATGCAGTGTATGGTCAAATGCATCATCTCGAAGAAGTTCACGAATCTGAGGACCAACAAAGACACCTTCCTTTATCTTAGCTTCACTTAACCTTGGAAATTTTCCACGGAGGTACTTGAAAGCTGCTTGTGTTTTGTCAATGGCCTTGACAAAGTTCTTCATCAGACCCAGCTTGATGTGTAAGGGTGGTAACAAAATCTTCCTTGATTCAACAAGTGGTGGATGCTGAACACTTTTCCTCCCAGGCTCCAATGACTGTCGGAGTGGCCAATCTTTCTTGATGTAGTGGGGAATCTCTTGCACGACTATCCCATTCGCAGAGAAAACAGCAGTACTTTGTGTATCCAGTCTGCAGACCAAGCAAGAGAGCAACAACCTTCAAATCGCCACAAAGCTGCCACTGATGTTGGTCATAGTTTATGCACCTCAAAAGTTGTTTCATGTTGTCATAGGTTTCCTTCATATGGACTGCGCGGCCAACTGGAATTGATGGCAAAACATTGCCATTATGCAGTAAAACAGCTTTAAGACTCGTCTTCGATGAATCAATGAACAGTCTCCACTCATCTGGATCGTGAACGATGTTGAGGGCTGCCATCACACCATCGATGTTGTTGCAGGCTACAAGATCACCTTCCTTGAAGAAGAATGGGACAAGATCCTTTTGATGGTCACGGAACATGGAAACCCTAACATCACCTGCCAGGAGATTCCACTGCTATAGTCTGGAGCCCAACAGCTCTGCCTTACTCTTGGGTAGTTCCAAATCCCTGACAAGGTCATTCAGTTCACCTTGTGTTATGAGGTGTGGTTCAGAGGAGGAGGATGGGAGAAAATGTGGGTCCTGTGACATTGATGGTTCAGGACCAGAAGTTTCATCCTCTTCCTCTTCCGACTCAAGTGAGAATGATTCTGGTGCATCAGGAACCGGCAGTCCTTCTCCGTGGGGTACTGGGCGTATAGCTGATGGAATGTTTGGATAATGCACAGTCCACTTTTTCTTCTTTGACACACCTTTCCCAACTGGAGGCACCATGCAGAAGTAACAATTGCTGGTATGATCTGTTGGCTCTCTCCAAACCATTGGCACTGCAAAAGGCATAGATTTCCTTTTCCTGTTCAACCACTAGTGAAGATTTGTTGCACAAGTGTTGCAGCATATGTGTGGGGCCCACCTCTTGTCCTGATCTCCAATTTTGCAGCCAAAATAAAGGTGATAGGCTTTCTTAACCATAGTGGTTATACTGCGCTTTTGTGATGCAAAAGTCACTTCACCACAAACATAGCAGAAGTTATCTGCACTGTTCACACAAGTACGAGGCATCTCTGCTCACTTTGGCTAAACAGAAATGTGTCCCTTTGCAAAATCCAACACTGACAAATAAGAGAGCACGACACTGTATGATTTCTAGAGCTGATACAGGGCAATTTGTTCAGCAGAGTGATGTAAGCTTCATTATGATGGCATCATCCATGACTTCTAGGAATAACATGATGCAATTCATATCATGTATGACTCAATACCAGCTTCAGATTGCATCATTCATTGTTTTGCCTAAAAAGCAAGTACTGTCCAAACCCAGTCATAGATTTATTCATGGATCCAGTCAAAGATGTATTTTAGTCATTTCTGGTTTAAATTGAGATCCCTTCCCTTTATAACTCACTTATCCTCTGCCATTCCCAAGTCAAGGGTCGTATATACTGACCCAATAGCATATCTTGAAAACTAGAGCCAATCAACAATTTTAAGCATCATTTTCATTGTCAGTGACCCAGAATTAGTAAAGTTTGACTACATTTATTTCAGAAGCATTTTGGCTGTAGAGCAGTGTATTCTGAGCTTTTTGTAGCTGTTAAACAGCAGGCATAGTATGTTAATTGGGATTTTTTTCTCACCTTTAAACATAAAATAATAACATAAGAATAGCCATTCTGGGTCAGGCCAATGGTCCAGCTAGCTCAGTATTCTGTCTTCCAACAATGGACGGTGCCAGATGCTTCAGAGGGACTGAACCAAGCAGGGCAATTTATCAAGTGATTGTCCCCTTTTGTCCAATCCCAGCTTCTAGCGGTCAGCTGTTTAGGGACACCCGAGGATGGGGTTGCATCCATGACCATCTTGGCTAGTAGTATTGATGGATCTATCCCCCATGAACTTCTCTAAGGCCTGGTCTACACTAGGCTTTTATGTCGAATTTAGCGCCGTTACATCGAATTAACCCTGCACCCGTCCACACCACGAAGCTATTTAGATCGACATAGAGCTCTCTTAAATTCGACTTCTGTACTCCTCCCCAACGAGAGGAGTAGCGCTAAATTCAAAATGGCCATATCGAATTAGGCTAGGTGTGGATGGAAATCGACGCTAATAACTCCGGGAGCTATCCCACAGTGCACCACTCTGTTGACGCTCTGGACAGCAGTCCGAGCTCGGATGCTCTGACCAGCCACACCCCGGGAAAATTTGAATTCATTTTCCTGTCTGGGCAGTTTGAATCTCAGTTCCTGTTTGGACATCGTGGCGAGCTCAGCAGCAGTGGCAATGATGCAGAGCTCTCCAGCAGAGATGGCCGTGCAATCTAATAGAAAGAGGGCCCCAGCATGGACTGATCGGGAAGTCTTGGATCTCATCGCTGTGTGGGGAGATGAGTCCGTGCTTTCCGAGCTGCACTACAAAAGAAGGAATGCTAAGATCTACGAGAAGATCTCTAAAGCCATGGCAGAGAGAGGCTACAGCCGGGATGCAACGCAGTGCCGCGTGAAAATCAAGGAGCTGAGACAAGGCTACCAAAAAACCAAAGAGGCAAACGGACGCTCCGGATCCCATCCCCACACATCCCGTTTCTACGAGGCACTGCATTCTATCCTAGGTGCGGCCGCCACCACTACCCCACCAGTGACCGTGGACTCTGAGGATGGGATATTGTCCGCGGCCGGTTCCTCGTCGGACATGTTAGCGGACGGGGAAGATGAGGAGGACGAGGCAGTCGACAGCGCTGGCACCGCTGATTTCCCCGACAGCCAGGAGCTCTTCATCACCCTTACCGAGATCCCCTACCAACCGTCCCCATCCCTTACCCCGGACACAGAATCAGGGGAAGGATCAAGCAGTAAGTGCTGTAAACATGTAAACATTTATTTTTAACAGAACTGAATTATTGACAATATTTAAAATGGCTTATTTCCTAAAGTGCTTTAAACATATAAACATTTATCTGCAACAAAACTGGAATATTTACAATATCAACAAAGGGTTTCTCATGATTTTTCTGCCTTGGGCTCTTCACTATTTAGTCCCAACTATTTAAAAAAATTTTTACAATGTCCGGTTATTCATGATTATGCAGCCCAAGACGCTCCACTCTTTAGTCCCAGTGCACCTACGCGAAAATCCGGTCAATATGGCCGGGGATAGAGGAGAAATCCTCATAGGAGAACTCCTCGTATGTCTCATGCAGGTACAGTTCCAGCCTGTTCATCAGGTTCCTGGGTAGGGTGATCTTGTTGGGCCCTCCGTGGTAGCACACGTTTCCCCGCCACGCCACAATCAAGTATTCCGGGATCATCGCGCGGCACAGCATAGCGGCATACGGCTCTGGTTTTTGCATGCTTTCCCTCAGCATGCGTTCCTTCTCGCTGTCCGAGATCCTCATGATGGTGATGTCGCTCATGATGCCCTGCTTTGAATTAGGGAGGGGAATGTTAGTATTGGGACTGCTTTACAGCCACGCGGTGGAGGGAGAGGGGCAGCATACAGGGATCTTTCCCTGGGACAGCCGCGAGGGGGTGGGACAGGGGCAGAGTTGATGCTGTCCTGATTGCTGGCAGCAGAGACTGGCATTGCTTTCAATGTGAAAGGAGGCCAGTGCTACTAATAGAGTTTTAAGCAGCCACAAGTCTACGGCTTACCATGATTGCCCGCTCCAGAAGTTCAGGTCTCCAGCCACGCTTCTCAGATCACTCCAAGACCACCGCAAGTCCACAGGCACTGAAGGCGAGGGCCGAAAATTCGACCTTGTCCTGAGTGCGCATGTGAGAGGTGCAGTGCATGGTCTTGTTCACAGAGAAAGACTAGGTTCTTTGTGCACAACTTCATTTATCTGTCTCAGGAATTCACTCCCTTTTTACAATTCACGCAGACACATCTGCGACTGTCTCCCAACCCAGCCTGTCAGCACACTCCCAGAGGCTAGCGCAGATTAGGCGGAGGAAGAAGACGACGCGTGAAGACATGTTCTCAGAACTAATGGGCTGCTCCCGAGCCCAGGCAGCCCAGCAGACACAGTGGAGGGAGAACTTGTCACAAATGCACCGAGCAGTCATGGAACGGGAGGAGAGGTGGCGTCAGGAGGACCAACAGGCTACTGAAAAGCTGCTTGGACTAATGAGGGAGCAAACGTAGCCCTTTCTGTTGATGTACTGGCTGGCCTGGTGGTCCGGTCCCAGGATAGGGATGTGAGTCCCATCGATAGCCCCACCGCAGTTTGGGAATCCCATCGCGGCAAAGCCATCTATGATGACCTGCGCGTTTCCCAGGGTCACTACCTTTGAGAGCAGTACCTTAACGATTGCGTTGGCTACTTGCATCACAACAACCCCCACGGTAGATTTGCCCACACCAAAGTGGTTCGCGACTGACCGGTAGCTGTCCGGCGTTGCAAGCTTCCAGAGGGCTATGGCCACTCGCTTCTGGACAGTCGGGGCTGCTCGCATCCGGGTGTCACTGCGCTTCAGGGCAGGGGACAGCAACTCACAAAGTTCGAGGAAAGTCCCCTTCCGCATGCGAAAGTTTCGCAGCCACTGGGATTCATCCCAGACCTGCAGCACTATGCGGTCCCACCAGTCCGTGCTTGTTTCCCGGGCCCAGAATCGCCGTTCCACGATATCCACATGACCCATTGCCACCATGATGTCCTGGGCGCTGGGGCTCGTGGTTTCTGACAACTCTGTGCTACTCTCTGACTTCAGGCCATCACGGCGGTGTCGTAGCCTCCTCGCCTGATTTCTCTGCATCTGCCTCAGGGAAAGGTGTATGATAAGCTGCGAGGTGTTGAGAACGGCCACAACTGCAGCGATGGTCACAGCGTGATCCATGATCGCAGTGCTGTGGCGTCCGTGCTGTCACTGACCAGAAAAGTGCGCGAACTGATTTCCCACCGGCGCTTTCATGGAGGGAGGGAGGGCATTAGTGACGGACGGATGACGACACATTTTTTTACCCAGAAGGCATTGGCGGCTCGACCCAGAATTCCAATGGGCAGCGGGGACTGCGGGAACTGTGGGATAGCTGCCCACAGTGCACCGCTTCCAATATCGACGCTCGCCCCGTTAGTGTGGACTCACAAAGTCGAATTACTCTCCTTAGTGTGGACACACACGTTCGACTTTGCAATATCGATTCCACATATTCGATTTAAGTAAAATCGAACTACCCTTGTAGTGTAGACATACCCTAATTCTTTTTTGAACCCAGTTATACTTTTAGCCTTCACAGCATCCCCTGGCAATGAGTTGACTGTGTGTTGTGTGAAGAAGTACTTCCTTATGTTTGTTCTAAGCCTTCTGCCTATTAATTTAGTTGGGTGACCCCTTGTTTTTGTTGTTTACACATTTCCCTATTCACTTTCTCCACACCGTTCATGAGTTTATAGACCTCTATCATATCCCCTCTTAGTGTCTTTTCCAAGATGAAGAGGCTGTCTTTTTAATCTCTCCTCATGGAAGTTGTTCCATAACCCTAATCATTTTTTGTTGCCCTTCTCTGTAATTTTTCCGGTTCTATGTATCTTTTTTGAGATGGGGTAATCAAAACTGCATGCAGTATTCAAGATGTGGGTATACCATGGATTTATATAATGGCATTATGCTTTCTGTTTTTATCCCTTTCCTAATGACATTGTTATGCTTTTTTGACAGCCTCTGCACATTGAACAGATTTTTTCAGAGAACTATCCATGATGATTCTAAGAGTTCTTTCTTAAACGGTTATAGCTAATTTAGATCCCATAATTTTGTGTGTGTAGTTGGGGTGATGTTTTATGTTTTGCAGTATGCGTTAGTTTGAATTTATCAACATTGAATTTCATCTGCCATTTTGTTGCCTGGTCACCCAGTTTTGTGAGTTTCTGTTGTAACTCTTCGCAGTCAGCTTTGGACTTAATTAGCTTGAGTAATTTTGTATTGTTTTCAAACTTTGTCACCTCACTGTTTACCCCCTTTTCCAGATCGCTTATGACTGTGTTAAACGGCACTGGTCTCACTACAGATCCTTGGGGGCCCAGCCCCGCTAATTACCTCTCTCCACTGTCACAAGTGGCCATTTATTCCTGCCCTTTGTTTCCGATCTTTTAACCAGTTACTGATCTATGAGAGGTCCTTTCTGTTATCCCATGACTGCTTATTTTGCTTAAGAGCCTTTGGTGAGGGACCTTGTCAAAGGATTTCTGAAAGTCCAAGTACACTATACTATATCTACTGGATCATCCTTGTCTGCATGTTTGTTGACACCGTCAAATAATTCTAATAGATTGGCATGGCATGGCATGATTTCCCTTTACAAAATTCATGCTGATTCTTCCTCAGCATAAGAGAATATGAACTATGATTTGGATAGTGTCCAAGTATCAAAACTCTACTCTAGTTGTCTTTTTGGGAGAAAGGGGGTAGGGGAAGGATTAGCTTCCTCTGTATCTCAGTGTTCTTAAGTTGATATATCAGAATTTGTTCAATGAAACACTACTTAATTGTGCTTAGTTTTAGAAATCTGGAAAGTTCGAACAGTAAAATGTGCTTTTCAGCAGGAACAAACTCTAAAATGTAACAAGAAAATAAAACTTACAAATTACAGTAGCCATTTTTTAATTTCTGTTGTTGACCATCTTGCTGAAAACAATTTGACCCAGTGTCAGAAGTTGTTAAACTGTTTGTAATACTAGTTTGAAAACTAATTCACAATCCACAAAGTAAAAAAGGCTTTTTTGTGATTAAACACTATTGAAGTGTGTTGGATACTGGCTCTCAATCTGACACATTAGGTCTTGCCTTGCCAGTATCTCACATCTGTCACTCTTCAGTATGCTTGCTACCACACAGAGTACAAGTGCACCAGTTTTAGGTCATGAACTTTACAGTTGTTGAAAGTTTTACTTTTCAAACTTTCAGGTTCCTGGGCTGAGTAAATTGGTGGCATTTTTCTCTCAAGAATATTATTCCAATTACAAAATTGTAGCCTTATTATCTAAAGGAATCTAAAGGAGGACCAATAAAATAAGACTTCTCCAACATTCTGTAAGATCCTAGAGGAAGTGTTTTACTCCTCCCGCCCAACAAAAGGGTGAGAGAATACTAATGTTTTTATGACTTCTTCCCTTTTGCTTTCTGGCTACAAGCATTCAGTGGTCTGTTTAACTAGTGAAAGCTATTAATTGCTATACTAAAAAGGTGGTATGTCTTGTAAATGCCCAAACTTTTTTCTTCATTTGTGAGTTTCTTAAAAGTGCTTTTTATTTTTATTTTTTAATACTGCATTGGAAACTGGAGTAGTTTGTGATAACTCCATGGGAGGGAATTCTTTATTTTTAAAAAGCCTGCTTAGCAATACGGACTGTACTGATAAACCACTAGTAACACTTTTTCAGTGGATTTTTTTCATGAGCATACATCTGACAAATTTCAGAGAATTTTATGAAAATCTGGAATTTTGAAATTTTTCATTTATATGTAGAAAATATCTTTAATCCTGTTGTAACAACAACAACAAAATTCCAAATCACTGAAAGACAAGTGTTGGTATTTCGTTTTTACCTTAATTGCCTTAATAGTGATAAGTAATCCAAGAAATTCACAGGGCAGGAACTTCTGTTGGCAGAAATTCTAAATGAGAGCAGTCCATAACAATCGCATGGAAATCTGGTTGTGTATAGGTGCTTGCATAGAGATTTTGAGGTAAGCAATTTCCCAGTGTTTCAAGTATCAAGTACCAACAAAGGCTGTTGGCAAGGTTGGCTCCACAGGATTAAAAAACAGCTTTACCAAAATGTGTACAGTGACTGTATTGGTGGGTGGAATTGTAAGAAGAGGTGGCACAAAAAACCTAAATAGGACTTAATTTTGAAAAATAAAACAAAAGATGATAAAGGGAAAATAAAACTTCCATTGCTGTGATTGTGTTTACTGATACTTCTGTTGGCCACTGGTGAAAGAAGTACTTTGTATGCAAAGCGCGTACATTACCCGCTTCCTCACATCTAACTATCCATCTACAACTACTTATTTCCTTATTTAATTTTTTCTTATGTGAATATTTCACTTATTGTTTTAGGATAACTTGCCATTTTTTGCAGTTAAAACTTGAGGACACTATAATAAATCCAAAATTATATTTAGCTTCAGGATAGGAGTTTATTTCGAAGAATACATGTTAAATGGCACATGATTAGAAAGAACCGTAGCACATCAGATGCACAGTGAAAACAATTTTATTCATTTAATTACTAAATCAAAATAAAAGGGGAAATATATAAAAATCTAACTCTTTAACAGAAGAGTTTTGAAGGAGGCAGTTTTGTTAATTTATTTCTCTTGTTCTTGTGGCTAATGAACTTCAAATGCATTTGGTGTGCTAGGACTGTTCCTGAGCGTTTTCTGTAAAAATGTCTGTATCAGTGCTAGGACACAGAGGAAAATTAATTTCTTCTTTACTAAGTATTTTTCAATCTATCGAGATTCCTTTGTGTTTACTGGTATTTTTGGGGATTTATACCATACGCTAGTTGCCTTTTTGGGGGGAAAGGTGGAGGGGAAGGACAGTTACACTTTTGTAAATTGATCAATATATGGATTGTCAGCTTGTATAAAACAAATGCTAACCTCTTGTTAAGTCTTCTCCTTTTGTCAAAATGTGTAATCCATGCTGCCGAATCTCTCCAAAAAAACATTTGTAGCTGCCTTAATTTCTTGATAAGGCTCTGAGGTATGATAGATTTTTATAAACATTTTTCTCTAGTGCTCCTCTACCCCGATATAACGCTGTCCTCGGGAGCCAAAAAAATCTTAGCGCGTTATAGGTGAAACTGCGTTATATTGCACTTGCTTTGATCTGTCTGAGTGCTCAGCCCCCACTCCCCCCCCCGAGCGCTGCTTTACCACGTTATATCCGAATTCGTGTTATATTGGGTCGCGTTATATCAGGGTAGAGGTGTACTTGTAAAAGTGCCCATGACAAAGGAGGCAGTTAGTATAGGTGATTGGTAGTTGCCTGTCTTGGTTAACCAGTGTCTGAAATTAAGTTTGTATTCCATTAAACAAAGTTAATGTAGTAAAAGTCTCTGTACTATATTGTATTACTAGTTTGAGCTGGTAATTTTGTTTAAACTATTAAGTATCTGAAAGTCTTTTGGCTCTCCATCTTTTGGCTCCTTTCCCT
The DNA here is from genome assembly GCF_002925995.2 of Terrapene triunguis. Taxonomy (NCBI): domain Eukaryota; kingdom Metazoa; phylum Chordata; order Testudines; family Emydidae; genus Terrapene; species Terrapene triunguis. Next base: position 80,128,023 of record NW_020664447.1, read on the forward strand.
GCAGATCGACAACGGTGTGGATTCTGAACTCTGGAAATGCTAAATGGCTTTAAATAGGCCATGTTAGAGCTTGGACCCTCAAAGCTGTCAGGTCTGATTCTCTAAACTGGGTACAGAATGATACTCCTTATTATAGCAAAAAAACAGTTTTAAAACTAAGTGTAACTAAACTACATGAGGAGTCAGGGTCGACTGATTTAAATCATAAGTGTTAATTATGATTGAAAACAGCAAGCAAGAAACTTTGATTTAAATCAGTTATTTCAATCTTGTTTTGCATTAATACTTGTTAATTATTTTCCTAAAGAGAGGTCCATTCTCCTTGATTGGTATATAACCATTAAAATGTGTTGATTTGCAGCTAAATGTTGCCTTTACGCTAAATTTGGTATTTGTAGTTAACCAAAGGATACACTATAATTATACACATTTATTTAAGCTGTGTAATTGCTTAAAATATATTTATTCAGTTTCTTATTTTTATATTTTATTGTGTTAGAAAATGATGAATGAGGCATTTCTTAGTTATGTTTTGGCTCCTGATTTGTGTCAAGCTGCATTTGGATGGACATTGGAATTCAGTGCAGAAAAACCACATTCTACAATTGTTTTAGTTAAATAAAACTATCTTTAATGTTCTGGATACAGCAGAAAAAATGTAAGCTTATCGAAACATATTTTATATTTAAAATTGATTTACTAAACAAAAGAAGTAGTGATCAGAAACAATCAGTTCAATTAACCTTGCCCTTCAAGATTTTAGCCCTAGTAGATCTCATGCTCTCATACCTTGTTTTTATTCAGAGATTGGAAGAGGGGAAAACAAGCTTTCCTGTTTTTTCAGCTCTCAACCGAATTCTCAGTTTTCAATGAACCTCAGTAGTCCAAATGAAGAAAATATGCTTTTTGCACCTGTTAGCTCACCTGAAATCAAAAGCAATTAAGGCAAAAACATTTCTGTACACCAGAAACTGAAAGTACTTACATTTGGAAAAATGTGAATACTGGCTTTGGCTCCATTATAAAGAATGAAAATAATATTAATACTGTAGTACGTGGCATTGAGACATTTGTAATTACAGTGCTGTAGTGTACTATATATTGAATTTGGGTAATACATTAAATGAGGGCAATATGTTGAATAAGTAACAGTATGTCTTGAGTGAACTAGTTTGGCTTTCATTGTAAGATTTCTTTACAGCCTAATTTGCTTTTAAATGTAATTGCTAAAAATTTACATTTGAATGCGCAAACATCTATTTTAAGATTTTTATCTATTTAAATAAATTAGGGGAAAAAGAAGTTCAATGGGTTGAATTGCCACCACATTTTACTCTCTAGTACATATCCAAAGATACCTGAGAACTTCAGCTTCAGTACAAATATTATGCGTTGCAAAGACCAAGATAGGATTCATGTATGAAATGTCTCCTGATATTTTACAAAGTACTCGATCCCTAAGAATCCTGAATCTCCTTCCACTTAATAACTGCTATTCTCTTCCCTGAGTTGACGTTAAGCCAATGGCTCATTTGTTTTCTGATCTCTTCCAAATAGCTAATATTAGGCAATAGCCAAGGCAACTTACAGTTGAGCAGCATCTGTGTATTGGTGCTGCTAGGAGGCTGTAAACTCTCATGATCTCTTCAAATAGTTTTATGTGGATGTTGAGAAGAGAGTATGGACTTTTGTGGAACTCTGCAAAAGAGCTTGGAATACAAGATCATCTGAAGAAAAGGCTATTGCAGTCATCAAATGCAGCTATTTAGCAGTTTCTACCAGTTCAAAGTGGCTCATCATTCTTTCAACTTTTATAACACATGGTATCACAGTGTAAGTCTGTTCACTTTTAGCAGTTGGACCAAATGAGGTTGGTTAACCTGCTACTGCTTCAGGTTAATGGACTAAGTCCTTTAAGGGTAAGCTGTAGGTCTCATGATTTTAGATTGAGAGTCTCCGGTTTAATCCCATCAGACATCCACATGCACTTCTGAAATGCCTCATATCTTCTGCAAATTATTGTGTTTCACATGACTACTGAGTCAATAAACAATCCAGCCTCTATAGTGGTAAAAACTTTATGCAGAAATAAGGGTGTTAGGGTGTCTTGGCTGTTTCAAGTATAGGCAGGTACATTCTGACCATCTAAATTCCCTTCCGGTAGTTTGACTCTTTGCTTTCCCTCCAGAAAAACAACCCACATCTATTGTATAGAGTAGCTGGCACATTCTACCCCGGAAGTGGCTGCATTTAAAAAATGGGTGCTCAATCCCTAAAATATATAGCTCCTTAAGTATTTTGGCAGCCTTCAGGATGATAATTTGCTATATTAAAGTTATTTCCTTCAGCAATGCTGATTTTATAATATATCAAGTTTAAGGTTGTGTTTTAATTTAGTTCTAAAACTACAGTTTATAAATAACTGAAGTTGTCTTTTTCTTAATGTTATCTTTAGGAGTGCCTGAGTCCTACTTTACAGTTTCAAAAATAGTAATTTAAATAAAAAGTTAAAGGTCACTTACTCCCTTGAACAGGCGAAAATAGGACAAATGCAGGATGGAGAGAATGGGCAAACTCTGCTTTTAGTTAAGTTTCAAGATCTGCTTACACTGTATGGTGTGTAGTCTGTAGGTAAATATAATTTTAATGAAACGTGGCACTTAATTTGAGCTTTTCTCTTACTTTATTTAAAGGCAGCTGGAAACTGCAATTTGTATAGGTACACACACCTTCCTGACAGGAAGGAGAGCAGTTTCCCTGTCTGACAGCTGTCAAATCTAACTCCAAAGTCACAGCAGCAAGGAACACAATACGTTTTTCTTGTCGGGAAGAATACTGTTGTTAACACGTTAACAGCACGCTTACTGTTAATAACACAAATCCAAAATATATCCATTCAAATAACAGATTCTGTTAAAGTTCAATGTGTGCAGTTCTCTGTGGTGTAGAGTTGTTAGGACAAGGAAGCACTCTTTGGGTCAAAGAGGGGTAAAAATATGTCTCCACGTATAATTTCAAGATGACAGCTATATATAAAGCCCTAGTTTAAAAAAAAAAAAACTACATTTATTCTAAAATTTAGAAATACATATTGAAAAAATTATATTTTCTATAATGAAACTAAGTAAAACAAATGTCTCATACTGCCACCGTCAACCTCATTTAATCAAATTTTCTTCTTCCTCAGCCACAGAAATATTGAAACTGCTATAATTATTTTTTTAAAGTAAAAAAATTAATATCTATACAGTGTTTGACCAAAGAAACAGTGGCATTTTCCATTAAGTATTGTCTCAGATTTAATGTTTACAATTTTACATAACAAAAATGAAGAATCTGAATAAGTAATTTACTGAGCCAAGCTATCACAATTGCTTGAATAATATCTGGTTTTCATACCAATAAGAACAAATGAACATCAGGGGAAAAAAAGTTATGAAATCAAAACTGACCCATGATTTTAAATACCAGTCCATCCTGACTGCACCATCAAATTGTTTGAATTTAGCCTCTCATTAAGTTCTCATTTTTCTTATGTATAGTGCCCCTCTTCTAAAGGTTTAATCCTCACTAGCTTTCCTGACAGCTAGTTTTTTTTTTCCCTGTATCTTATAAAGGCAGTATCAGAAATAGCATCTGACAAACTTCTGTCTTTAGATGTACAGAAAGGTTAGTCAGTGGCATATAGGAATCACACTTGTAATTTTTAAGCTATTCTATGACTTTGCTTCTGAAGTGGATCCCATAGTAGTTAGTATTGAAAGGGGTTATTTGTCAATAGGTGATAAAAAAAAAAATTGTGTTAGTCCTTCTTAAAATTTTTTAGGAAGTCAGCCCTAGGTCCCTATATCTGTGAAATGTGTAGATATGGGATGGATTTAAAGACTTAGGCTATGTCTATACTTCCACTTATGTCAGTATAACTTATGTTACTTGGGTGTGAATAAGCCACCCCCCTTAGCGACATGAGTTTCACTGACCTAAGTGCTGGTGTGGATAGCACTATGTTGACGAGAGAGCTTCTCCTGCAGACATAGGTGCCGCCACTTGTTGGAGGTGGATTGATTAAGTCGACGGGAGAGCTTTCTCCCGTCAGTGTAGTGTGGCTACACTAGAGAGCTTATGTGCTGCTGCGCCGCTGTAAGCTCTCTAATGTAGCCATAGCTTATATCTACTGTTACGTTATAGCTGTTCTCTTCACAAGGTGGATAAAAATCAATGATATAAAAATGTATCGTAAGTATCTTTATCTTCAAAATAAACTTGCTTTACATTTTAAATTTAATGTTATGACAACCTTTGGCAAGGTCTATACTTACTGTAATCTATTAAATTAGTTGCACACATACAAAATGGGAAATGACTGCCTAGGAAGGAGTACTGTGGAAAGGGATCTGGGGGTCATAATGGATCACAGGCTAAATATGAGTCAACAGTGTAACGCTGTTGCAAAAAAAGCAAACATCATTCTGGGATGTATTAGCAGGAGTGTTGTAAGCAAGACACAAGAAGTAATTCTTCCGCCCTACTCCGGGCTGATTAGGCCTCAGCTGGAGTATTGTGTCCAGTTCTGGGTGCCACATTTCAGGAAAGATGTGGACAAATTGGAGGAAGTCCAGAGAAGAGCAACAAAAATGATTAAAGGTCTAGAAAACATGACCTATGAGGGAAGATTGAAAAAAATTGGGTTTGTTTAGTCTGGAAAGACTGAGAGGGCACATAAGTTTTCAAGTACATAAAAGGTTGTTACAAGGAGGAGGGAGAAAAGTTATTGTTCTTAACTTCTGAGGATAGGACAAGAAGCAATGGGCTTAAATTGCAGCGAGGGAGGCTTAGGTTGAACATAAGGAAAAACTTCCTAACTGTCTCAAGGTCCCTTCCAGTCATATGATTCTATAATTATACAGTCGTTCGTTGCGCCTGTTTTGACCAAGACATACAATAAAATTGTAGCTTTGCTGAGGGCACATTTCTCGCCTGTGCTATCTGTTTGGAGATTTCAGTTGCATAAATGAAATCAACAAGCTGTTGAGATGGCTGCAAGCTGCGTCACAATGCTGAACAATGTAACTTTGGTAATTTCCTCAATGACGTGCTGCAAGATCGCCTTGTTTGTGGAGTTCAGGATAAAGCGCTTCACGGCCATCTCCTTGCTGAGCCGAATTTGACATTTGCCATTGCTCAGGAATAGGCCCTGGCCACCGAAACAGCATCATTGCACACTTAAGAAATTTTTGTTGCGACAAACAACGTGAACACTGTCACAATCAGACGATTGTCATTGACAAACTCAGCAGTACAAAAGGAACTCAAGCACAATGTTGACAGACAAGATTAATTGTTGGAAGATCTGTTTAGACTGCAGAGGACAGCATAAGTGCTCTGCATGTAGGTTCAAAGATGCGGAGTGCCGATTCTACAAAAAGAAAGGTCACATTGAGTGAGTCTGCCAATCAAGGTCAACAGTGTGAAGCAAAAGGACTGTGACAAGCATTCTCATCCTCAGGTGTCAACCAAACTCAACACTTCCTTCAATGATGTCAAGAAGCTTTACCATATTCTGAGCAACAAAGAATCTCGAGGTTCTGAAACGTTTGCAACAGTGTTCATTAATGGTTATGAGTACGAAATGGAAGTCCACTCAGGCTCTGGAGTGTCAACTGTCAATGAAGACACCTTGTCTTTTTTCCCCTCTCATTGTACTCCCACGTTAGCAAGTCTGTCGTGCAGCTTTGGAGACTACAATGGACAAAAAGTTAACCTCATCGGAAGCTGTAAAGTAAATGTTTGCTACAACTTTTCTATGCAAGATTGCCTCTCATCGCCCCCAAAATGTCAGTGTGAAAGCCTCTTATGCAGGAACTGGCTCACACTATTGAGAATCAGCATCCATACCATCAACGAAGAACAACTAAAACAGATAGTCAACAAATTCCCTCAATTGTTAATGGAAGAATTGGGAGTTTACAAGGACCACAAGTGTTGCTCCACTTGGATTCAGCAGTTGTGCTGATCAACATGAAGGTTCGGAATGTACCTTTTCCCCTATGTCTGAAGATTGATGCTGAGCTAGATCTACAGGGAATACTTGAGCTAGTTACACTTACAAAATGGGTTACGTGACTGTACATGTAGTCGAGCGGAATGGTGACATGCGAATCTGTGGAGATAAGTGCACTTTCAAACAAGGCACTCAAACAGCACCTTTACCCAGTGCTTTGTTAACCAACTGCTCAGTGTTCTGGCTGGAGGAAAAGTCTTTGGAAAACTCAACCTTACCCAAGCATATCACCAGCTGATTGTTGACAAAGATGCTGCTGATGTGCAGACGACTATTACTCATTGAGGAGCATTTTGAGTCAAGTGTCTCCAGTTTGGCATTTCTGTTGCACCGAGAATTTTCCAACACTTCATGGAAACTCTGCTTTCCAGAATTCCAGATGCTGTACCATATGGAAGTCCTGCTACGAGATCAACAGAGGATGAACTTGCTGAGCAATTTTGAGAAGTCTTGTGTCGATTCGAGAAATCAGGCATTCGAATCAAGAAGGGAAAATGTGAAATTGGAGTTACAAGCTTCACCTTCTTGGATTATCCCATCAATGCATCTTGTATCCACCTGACAGAAAACAAAGTATGGGCAATCCATGATGCCCCAAGCCAAATTCCAGAAGGAACTTCAAGCATTTGTGGGGTTGCTCAATTTCTACCAGTTTTCTTCCAAAAAAGGCAACGGTTGCTGAACATCATAATTACATTCTTGACAAGGCAGTTCCATAGAAATGGACTTGTCCGCATGCAGAAGCCTTCAAGAACATCAAGAAGTTATTGACGTCCGACTCTGTTCTCGTCCACTATGACTAACAAAGGCTGTTGATTGTTATCTGTGATGCATCGCCTTATAACATCGGAGCTGTTATTGGCCATCCCTTGCCAGATGGAACTGAGGCACTTATCGCCTACTATTTCAGAACCTTCTGGTCCGCCAAGAGAAAATATGCACAAACTTGTCAAGAAGTGCTTGCTATCATTGCTGCAGTCAAGGAATTCCACAATTACATCTATAGTTGTGCGGTTGAGAGTCGTACTGAACACAAGCCACTTCTAGGAATTGTCTCCAATAACAAGTTAACACCTTCAGTCATGTCATTGTGAAAGCAACGGTGGAGGGTCGTATTAAGTGCTTCCGACTACATGCTTGTCTACAAGCCAGAAAAGTAAATCGCTAACACTCACGTACTGAGACGAATGCTGCTACAGATGCTGGATTGTGCCATTCCACCTCCAGCTGAAGTTTTGGAATCCCTCCCTGGCTGACCTAATTGGGAGTAGAGAGGCTAGGTGGCCAGCTGGGAAACTGCCCATAGAGTTCAAACCATTTTTAAACTGTCAACATGGGCTTTATGCCCATAAAGGTTGGCTCTTTCGGGGACATTGTGTTTTTATTCCAGAAAGAAGTCGCTGAGTCACCTTAGATATCTTACATGCAGCACATCAAGGAATTGTGCACATGAAAGCATTAGCCAGAAGTTATGTCTGGTGGCCAGGTATCGATGCTGACCTAGAAATAATTGTAAATGAGACTTGGTCTACGCTACAGAGTTAAGTTGACGTAAGGCAGCTTACATTGACTTAAATATGTAAGTACGTACACTACAACATTGCTCCCGCCGATGTAGGTTGTCCACTACACTGACCTAATAACTTTAACTCTGCGAGAGGAGAAGTGCTTAGGTCAATGTAGTTAGGGTGGTGCAGAGTCTGTGTTGACATTGCATTACTTACATCACCTGTTGGCTGTCAGCCCTGTGTGGAGCCCCCCTGCTCTGGGGCTGACAGCTGGGGCCCATAGCTGTCAGCCCCATGCGGGACCCCAGGGTGAAGCAGGACTCCAGCTGTTTGCTGCAGAATGCCCCACAGAGTTAAGTTGGTGGAAGCATTTCTGAGGAGGACGCAAACCATGGATAGAAAGGGCGTTCTTTGGACATGAACCACTGTGGTAATTACTGCGGTGGCTGTATGTCCACCTAACTTAAGTCAACTTATTTTGTAGTGTAACAAGGCCTGACTGTAGCACATACCAACCTACTCGAAATAACCCACCAAAAGCCTCATTTTTTTCCTGGAAAGTGACTAAGAAACCATGGTCAAGAATCCATATTGACTTTGCGGGGTCCTTTTTAGGGAAAGAACTTTTCTGATCATAGTTGACTCTTCCTTGAAATGGCTCAAAGTGATCTTAATCTCATCACAAACGTGTAGTACAACGATCACTGCTCCTTGTCAACTATTCCTAACTTGTGTTACCAGATACTATTGTGTCCAATAAGAGAAATGCTTTTACCTCTGATGAGGTCAAGGACTTTTCCAAAAGCAATCTCATTAAAGCTGTCACCGTTGCACCAAGCAAATGGTCAGGTCAAATGGGTGCTGCAGAAAACCAAAGATGCCGTAACGAAGATCATCAAAGGTGACTAGCTGACAAGTCTTGCAAGGTTTCTCATTGCTTCAAATCTCACCCCATTCCTGATTACAGGAGTTAGCCAAGTTACTCTTGGGATGATGTCTTAAAATATGCCTCGACCATAATCCCAACCTGTCTAAGGAATTGCAACACACCAGGATCAGGTTCTGGATTCCCCCATGTGATTATCTACTCTGCTTTCCTTCACACCACAAGAGTGTATTCAGTAGAAGTTATGGTGCTAGACCAAGGTGGGTTCCTTCAACAATCATCCTCTGGTCCCGTCTCATATAAAGTCCAGACTGCCAATGGACAAGTTTGCCGTCATTACATCAACAACTGAGAAGACACTCATCTCCAAGCAATATTGCTCCAGAGGAGTCTTCGGGTGTGCCTCCTCTAGAGCCAACTATCAATTCTCTCCTTATTGGTACCGCCTGCAGTCTGACACTCCAAGCGTGTCGAAGTTGCTACTTGAAGGGGACAGTGCTCCTGTCTTGCTGGGGGTTCCCATTGGATCACAATCATGAAAGACACCTGCTCTGTGGCGTGTCCTAGAGAGACTGCAGTGCAGATGAGAGCACCACGACGGTTGGATGATCATGTTGCCAAAGAGGAGAGGAGTGTGATGTATGCATAGGGGGTGCTGTAGTTTTATGTAGGGGAAAGCACTGTTATTACTCCTGAGTTGTTGCCCAGAGAGGAAGGGATTCACTCGGGGTTCAGTTCAGCTTTCTCGTTGCTGCTGACTGTGAATGATTACATGACTTGCTCACCACACACCTAAAACACTAAAGTAATGAATTGATGGGCAGGCAATGCTTGTAGAGTGTGAAGAGGTGAACAAAAAGTAGCTTAAAATTTAGGACAACAGTATTCCAGTGAAAATGCAACTGAATCTGGTTTCTTGCATCTGTAACTTCATGCTGAGATGAAACCATACTTTGCTGGCTACCGTATGTACCTCATTTTAACTCCTGCTGTAGTCCGTATTAGTCTGACTACTTGTCTGAGGGTACGTCTACACTTACCGGAGGGTCCGGCGGCAGGCAATCGATGTTCTGAGATCGATCCCGGAAGTGCTCGCCGTCGACACCGGTACTCCAGCTCGACGAGAGGAGTACGCGGCATCGACGGGGGAGCCTCCCTGCCGCGTCTGGACCCGCGGTAAGTTCGGACTAAGGTACTTCGAATTTGCGTACCTTAGTCCAAAGTGGGGGCTTAGTGGGGACCAGGCCAAAGTCAGGAATCAGCGTTTTTTCAGCAATTTTGCCCTTGACAGTACAAGAAATAGCAAAAGGAGAATGGGCTTTGTATTGTTACAGAGACATGTCAATTGTATTTGCAGACACGTATACTTCAGTGTAAATTTTTTTTTCCAGTACAGATAATTCAAAAAGCATTGAAAAGTTTGCAGTAATGTCTCTAGCTAGATCAATTCTTGTTATACTCATAAAATTACTTTACTCTTAGAGAAATTATATCCTTATTAAGTATTCTCTTCTGGTATCATATTATGATGATCAGTGTAGATGGCACTACCTGTTGGTAGAGGTGCTGTCTATCTTTATCTTAATGCTAAACTGTCTTGTTTTATGTTGTCTTGGTTGGGCGGTGGGAAGATGGAGAGAGAAAGTGGGAAACTGGGAGGAAGTTAAGTCCTGCCTGTGCATGCTGAGGGGTACTTGCAGTGTTCAAATAAATCTTTGTATTTCTGTATACAGGTAGTGCAACTGGTGGCAGTGGCTTCAAGATGGCAAAAGCACTGACTCGGGCTGCAGGGCTAAAAATAGCAATGTTGACATTCAGGCTCTGGCTGGACTCTGAGACCCACCCCCCTGCAATTTTATAGCCCTGCAGCATGAGCCCCATGAGCCCAAATCAACTGACCCAGGCTAGCCACGGCAGTACTGCAGGTCTTTTATTGCAGTGTAGACATACCCTAAAAAGACAAGACAGGCAAAGGTGTGTGGGGGGGGAAAGCAATGTGACATACATACACTATGGAAATGTCTGTACATGGGGTGGGGGGAGGGGAGTAGACAGTTCCAAATAGGTTAGGCAACACAAGTGACAGAATGATATTCCACATCTGTGGAGAATTGTGACAAAGTCAAGACTAACTGGAAAGAACGAGCAGGGAAGTAGGTGGCTATGCAGTCAGAGGTAAGATAGAATAAGTTGATTAGAATTTTGTTCTGTTTTTAGCAAAATCAAACTTGCCTGTAACCTAACTCTGTTTTTAGAATGTTCTGTTTAACAAGCTCAACTACATTTAAATGTTGTGTTTTTTTTTAAAACAGGTGTCAAACAAAAAAACAAACAGCGCTCCTCCCCCAGCACAATTATCTAAAATCAAAGTACCTGCTCCACAGACTGTACTGAAGAAGGAAAAACGGCAGAGTTCTTCAAGGTTTAATGTTAGCAATAACAGAGAACTCCAAAAACTGCCAGCTTTAAAAGGTATCTGTTTTTTTCCTTCTATGATCTTTGTTAAAGTTTTGGAGTTCTTAGGGGTAACTTAATAATAGACATACACTTTAATTTCCAAAAGTTGGCTTTTTTTTTATATAAATATATGTTGTCTTCTATCACAACTGAAGTGAAGATTTCCTAATGTGCGCCCTCCCCCTGCCCAAAAAATCAAGGTTGGTATAGGTGTAATTGTCACTTGAGTACAGCTTGACCAGATGCTACTTTAGGGTGAAATTCACTCCTTTCCACGTAAAACCGTTGTAATTGGGTTTTGTGTGGAAGACTAAGCAGTGTTGAGAGGTTTAGATTTCACACACCAAAACCCACAGGTAGGCCATGCAGCTGCCCTTCCTCCATCACCCCCACTCCTCCTTTTACAGCAGCTTTTGGGCCACAGAATTCTCAGATTCAGCAGCCCTCCTCATCCTAAATACGCTCAACCCCCTCCACACAACCCTATTCAGGACCAGCGCTAAACTAACCTCTGGAATTTAGTGGATGTGGAGCCCCTTTTATGTGTCTAATCTGCCTGAATCCTTCTGGAGGGCTAAAGTGGTATAGAGGGCCTTGTGTTAGCCCTCTGAGTGTAAGTGAATTTCTCCCTTTTTGTTTAGAATGAAGTATTAAGTTTTGTGACGTTTTGAAACCACACTGACCAGCTTTGGTGAAGGGAGAAAATTTCTAACTTTTCTTTGATATCTTATTACTACTTGTTTCTGCTAGTAGTCCATTTTGTGCAAACTTGTATTATAGCACAAAACGTAAACAGCGACATCAGCAATCTTAAGGCAGAACAACTTCCGAACATGTGGCATATATGATGTAAGGTGAGCTGATCTGTTGATACAAAAGTGACCAAGGATGCTTTAACGTTTTGTGCTAGAGTGCAAGTTTAGAGGTGGGGTATATATTACTCTTTGGTATCTGTTAAAGATGGAAGTGAAAGCCTTAGAGTGGTGTGTTTTAACAACAGTGTTGTAGGCAGTGTGAAAGTGGCTGAGAGAGACTTTTTCCTAAATTCTTCATTTCCCCGCTTAAATTTTATTAGTGTTCTTTGAAAATGAGGAAATTATGTTAGTTTTTAAGCCAGTGTTAACTTTTTTGCTCGTTATGTGACACTTCTTGCAAGAATAGGGAGGGTTAGGCTCTACTGTCCTGATTCCAAGCAGATGAAATTAGTGATAAACAAAGGAAGAAAAATATTTTGCAGCAACTGATGTGCGCTGCATTAGCAGAACAGTCTCCAAATAGAACATTTCTTTGTTTCTTTCAAGGGGTGCTAACTTAATAGATGCTTTCCATTTATTTTATAAAACCTGTAAATAAAAAATGCTTTAGTGCCACAGACTATAAATAACATTAACATTCACATCTCTGTGCGTGTTCAGCTATCCTGACCATTCCACCATAGTTACACGATGACAACTTATTTTTTGCATTACTTTCCATTCTTTGTGAGGTGGTGAATTTAGTACTTACGTTCACAGCCCTGGGGACCAACAACCTTTCTTTACCCAAAGAAGGGCAGTGTTAGTGCAGGCTTCTCCATACAACCCTGCTAGTGTAATGAATCCTGTTCTGGCATGACCACTTCTATGGACAAGTATTATTTGTGTATTGATAGTAACCCATTGTGAAAGGCACTGTACAAACACAAAAAAAGATGTTACCTGCTCAAAGTTTACAATCAAAGAATAAGACGAGAGAACACCTAGGGAGTACAAGGTAGTCAACGGAGTACAAGTGTCCATGCCCATTCAGACTTTGGCTTCAGTGCTTAAACTGTAAACCAGACTGTCAATGTTGATGTGAGAAACAGTCCATTAAAAACTGGCAATGATGTTTTGACCTTGGTAAGTGTCATGGAGGTGGAAAATTCTATCCTATTACCAGTCCCTCAAACAAATTCTTGGATTAACCATTGATGTGCATTGTTGAAAACCAGAGTGGATTATTCTGTAAGGATTATATGAAGTCTCTAACACACTCTTGATCTGTTGAGAAATAAGACTCAATTGCAGAATGGTCCGTTAATAATGTTATGACTTCTGGAAAAGTTTTCTATTATGAAACACAGAATATGCAGAATTTTTTTTACTAATGAAATCCAGTCTTGATTTTCCAGTATAAGTATTCAAACAGAAGGAATACTTTTTACTGTGGTAATGTCAGCATGGTAAATGTTATATTTTTAAAAATATATACCCGATCCTTTTGATTTTGACAATCTATCCATTTAAACTCATTAGGTGAATTAAATATACATAGCAATAAGTTTGCTATTAGGAGAAAACACTGAACCTCTTGGATGACGATTAAATTTAAAATGCGTCTGACGAAGTGGGCATTCACCCACGAAAATTTATGCTCCAATACATCTGTTAGTCTTTAAGGTGCCACAGGACTCTTTGTTGCTTTTTACAGATCCAGACTAACACGGCTACCCCTCTGATATAAAATACTGTTTCAGCACTGAAGTTCACTCAGTTCTGTGCATTTTTTGTTTGAAAGTGTATTCAGTCTTATTTTTATAAAAACGTAACTTCAGTAAGATGTTATAACTTAAAAAAACCAAAACCCTCTTCCCTTAACATTTTCACAGTATCTTTCATCCCACTGCACTTGACGATTTGTTGATATATGTAATATACATGTAGAATTGTAGGCGTGGAAGGGACCTTGAGAGGTCATCTAGTCCAGTTCCCTGCACTCATGGCAGGACAAAGTATTATCTAGACCAAGGTTTCTCAAACTTGCTTGCACCACGACCCCCCTTTTGACAACAAATATTACTACATGACCCCGGGAAGAGAGACTGAAGCCTGAGCCGCATCGCCTAGGGCAAGGGGGGACAAAGCCCAACCTCTGCCTCCATAGGGAGTGGTAAAGCTTGAGGGTTTCAGCCCTGGGCAATGGGGCTCGGACTTTGGCTTCAGCCCCGAGCCCCAGCAAGTCTAATACCAGCCCTGATGATCCCATTAAAATGAGGTCCTGACCCACAGTTTGAGAACCACTGATCTAGACTACCCTGACAGGTATTTTTCTAACCTGCTCTTAAAAATCTCCAGTGATCAAGATTCCACAACCTCCCTAGGCAATTTATTCCAGTGCTTAACCACCCTGACAGGAATTTTTTCCTAATGTCCAACCTAAACCTCCCTTGCTGCAGTTTAAGCCCATTGCTGCTTGTCCTATCCTCAGAGGTTAAGGAGAACAATTTTTCTCCCTCCTCCTTGTAACAATTTTTTATGTACTTTGAAAATTTATCATGTCTCCTCTCAGTCTTCTCTTCTCCAGACTAAACAAACCCAATTTTTTTCAATCTTCCCTCATAGGTCATGTTTTCTAGACCTTTAATAATTTTTGTTGCTCTTCTCTGGACTTTCTCCAATTTGTCCACATTTTTCTTGAAATGTGGCACTCAGAACTGGATACTATACTCTAGTTGAGGCCTAATCAGCACGGAGTAGAGTGGAAGAATTACTTGTCGTGTCTTGCTTACAACACTCCTGCTAATACATCCCAGAATGATTGTTAGGGCTTCCCCTCGCCCTTCCTTGGTTCTTGTCATGGAGACAGAAAGCAGAAGGCCGGAGTCCAAAGTGCAGGCAATGCGATGTTATTGAGGTTACCAAGCAAGCATAATCCCACAGCTCTGTACACCAGCAGAGATTTCCCTGTCCCCTCTCCTCTTTCTTAGCAGGCTTAATTATAGCTTTAGTGCACACCTCTAGCTGCCCCCCATCCAGTTTATGGTCATGGTCCATTTTGGAGGGTCGTGAGTCTGGGGGCTTTGGTAACACCTTTTTTTTTTTTTTTAAACCCCATTGGAGGGGTAGGGAGTGAGGTTGTGTTTCAGCCAGGGTCACTGTTTCTTTGGCTTTTAGTGTTTCTTATACCTGCCCTCCACCCCCATGCTCTTCACCCCTCCCAACTGGTTGCTTGACCTTGGCTTGGGAGAGGAGTCAGGCAGCCTTCAAGTGTGTGTGATTTTTATAATCACATAAATAAATAAATAAAAAACTCCCACCATACCCAGCAACACTTTAACTCTCTTCCTTATCTTTTCTCATTGTGCTATAAACCCCATGTGGCTGTGGGCAGATGCAACACAGTGTCTTTGTTCACACATGTTAGTAAGGATATAAGAGTATCAAAAGTCAAACAGGCAAACAAAACCCCAGATTCTACCTCAGGCTAATAAACAGGCCTAAATACTATATTACCATCACTAACAATGATGTTTGCTTTTTTTGCAACGGTGTTCCACTGTTCATTCATATTTAGCTTGTGATCCACTAGGATTCCCAGATCCCTTTCTGCAATATATCTTCCTAGGCAGCAATTTTCCATTTTGCATGTGTGAAACTGATTGTTCCTTCCTAAAAGTGTATTTTGCATTTGTCCTTACTGAATTTCATTAGACCATTTCTCCAGTTTGTCCAGATCATTTTGAATTTTAATCCTATCCTTCAAAGCACTTGCAACCCCCTCCCATCTTGGTATCATCCGCAAACTTTATAAGTGTACTCTCTGTCATTATCTAAATCAGTGATTCTCAACCAGGGGTCTGGGGCTCCCTGGGAGGCCGCAAGCAGGTTTCGGGGGGCTGCCAAGCAGGGCCAGCATTACATTTCCTGGGTCCCCGGGTAGAAAGCCGAAGCCCCACTGCATGGGGCTGAAGCCCAAGGCCCTGAGCCCCACCACCCGGGGCTGAAGCCAAAGCCTGAGCAATGTAGCTTCATGGGGGACCCTGTGACATGGAGCCCTAGGCAATTGCCCTATTTACCACCCCCTAATGCCAGCCCTGGCTTTTATACACAGAAAACCAGTTATTGTGGCACAGGTGGGCCGTGGAGTTTTTATAGGATGTTGGGGGGGCCTCAGAAAGAAAAAGGTTGAGAACCCCTGCTCTAAATCATTGTTGAAGATATTGAACAGAACCAGACCCAGAATTGATCGCTGGGGGACCCCACTCGTTATGCCCTTCCAGCATGACTGTGAACCACTGATATCTACTCTCCAGGAACAGTGCACCGAGATTCTGTGCATCCAGCTTATAGTAGCTCCATCTAGGTTGCATGTCCCTGCCTGTCCATTTGTTGGATCAGGGAGAAGGCCCTGAGCTGTTTGAAAATCAGGCTGTTTATCCAAAAGCCCTTTCCTTGTCTGTTGGTCCCTGGAGAATCCAGTTTGAACTAGTATATGCATATCTTACTCCTGGGGGAATTCTGTGCCAAAAAAATTAAAATTCTGCACCAAAATATTAAAAATTCTGCACTCAATATTTTAAAATTCTGCAATTTTTTCCTCAAAATAATGCAATATAATCCAGCTAGTTTCAATTATTTTGGTAATTTATTTAAACTACAATACAATGGATGGAGAATGGGAGTGAGGAGCTTTGGAAGAAATCACCAAACCTCTTCAGTCTAATAATAATGTAGCTAGTATCGACCCTTTACTTCTAATAGTCAACAAATATGTGCAGCCATATGCTAAGTGTTTCATCATAGGCAACTGAAGAACAATTGAGGGCTGGGGACTCAAACTCACAGTTTATACTGTCTACTGACCATCTCCAAAAAGGTCAATAGAAAACACTTCATGGAGTACATTTTGATAGGACATTTTTTCAGTTCAAAAATTTAGACCAATTCTAATCACTAAAGCACCATAAGCATTTATAAGGCCACACTGTCCTTTATAATAAGGCTCCTTTACACCACTCTGGCAATGTAAAGAAGCCTTAAAATTTTACACCTGTTTTATACTCCTGGAGGAATTCACTAAGAACAATGGGAACAATTCACTAAGCAGGCAGGCCGCTACATTCTCCTCTGCCTAAGGAAACAGAGCCTGCCCCATGCCTACCTCTTCAGAAATACCCCAAACTTCTGCCCCTCCACGCCGAGCATGCTGCAATAGTGAGCGAGAGGGACAGAGTGTCTGTCTCTGTCTGTCTGTCTCTCTCTCTCTCTCTCTCTCTCCCCCTCACACACATGACTTCCCAGCCCTTCCCTCCTCCCCAAGGTGGTGACTTACATCTCTACCAGATGCTCTGGGTGCCCACACTGACCTGTCTGCACTGCCAGAGTGGGCGCATGACTACTCTTGCAGCTTCCCTTTGCTTCCCTTTCATTTTTCTGCAAGTAAGCAAATAAATGTGCGGAGGCCATGAATTCTGTGCACATGCAATGATGCACAATTCTCCCAGGACTAATAGCTCTTCAGTGGGATGGCTTCAAAGGAAGTATATTAGCATCCTCCCTCCCTACTAGAGAAGATACATACAATGCCACAATAACACATACACAATTGCATTTTTAATGCAATGTACCCTAAAGGTATTAACCTCTATTTATGCATTATAAATGTGATCAGGTTGTGGTCACTTGTACTTAAGTTACCATTAATTTCTAGTTGTGTGATCAGTTTCTCTTTATCTGTTAAGATGGGGTCTAACATATAATCCCCCCATGTTGGATTCAACACTTTTTGAGTTACGAAATTGTCATCTATGATATCTAGAAATTCCAAAGATGTTTTAGTACTGGCAGTATGAGACCTTCAGCATGTCACTCAAAGTGAAGTACCCCATGATCAGAGCTTTTTTCAGACATATTACAGATGGGTGCATAAGGAACCGGTCATCCTATTCTCTAGTGTGATTTGGTTGTCTGTAGCAGATACCAACTAATATCCCATCTTGTGCTTTATCTGTTAGAACATTGATCCATTAGCATTCAAGATAATTTTCTTCTGAGTTTCAGTGACTCAGGAACAGTTTATGCCATTTTTGACATGAAGTGCCAGTCACCCTCCCCTTTTGCCCACTCGATCCTTCCTAAATATCTTATAACCATGGATTTTAACATTCCAGTTGTGCGAATCATCCCACCAGGTTTCAGTAATACCGATTAGATTGAATTTATGCCTATAGATGAGCAATTTCAGTTCCTCTTGTTTGCTGTCAAGTTCTTAGCATTGGTGTATAGGCAACTCAAGAATTTGTACTCTGTATGCCCTTTGGTTGCTTGATTAATTTTGTTCTCAACATCTTGATTCTGTGCTAAATGAGTAGTCATATCCTCCCTCTTTTTACCCTTCCTTTTTGTTATTAATTTAACATCCTTCTGACTACTCTAGCCGGTCTCGGACAGGGCAGAAGGGGTCAAGCTGGGGGAGAAAATGGGCAAGAGAGTCTGTGCCCACTGGAACACATTCCCTTCCAAAGCCTGGAATCGAACCCAAGGTTCCTCAGTCTCACCATTTCCCTGCTGTCAGCAGATACCTATGAAACCCACTGGCAGCATGGTCCTCAATCTCTAGGAGATGCTTTCCTCGTTACATGGACAAAGTCTTTTTTTTATGCATATCCTACAATTCCATTGTTCTTAAAGGTACTTGTCAAGATCAGACAGGACCAAACAGAAGTCATTTTGATTGCACCAACTTGGCCAAGACAGGTTTGATTTCCTTACCTTATCAAACTCCCCTCTTGTCCTCTGCCACTTCTGTGGCAGCTCCTGATCAAACCTTGAAGGTTGTCTCAGAATATGTCAGACACTTCCCCCCCCCAACCTGAAAACCCTCAACTACAAGCTTGGTTCCTCAATGGTTCTTAGGTCTAGAGATTGTGTATTCATCAGAAGTACAAAATATACTGTTAAATAGCGGAAAAGAATCTACTAGACATATTTACCTTCAGATATGGAGAGGATATAACCTTTGGTGTAACTGGTGTCATCTTTCTCCTATCCCGTTGTCCCTTTCCTCAATCTTGGATTACCTGTTGGAATTGAAAAATTCAGGCCTTTCTAAGAGTTCCATCCGAGTTCATTTAGCGGCAGTAACAGCTTTCCATGTGCCAGTAAAGGTTTCTCAGTAATTGCTCATTCGACCACAGTGAGATTCCTGAAAGGACTTCTGAATCTTTTCCCACTAATTTAGAGCCTCTACACTGCTTTGGGATCTCAACCTGGTTCTTTACCATCTCATGAAATGACCCTTTGAACCATTAGCTACATGCTTGCTGCTACATCTGTCTATGAAGATGGCCTTCTTGTTGGCCATCACTTCTGCTCAAAGAGTTGAAGAGATAATGGCTCTCCCTTTACTTTGTTTTCCAAGGAGAAGGTATATTTAAGACCTCCTCCAAAATGCTTACCTAAGGCAGTGGTCCCCAAACTGTGGGGCACACCCCCTCCACTCCCGGGGGACGTGGATGAATGTTCAGGATTGTACACGGTGGGGCCTGGGCCAGCCCCCATTGGGGGTGGGGAGGGAGCACCCTGCTCTGGCCCTAGGCTTGCTCCTCCCCCAGCCCCATTCAGCCCCCAGTCCTGCTCTGCCTCCATGCCTCGACCAGCCCCTGTGGGGACGGGGAAGGAGTGCCATGATTCCTGCTCTGCTCTGCCCCCAGGCCCAGCTCTGCCTCTAGCACTAGCACCCCATCATCCCCAGTTTTGCCCGAGCTTTGCCTTCAGCCCAACTGCACTGCTGAGGAAGCCTTCACTGTTCAGTAAATGGGGGGAGGGGGGAAATGGACAGATTCTGTTAATGGTAAGAGGGGATGTACCTGGAAAAGTTTGCGCACCACTCACCAAAGGGGTCCTCTGAATATCATATCAACCAAGCTATTCACCTTTGTTTTTTTCTCTAAGCCGTATCAGGGTATGTCTACACTGCAGAGTTACAGCACCGGCAGATACAGCACCGCTCAGAGAGCGCTGAAGGGAAAACACTGTTGTGTGTTCACACTGTCAGCTGCCTGCGCAATAGCATGTTCACATTTGCAGCAGTATTCGGAGCAGTGCACTCTGGGCAGCTATCTCACAGAGCATCTCTTCCTCTTCTGCCGCTAAGAGTTGTGGGAAGGTGGAGGGGGTTGAGGGGGTTTCCTGGGTCCTGTCCCAATGCCCTGTGATGCATTGCTTCGCATCCCAGCAATCCCTGTGCTTCCATCTGCATTTGGTGTCATCTTTCAATGGTTTGTGTACTGCGTGCTCTTTCTCTTCGGTCTGCAGGAATGGATCCACACTGTTGACCAATATGCTGCCAGCTCTCACTAACACCTCACGAGTGGCAGTGGAGTTATTCCTTAAACTACAAAGGCAAGAGGAGTTTGACGTTGATCTCACCATGCGTAATAGCTACGACACGAGATAGCTTGTGGCATTCATGGAGGTGCTGACCACAATGGAATGCAGCTTTTGGGCTCAGGAAACAAGCACTGAGTGGTGGGATCACATCATCATGCATGTCTGGGATGATGAGCAGTGGCTATAGAACTTTTGGATGAGGAAAGCCACGTTCATGGGCCTGTATGATGAGCTCGCCCCAGCCCTGCGGCGCAAGGACACGAGAATGAGAGCTGACCTGCCGTTGGAGAAGCGCGTGGTGATTGCACTGTGGAAGCTGGCTACTCCAGGCTGCTACCGATTGGTCGTTAACCAGTTCAGAGTGGGAAAGTTGACCGTTGGACTCGTCTTGACGGAAGTGTGCAGAGCCATTAATTGCATCCTGCTCTGAAAGACTGTGACTCTGGGCAACGTGTGTGACATTGTGGATGGCTTTGCACAAATGGGCTTCCCTAACTGTGGAAGTGCGATAGATGGCAAGCATATTCCAATTCTGGCACCAGACCACGTAGCTACCGAGTATATTAATTGGAAAGGGTATTTCTCTATGGTTTTCCAGGTGCTTGTGGATCACCGCGAGCATTTCATGGACATTAACGCAGGCTGGTCTGGAAAGTTGCATGATGCACACATCTTTCGGAACACTGGTCTGTTCAGGAAGCTGCAAGCAGGGACTTTCTTCCCATACCAGAAGATCACCGTAGGGGAAGTTGAAATGCCCATTGTGATCCTGGGAGACCCTGCCCACCCCTTAATGCTGTGGCATATGAAGCCATACATGGGGCACCTTGACAGCAGCAAGGAGCAGTTCAACAACAGGCTGAGCAAGTGCGGAATGACTGTTGAGTGTGCTTTTGGCCATTTAAAGGCCCACTGGCATTGCCTATATGGGAGGCTGGACCTGGTTGATGACAATATTCCTATGCTTATAGCTGTGTGCTGTATACTCCATAATGTTTGTGAAGGGAAGGGTGAATGCTTCACTCAGGGCTGGACCGCTGAGGCTCAGTGCCTGGAGGCTGAATTTGAACAGCCAGAGACCAGGGCTATTAGAGGGGCGCAGCGCGGGGCCATAAGGATCAGGGATGCCTTCAGGCAGCAATTTGAAGCTGAAAGCCACTAAGCTTGATAAGTTTATGGAGGGGATGGTATGATGGGATAGCCTAATTTTGGCAATTAATTGATCTTTGACTATTAGCGGTAAATATACCCAATGGCCTGTGATGGGATGTTAGATGGGGTGGGATCTGAGTTACTACAGAGAATTCTTTCCTGGGTGTCTGGCTGGTGAGTCTTGCCTACATGCTCAGGGTTTAGCTGATCGTCATATTTGGGGTCGGAGGAAGGAATTTTCCTCCGGGGCAGATTGGCAGAGGCCCTGGGGTTTTTTTTTTGCCTTCCTCTGCAGCGTGGGGCAGGGGTCACTTGCTGGAGGGTTCTCTGCACCTTGAGATCTTTAAACCATGATTTGAGGACTTCAGTAGCTCAGACATAGGTTAGGGGTTTATTACAGGAGTGGGTGGGTGAGATTCTGTGGCCTGTGTTGTGCAGGAGGTCAGACTAGATGATCATAATGGTCTCTTCTGACCTTAAAGTCTATAACTCTGATTCTAATATTTGTTGCTATGCTTGGGAGTGCAGTGCTTGTAATGCTAGGAGGTGACCGTGATTGGTGCAGACAATTCACTATGAAGGTTTAAGAAAATTGCCTGTTGCTTTGCAGGACTCTGTTGCTTTCAATTAATAGAATAAAGATTGCTTTCAAACCAAAATAATTCTTGTATTAAAAAAACAACTGGAGGAGAGAGACAAACAAAAAAAACACATCAGCACTGAGGGGGATAGAGGAAGAGAGGATCCCAAGACGAGGTGGGGTTCTGGGGCGGTTAAAGATTTGTGTATGTTCAGGTATTCTATCCAGCCTTCTCCTTTGGAGTACAGTGCAGTGGGTACTGGGAGTCCACAGGGTTGGACTGTGACGGGGAAGGAGTGGAATGCAGCAGGTACAGACTGGAGCCAGGAGGTTGATAAGAGTCTGTTGGCAGTGTCTGGAGGGCGCGTGGGAAAGAGTTTTGTGACAACAGCTGCAGGGGAGGGCGGGTGTGGAGCTGCTCGGTTTGCAGTGCTAATAGCGCCTGGAGCATGTCCGCTTCGCACTCCGTAATGTTTAAGAGCTGCTCTGTGGCTTCGTTCTGGCGCGCCGCATTGTCCTTTCGGTCCCTCTTCTCGCTGTCCTGCCACTCCTTCAATTCTTGTTTTTGGGCCATGGAGTGCATCATGACATTATGCAGAAAGTCCTCTTTAGTTCTTCGTGGCTGCTTTCTAATTCTGAGCAGCCGTTCAGCCAGTGATGACAAAGAGGCTCCCTGTCCTGCCTCTTCTGCCCAGGGCCTGCCCACACTCAACCCCGCTCTGCCTCTGGCCCCACCTGCTCACCACATCCCACCACGAGACTCCCCTGTCCGTCACCAGATCCCTCCTCGCCTTCCATTCGCCTGTTCACCCACCCACCACGAGACCCTCCTCATGGCAGGGCTCCCAAGGTCGTATCTGTGAAGCCAAAATGCAAAATTTTACAAAAGCAGTATTGTTTGTAACACACAGACCACTGATTCAGTGATTTTAAAACACATTCACTATTCACATACCTGTCACTAACTGGCTGACCCCAGGCAACACACATGAGCCACAAGACCCCCAAAATGTTGAGTAACCACGGGGCAGGAGAAATCAGTGTTCCAGGACCATACTGTACACTGGGCACGTGGCTCTTGGGGAGAGCCAGCGCTGTGGGTGGGGGGGCTTATAATCATTCCTGTCCCCACATTTTCCACAGGCTGTATTCATTATGGAAGATATCTTGCTGCTGAGGGTGAGCAGGGAATCAAGAGATGGTTTTCTCCAAGATTGCGGCTTCCGCCCTGGCCTTTATGTGGCTCGCCTGTGTACAGCAATGGTCCCACCACCTCGTGACGGCAGAGTGACGCGGGAAAGTTACCTTTAATGGGACAAGAAACAAAGCAGCTCTTCCAAAGAACCTGCGGCAGCAGATTGTCCAGTACCTCCATGAGAGTTTCGTGGAGGTCTCTGAGGCAGATTCCCATGAAGTAAGGGAGTCAATCAACAGCCTGTTCCACTGCTCAAACTAGGCATGTGGTGGTACGCTCATCATACAGACATCAGCCTACTTTCTGCACCCCTCCTGCCCCCAACAACTCGCTTCAGCGATTCCCAAAATCAAAGCCACTTACCAGGGGCCTCCTCCTGTTTGTTCTTTGCCAAGCTCCGACAGCTGTGACTGGCTAGTCTCCTCCGGGGTAGAGAAGAGCTCCTGTCTTCATGCATCTCTGACCTCCAAGTTGTCCTCTGGGTCTCCCTCCCCCTTCGCATCCTCATCCAAGATTTCCTCCTCCTGGCTCGGTCTACTCTCGACTGGCACGTGAGCCACCGAAGTATCCACAGTGGCCTTCGCAGTGGAGGTGGGGTCACCACCAAATAGCGCGTCCAGCTCTTTGTAGAACTGGCAGCTTGTGGGTGCAGCACTGGAGCGGTGGTTTGCCTCCTGCACCTTGTGGTAGGTGTTCTGTAGCTCCTTCACTTTGACCCTGCACTGCAGTGTGTCCCGGTCATGGCCCCTTTCTGTTATGTGTCATGAAATCTGTACGTAGGTATCGTAATTCCTACGGCTGGAGCGCAGTTGGGACTGGACAGCCTCCTCTTCCCAAATGCTGATGAGGTCCAGCAGCTTGGCATTGCTCCAAGCGGGGGATCGCCTGGTTTGTGGAGCAGACGAGCCGTCACTTGGAAAGATGTGCTGAGACCACTGCATGCATCCCCGAGCAAACAGGATGGGGACTTTCAAAATTCCCAAGGAATTTAAGGGGTGGGGCTCACAGTTGGCCACCTGAGGGCAGGGCAATAGAATTCAAATTGATGACCAGATTGGTGAGAACAGGCATTGTGGGACACCTCCCGGAGATCAATCGCAGCACTATAATGGGCCAGGGTGTCTACACTGGCACTGTGGCTCTGTACCCCCGGTACAGAAAGCTGTACGCCTCTCATTGGGGTGGTTTTTTTTTTAATTTTTTTTTTTTTTTTACAGCGCTTCAACTGCGCAGTTCTTCGAGTGCTTGCTCATGTCCATTCCACGTTAGGTGTGTGTGCTCGCCACAAGCACCGGTGACAGAAGTTTTTCCCTGAGCAGTATCCATAGGGGAGCGACTCTGGCAGCCTCTGGTTAGTTCCTACTTCCGCCGGAAGTTAGTTCCTATTCCGCTAGTGATGGTGCACGGAATGTTCGCTGCTCTTACTAGCATTGTTTAGGCTTTGTTCATATGAATTAGAGTTCTTGTAAAGTTAGTGTACATAATTAGTTGAGTTAGTTAGCCCTTACCAGTTGTTAGAGTTTTGTTAGTCCCATCGGGTACTTAGCTGGGGGATGGGGCATGCCCTCCCGGAAGGTTACCCTAAAAAATTCCGTGCGATCCTCGACGAGGGCACAGATCTTCTGAGAGAAATATAGTCCATGGTCAAGGATCTCTCCTGTGAATGACCCAAGCTCTATAGTGAGCATACAGACTACTCTCAAGGATTCCAGGCCTGTGCTGCAATCATTGGGAATCTGTGCCTGCACAAAAAGATGATTTAGTAATACTTGGTCCGACGAAGTGGGTATTCACCCACGAAAGCTTATGCTCCAATACGTCTATTAGTCTATAAGGTGCCACAGGACTCTTTGTTGCTTTTTACAGATCCAGACTAACACGGCTACCCCTCTGATACATAAAATCTATACTAACTCAATACAAAAGATAAACTTCATAGGAGCCATTTTCTACTCCATAACAGCAAGAGCCTACTTACCCAGAGAGATTTTTCCACCCTATCTGGCCTAATCTCAGCACTGAAGTTCAGCTCACAAACAACCATGTGGATTTGTCTTCAGCAATTGGGTCACATGTTGGCCTCCACATTTGAGACTCCCTACATGAGACTACACTTTAGATGTCTCCAGACATGGATAAGAGCAGTATACATCCCAAACAAACACAACCCCTCCAAATGGGTCACAGTGCATCAAAACATGTTGGATTCCCTTATGTGGTGGAAGAATCCACAGAAGGTCAGTGTGGAAACCCCATTCTCGCATCCCACACCATCAAAGATCCTCACAACAGATGCTTCTCTGTTAGGATGGGGCGTTCACTTGCAGGGAAATGTAGTTCAGGGCAAATGGTCTCTGCAAGAATCAGTGCATCACATCAACATTCTGGAGCTGAGAGAAGTTCAATATGCTTGCCAGTACTTCTTTCATGACATACAGGGCCGCTCAGAGTATTGCTAGACAACAGGGCATCAATGTATTACATCTTAAGTGCAGAGTCACTAAGACTCTGGAGAACTGGTGTACTTCCTATTGAAAAGACATATCAGTGATCTATCTTGCTTCAGAATACCATTGCACGCTTCCTGAGCGGACACGTCTGGCAAGACCGTGGATGGGAGCTCAGACTCTTTCACAGCATCTACCAGACTTGGGGTCTATCGCAAATAGATCTCTTTGCCACCCTGGACAATTCAAATGTCGCCTTTTTCACTACTGGGGCAGTTACAGTTTAAATTCTCTGGTGATAACTCCATGACCTCATGTTTTGCTTTATGCATACCCACCAGTACCATTATTCCTCAAGACTCTTCTCAAGCTATGCACGGAAAGAGTGGGAGCTAGTCTCATAGCACTAGCTGGATCAAGACAGGTATGGTACTCAAATTTCATCCACCTCAGAGGTGGCACACCTGTGACTTCCTACCACAGAGGACCTATTGACACAAACCTTTAGGTCTTTTGTCCACCCCATCCTGTCCTCTCTAAACCTCATGGCATGACTCTTGATTGGCTCTCAACCATGGAATTGACATATTTGGATGCAGTTCAATCAGTTATTTTGTAGAAAGCCAGTACTGTACCTGCAAGACTTACCTCCGGAAGTGGAAACACTTTCACTCTTGGTGCTCTCTCCCATCTTCCTAAGCCTTAGAGGTTCTGCTTTCTGAGATACTGGACTGTCTGCTGGAATTAAAAGTGAGAGGTCTGTCAGTGAGGTCTATTTTAGGGTACATTTGGTTGCTATCATAGTTTTCCACTTACAGAACTCCTGGATGGGTATCTGCCTGTCTGGGACTCCGCCCCCGAGTTGGATCTCAACCTGGTTCTTAATGCTCTTAGGAACGCCCCCCTTCAAACTAATGGCCACCTGCTCTCTTGTCTATCTCTCCTCTAAAACTTTGATCCTGGTCTCCATTACTTCAGCAAGAATGGGAACACTGAGGGGCAGTCATGGCTGACTCACCATATACCACTTTTTCCAGGGTCAAAGTCGTACTACACCTTCATCCCCATTTTTCTCCCTAAGGTCTCATGGGACTATTACAAAAGCCAAGAGATTCCCCTTCCTGTATTCTACCCAAAACCTCTGGAGAGGAATCAAGTTTTCATTCACTATATGTTAGATGGGTGCTTACCTTCTATTTAGACAGGACTAAATCCTTCAGGGCCTCTTGTAGGCTATTTGTATCACTTGAAGGGCCAACCTATTCCTATGCAGCATTTGTCTAAGTGAGTTTCAGGTTGACCTGTTATGAAAGAACAGGGGTACAGCCCTCCCACCCCCCAGAGTGACAGCACACTCCACTAGAGCTTTATCCATGTCTATGGCTCTACTAAAAGACTTTTTCATAGCAGAAATTTGCAGGACTGTGACTTGGTCTGCTATTTATACATTTACCTCTTACCTGATTCAGAGATGACACTGCCTTTGGTGATGCAGTGTCTGAACAGTTATTGATTTACCTCCCCAGCACCCACCTCCTCTTTGAATTAATGCTTGGGAGTCTCCTGCAGTGGAGCACCCATAGGGACATATGCTTAGGGTAGATCTATTCTTAAAACCCTGCAGTGGCGCAGCTGCACCGCTGTAGCACTTCAGTGAAGATGCTACTACCCTGACAAGGGAGCTTCTCCCATTGGCATAGTTAATTCACTTCCTCAAGAGGCGGTAGCTATGTCGATGGGAGAAACACTGTCTACGCTGGGGGTTAGGTCAGTATAACTGTTGCTCAGGGGTGTGGATTTTTTCACATCCCTGAGCAACGTAGTTATACTGATGTAAATTTGTGGTGTAGAGTAACTTGAGTTCTTCAAGATGTTTTTGTTGCTTTGGGTGCTCTGCCTCCCGCCCTCCTTCCCCTCTGTTGTGGAGTCTCTGGCTTCGTGGTTGAGAAGGATCTGAGTGGTGGCAGGCTCATGCCTGCTTATATTCCATTGTTTGGCGCTTGAGGTGTTCTGCACAGGTGTGGGTCTGTGAGCACTAATTTGCAGCCTCTGATCAAGAGTGCACGGGCATGTGTACATCTTAAGGTGGAACACCTATTGGAACAAATACATCTCAAAGAACTCAAGTTACTGTAAGGTAAGTAACCTGTACTTGTCTCTTTCATGCTCTAAGAAACTTTCAGGTATACTTTTGCCCTTCTAACACAAACAGCTCATCCCAAATGAGGACCTGTTGGAATTGGTTTTTAAATGTTATATCGGTTAAAAACTTGTTCACATACAGAACAGTACAAAACCTTCCATTTTAAAAAATGGTACTGAGCTTCAGATTGCACGTGCGTGACACTGGAATGTCACATGCTACCTTGTATGTATCTGAACACTCAAATACCCTGAGGTTATTTATACAGAGTACAGTCAGCCATAGTTCTCTACATTTTAAGCAAGAAAATTGAATGCAAAAAATTACATTAAATTCTCATCCATAATGTTTAACTAGCAAGAGTTAGTAAATCCAAAGTTACAGTTCTTATTGTAACTAACCTTTTCTTTATACTGTACAAATATTGCAAATACACATTTATCAATAAAATTTAAAATATATGGCACAATACACAATGCTAAATATATGAAAGAGGTTGATTTGTGACTGTGGAAAACATAACTTTGAATATCCTCACTTCTGTGCATTTAAATTCTCAACTTATTGCAATGTATATGTATGTGTAATATATAATTAAAATTGTGTGCTTTGCTCTGGAATTCAGAATATTAATTAGTAGTGGTATTCCCATAACTGACTTCATGTAGGGTCCTAACCTGTATAATCTATTAGTTCCAAATAACTGGTATAGTAACAGTGTACAAGATTATTTTAAAATGTTAGGATTTCCCCCCCCCCCCCTTGTCTTCGTAATCCTACTGTCTTGTCGCATTGAGTTTTGGGGAAACAATTTAAATAGCCTTTTTTCCCCTTAAAATAGTGAGAATTTTGATGGAGGATCTTCGTATGTTATGAATTACATGCCTGTTCTTTGCACATTGGACTCTGGCTGTAAAAAGCTATATATATTTTTTTGTTTTAGGTGGTGTGGAGACATGGGCGGCGGGTGAAGCTTCCCTTGGGGGAGGCTAGCTCCCTGTCCTGCCTCTTCTGCCCAGGGCCTGCCCACACTCAACCCCGCTCTGCCTCTGGCCCCACCTGCTCACCACATCCCACCACGAGACCCCCCTGTCCGCCACCAGACCCCTCCTCGCCTGCCACTCGCCTGTTCACCCACCCACCACGAGACCCTCCTCACGCCCGCTGTGAGACAACCTCCTCACCCACCTTACTTCTGTGCTGCCTTCAGAACTGGGCGGCGGAGAGCGGTGGCTGTCAGCCAGGTGCCCAGCTCTGACAGTAGCGCCCCGCCAGCAGCAGCGTAGAAATAAAGGTGGCAATGCCATACCATGCCACCCTTACTTCTGCGCTGCTGCCTTCAGAGCTGGGTGGCCGGAGAGTGGCAGCTGCTGACTAAGGGTCCAGCTCTGCAGGCAGAAGTAAGGGTGGCAATACCATGCTATGACATCCTTCTGCGCTGCTGCTGGCGGTGACTCTGCCTTCAGAGCTGGGCTCCCGGCCAGCAGCCACTGCTCTCCAGCTGCCCAGCTCTGAAGGCAGCGCCGCCGCCAGAAGCAGTGCAGAAGTAAGGGTAGCAGTACCGCAACCCACCTTACAATAACCTTGCAACCACCCTAAAACTCCTTTTTGGGTCAGGATCCCTACAGTTACAACACCATGATATTTCAGATTTAAATAGCTAAAATAATTAAATTTACGATTTTTAAAATCCTATGACGGTGAAATTGACCAAAATGGAACGTGAATTTGGTCGGGCCCAAAATATAAGGTAGACAAAAATCATTCAGATTAACTCAAAAGTTTAAAAAAAAAAAAAAAAAGTTAGATTCAGCAACTAAAACATTAATTTTGATGTGAATTATTTAGAATTAACTCAGTTTCTATGCCTGTTTTTTTGTTTTTCCCCCTTACACTAAAACTAAGACTCTTGTCTCACTCAGATGAAATAGAAAGAAATATGAAACTGTCATAAGTTATGTGAACTTAGTCTCTTTGTTTTGAAGTCACTAGGGGATCAAACTTACGCTTTTCCATATTTCTGCAGAAATAGTCTCCTGCAATCTATACTTTTAAAATCAGTAATTGGTTACTCTCCTTTTTGCATTCTATTGAGAAGAGCATACTTTTCCCATCCCAGATCAGAGCAATGTATGTAAATCTTGGCACCTATGGGACAGCATTGTTCTAGCACTTTCCTGGTTGCTGGACTAGATAAGAAAGGAGAATGAAGTGGCCAAGATAACAAGGGACATAAATTGAAATAAAACTGCTGTCAGAACTCTGGCATTTCATAAACGGTACACATGTTTTAAAAAAATAGATGCCCCTATTTCACCTTTGTTCAACTACTGTAATAACATTAACATTAGTAAGAAAGTAAATTAAGGTTTAATTTAAGAAGCCAAAATAAATGAACTCCTTAAAAGGATTTTGTACTACAGTATGTCTGTTTTCCCTAGCATAGTTTAATCTTACTAAGGCATGTGTTTCTACAGTGCCCACTTGCAGTTCTATTACAGACTATGCAGATTTAGTTCAAATTCAACAGGGGATTTTTTTGATTGCCTAGACAGGTGGAAGTGCTTAAATCAGTGTGTGCCATTTAGTGGGACAAACAAGTTTAGTCTGGAAGTGTACTTTTTAAACATAGCCATGTTGTACTGAGAGTAGGGAACTGTTGGAAGTGTGCAGTATGGTCTGATTCCCTACACTACTTAGGGAGCAAATAAGAACTCTTAAATACCTTACTTTGATAACTTTTATTTATTTATTTATTTTATTTTTTACTGAATGGGAGATAAAATTTTATACCCTGTCAAGTAGGGTTCTTTACCAAGTCTAACTTTTCAGTGAATATTCTGTGTAAACTAAAGAGAATCACAAGGGTGTTTCCTAAATTGACAAAATAAAAAAGAGTGTTCTTTATTTGCCTTGTTCTAGAGTGTTGCAGGATCTCTTGATCAATGTGTGGTGGTCTTGCATAGGTAGTAACATATCTAGTCTGTTTCCATCATGACGATGTACTGGTTCAAAAAGACATTTTATGTCAGTATGTGTTTTCTTCTTTAAAGCAGGATGGAAAGTTGTTTCAGGTCTTAAGAGACTCTCATAATATGTTACTCTTTTAACAAAGAGGTTGTCTACACTGAGCCACAGAGCAGACTATGATGCTATGAATTGCAGAGCTCACCAAAATGTTGCAATCTAACTGCCCCAGGTGGATTCTGCTGCTGTGAACTAAAAGGTACATACTTCACGTGAACTAGATACCTTTTAGTTCATGCCAACAGCACTCACATGGGACAGTTAGATTGCAACACTTTGGTGTGCTCTGCAATTCACACCACCTTAGTTTGCTCTGCAGCGCAGTGTTGACATAGTACTGGCGAAGGCCACCTTAGGCTAAGCTTAGAAAAGCCAATTGTGATTCAGCTTTTATTTTCAAATACAGTTCACAGTTTATTCCTAGAAGTGTTACTTACCTCTCAAAATTGGACTTCTGGCTTTGAAAAAATGGATCCGGCTTTCACATAAAGGTCTGTATCAAGGTAGGATGAAATAAGTTAACAAGTTGAAAGATGTGCCCATGGACTTTGCTGTGAAGCCTACTTTTGATTAGTCTTTTAGTGTCTGCAAATACAGACTAACTTTGGAGTGCTGAGCATATGACGGTGCCGTTTTCTTGATGTCAAATAACTGCATGTGAAACGACTGATTGGAGTCTGTTTTATCTCATTTTTGCTGAAGATCTTGCTGTGCATGCTGATCAGTCCTGTCTTGAGTTTTGGTGAAGAGAACTGTCATCTGATTTGTTACTTTTTATGCTAATAGCATAAATTTTAAAAATCACATTAAAACTGAGCATGTGCGAGTCTGTAAGGATATTGGTTTTTTGAGTTGAAGACCACTTTGTTTTTCTTTTTAGCCTGAGATTCTAGGTATATGCCAAAATCCAAGTCCACTTTGGTCAAAGACTTTGGAAGTGAAGAGCTGTGGGATGGTGCCTCAACTTGTCTGCCTCATAGCCAAGACTGGGATAGGGAAACACATAATGAGTTAAACCAGCATTCAGTGACTTGGATTTATAAATGACTGGATAGCAAATAAGTTAGTTCTGGTAGTTTTCATCTTCAGTAAAAATTAAGTCTGACAAAGATGCTGATACTGCCAAAAAGAACCTTTGAAAACTGAGACTACCGTTGTAGCAATTAAAGACAATAAAATGTTCCTTGATAAAGTGGATGATCTGAAAATGAAGAAAGTGGAAAACTTGAGGATTTCTGGAGTGCCCAGGAACTGAGGGAGCTTGTGCAGTTCTCTGAAATATAACGAGACGTATTACATTAACTACAATACTCAAAGTGAAATTACTTTTTTAATCTTTTATTTTCTTTTTTTAATAAATACCTGACAAGATGTTTTCCCCCGTATGCTAAAGGGAACATTGCTCCTGTTTGAAACAATGGAGGAAAATGGGTGGAATTTGGTTTTGGGGAGGTAGAACTGACCTTGATATCAATGTCTTGATAACTGTTCCCCTTTTTTAAAAAACAAACAAAAAACGAACCAACAACAACAAAAACCTTTTCACCAAAGTATAAGTGAAATGAATGGGACTATGAGCAATCCTGTGAGTGGAGTTTGTAAGTCAAATGTCTTTTTTTGTTTTTTCCAGGAACTATCTTTTCTCTTCTAAGCAGTTGGATATATCAACTAACGCAAACGCTATTAGAGAAATCAACAAAAAATACTTGTTTAATATTAGGAGAGGGTAGGTTTGGGTGACAGATCAACTGAAGAATGTAGATTCAGTATTTTGGCGCTCCAGTACTTGGCAGTATCTTCTCCGTGTGAAGTTTGGTAATTTGGTATCCAAATTATATTCAGTTGCAGGGTAATAAAATTGCTTGTTGGTTAAAGAACTTGTTAAAATACCAGTGTTACACCATGTTCCACTGCACATATTTAACCAAACAGCGGTATAATAAAATATTTGCTTCCCTAAGGCAGTGATAGATGTTAAATGGGAAAAAAATATTGCACCATGGAATAATTAAAATCTAATCCATAAACGTTAGTAAATACAGTTGCTGTGGGGAACAACTGAAACACTGTCCTTTGCATGTAATCCATATTGTATTAACTTGGTATATAATAACTGTTATTCTTCTAGTCTCTCAGCAATGAAATAATGTTAGAACAAAAATGGTGTATACAGGGTGGCACATAAGTTCTCTCTTACTCTCTTATACCAAGCACATTAAGCAGCAACAAATGAATATCTTGTGTTGCGTGGAAGAATTAGTGTGTCTGATAAATTCTTCATCACTGATAAGTTACTGCCTAACTCAATTGTTCTGAACGTTGATTTAAAATATCACCCATAATGTATATATTTTAACTCTCCTATTGAATAAATTTCACTAATAAAACCTTGAATGAGCTTATCTGGTAAGCTTGTTAAAGCAACAAAATGGCAGATGAAATTCAATGTTGATAAATGCAAAGTAATGGATATTGGAAAACATAATCCCAACTATACATATAAAATGATGGGGGTCTAAATTAGCTGTTACCACTCAAGAAAGAGATCTTGGAGTCATTGTGGATAGTTCTCTGACAACATCCACTCAGCATGCACGGAGAGTCAAAAAAGCTAACAGAATGTTGGGAATCATTAAGAAAGGGATAGATAAGACAGAAAATATCATGTTGCCTCTCTAAATTCATGGTTTGCCCACATCTTGAATACTGCGTGCAGATGTGGTTGCCCCATCCAATATATATTTTTTGAGAAGTGGAAAAGGTTCAGAAAAGGGTAACAAACATGATTAGGTGCATGGAACAGCTTCCGTGTGAGGAGAGATTAATAAGATTGGGACTTTTCAGCTTGGAAAAGAGACGACTAAGATGGGATATGATCGAAGTCTATAAAATCATGACCGGTGTGGAGAAAGTAAATAAGGAAGCGTTATTTACTCATAAAAGAACTAGGGGTCACCAAATGAAATTAATAGGCAGCAAGTTTAAAACAAACAAAAGGAAGTATTTCTTAACACAACTCTCAGTCAACCTGTTCAGCTCTTTGCCAGAGAATGTTGTGAAGACCAAGACTATAACAGGGTCCAAAAATGAACTTGATAAATTCATGGAGGATAGGTCCATCCATGGCTATTAGCCAGGATTGGCAGGGATGGTATCCCTACCCTCTGTTTGTCAGAAGCTGGGAATGGGCGACGGGATGGATCTCTTGATGATTCTGTTCATTCCCTCTGCGGCACCTGGCATTGGGCACTGTCGGAAGACAGGATACTGGCTAGATGGGCCTTTAGTTTGGCCAGGTATGGCTGTTTTTACGTATTTATGTTCTTGTGATGTCTCTCGATGAAAGTTGGCAACTATGGAAGCTTCATGTAGAAAACTGATCAAATCATCTTATTTTAAATTGTCATTTCTTATTTTAGCACTATTTTTTTAAAAAAGTTATAGGCAAAGTATTTAAAACAAAAACAAAACCCATGTAGTTTTACATTTTTCCAACCAGCCACAAGAAATATTCAATTGTACTGACGATTTTAGGTCTAAGCAAAACTGAGTTTGGATTCCAAGTCCTTTTCAGTTCAGCTGCCTTACCAAATGCTTACTTATTACCCAGTCAGAAGCTGAGTTAAGAGAAAGTACTCTTAGCCTGTTACTGTCAAGATTTCCTGAATTCATTTCCATTGAAAATTGGGTAGAATCCGTTAAAAGAAAGATTTAAAAAATGTTCTTGCCTTATTTTCATTTAATCTTACTTTTCTTTGCATGGATTTGAATCTCTTATTTACCAGCATGGCAAATTTGCCAATCACTTCCTTGTTTGTATCTCTATCTCCAGCATCGTCAGTCAGAACTCTTCGGTAGCATGATGGAGTCCTTCTTTCATAAAATCCTCATTATAAAATATTGATGATAGTGCAAGAGTGTAGTTGCTA
The DNA here is from genome assembly GCF_002925995.2 of Terrapene triunguis. NCBI lineage: Eukaryota > Metazoa > Chordata > Testudines > Emydidae > Terrapene > Terrapene triunguis. The sequence goes on from NW_020664447.1 coordinate 80,162,539, forward strand.
GGAAGCTGGGCTGGATTAATGTATTGGCACCATTGGCCACAGGCCCCAACTCCTGTAGTCAAATGCTGATATCACACTCTTAAAGTTACCTTTTTGTTTTTTAAGTAATGTCTCTTGCTAGCCCTCATGACTTGAAAATGTAAGCAGTGTAACCAAAGCAATGGTGCGAGTTGCCCCAGGCCTGCCAAAAGCATACATGACAACTGTGTAGAGCGCCCCAAGGGTGAAAGGGCTCCCAACTAGGTCCTCTCTTTGGGCTGAAGTCAAGGAATGGTGGTCTGTGGAGGGAAGTTCCAATTCTTCTTTGAGTGATTGCTCCTGTGTATTCCACGGTAGATGTGCGTGCCCCTGGAGTGGCGCCTCTATATCGCGCTATAAGGGAATCTGCACTCTCCCCCCCCACCCTCAGTTCCTTCTTGCCGCCAGTGAAGGTAGTCGAAACTTTGTGCTCCAGCCTTGCTGTAGCTCTTCTAGTAGCCTTAGTAGTACTCATCTTCTCCATAGCACCCTCCGGTGCAAGGTCACTCTGTGTTTTCCCATCAAATGACCTCCCGCTTTTTAAAGGGCCTAGATCGCGCATTCCGGTACGCCAGGGCCCTGGTCCCGCAATGGGATCTGAACCTAGTGTTATCCTGCCTCACGGGTCCTCCCTTTGAACCCTTGGCCACGTGTTCCTGGTCCCACCTATAATGGAAAGTGGCATTTTTGGTGGCTATCACCTCAGCCTGTCGGGTCTCGGAGCTTAGGGCCTTGACCTCGGAACCCCCGTATACGGCTTTCCACAAGGATAAGGTCCAGCTTTGCCCACACCCTGCTTTTCTCCCGAAGGTGGTCTCCGCCTTCCATATGGATCAGGACATTTTCCTACCAGTACTCTGTCCTAAGCCCCATTTCGCCAACGAGGAACGCCGCCTACACACGCTAGACGGACATAGAGCGCTGGCCTTCTACCTGGACTGAACCAGGCCTTTCAGGAAATCCTCGCAACTGTTCCTTGCGTCGGCCGAGCGTCTGAAGGGGCACCCAGTTTCCACCCAGCGCCTTTCCCGCTGGATCACCTCGGGCATATGTATGTGTTACGACTTGGCAGGGGTTCCCCCGCTGCCTATCATGAAGGCGCATTCTACGAGAGCTCAAGCCTCGTCGGCCACCTGTGTTGCTCACATCCCTATCCAGAACATACTTAGGGCTGCCACGTGGTCCTTTGTCCACACTTTTTCCTCGCACTATGCAATCGTCTCCCAAGCATGGGATGACGCCGGGTTTGGTAGGGCGGTACTCCATCCCGCTAACCTTTAAACTCCTACCCACTTCCATCAGATATAGCTTGGAATCACCTACTGTGGAATACACGGGAGCAATCACTGGAAGAAGAAAGGACAGTTACCCGTTCCGTAACTGGTGTTCTTCGAGATGTGTTGCTCCTGTCTATTCCACATCCAGCCCTCCTTTCCCTCTGTCGGAGTTGTCTGGCAAGAAGGAACCGAGGGTGGGGGGAGTGCGCAGCTCCCCTTATAGCGTGATATAGAAGCGCCACTCCAGGGGTCGCAGCGGTGCTCCCCTCCTATGGGTACTGCTAAGGGAAAAACTTCCGACACCGGTGCACGTGGCGAGCATGCACACCTACTGTGGAATAGACAGGAGCAACACATCTCAAAGAACGCCAGTTATGGAACAGGTAACTGTCCTTTTCACCGATGGTGCCTCCTACTAGTCCAGCAGACAACTCTTTGCAGTGGTAATGAATCTGCACTTTGGGGGCGGGGTACAGTGATAAAAAATTATGGAGGTCCCATTTGGGGGTTGCTTAGTACTCTGGATGTGCTTAATCTAGCCCTGTAGGTAACCAGTGTTTGGATAGTTGAAGGTATTTATGCAGTTCACTGTGCACCTGAGCAAGGAGGATTTGTATCCAGTTTAACTCGGTAGTTTGTAGTGTTAAATGTAACCAATAGGACATAAAGACTTGCATCTGTTCATGATAGTTAACACTCCTTTCCTGTACAGGCCTTTCTGGACTCCAGCGATCTCTCCTCATTTCTTTCTCCCCACACAAGACCATTCAGTACATATTTGGCCTAAACATTTTTTTCTTTAAATCTTGTTTTGAGTCATAACAGCCATGCAAATATGGATTTGTCTGTACCTGGTTTCCCTGTCTCAGTTTTCTGTTACCTTTTTTCAGTTCATCTATCCTTCAGTAACTTGTGCTTTTGAATATGTTTTTCAGGATGACAGGTTAATTTTTGAGGAATTTGCTGTGTATTTTTGATCCCCAGAAGTCCACATGTCCTGTGGCATTTATAAATTCCATCAATTGAGTTTGAAGGACTTTAAGGAAATCCATGAAGTAGCTCTTTAAAAATTGTGCAGCTGTTCTAGCAAGTAGGATTCCAGTATTGCCAATTATTACAGCTATTGACTGGGATAAAATCACTATACAAACTTATGAAGGAAAAAATTGACACAAAGGGTATCGATATCTTCCCTTGACAACTGTTTTTTCTATTTTAAAAAAAAAAGACAAATGCCTGGGAACGAGAAATATACTTCAAGAATTTGATACCTAATCAGTATATAAAATACACCTCTACCTCGATATAACACTGTCCTCGGGAGCCAAAAAATCTTACCGCATTATAGGTGAAACCCCGTTTATATTGAACTTGCTTTGATCCACCGGAGTGCGCAGCCCTGCCCCCCCCGGAGCACTGCTTTACCGCATTATATCCGAATTCGTGTTATATCGGGTCGCGTTATATCGAGGTAGTGGTGTGTGTATATATATATATATATTAGAAATCTGAAGCTTTGAAATGAAAATGGAGGGATGCTTGCTTTTGAACAAACCTCACTCACTAGCAGTGCTGGTGCTAGCCCATTGGGAGCCCTAATCAGGAATATCTCTCTTCACCCCCCCCCCCCAAACAAATACTAATAGAGGGCTCCCATGAGCTGCTTGGGGTTCTCAGCAATTTCTCAATCTGTTTATGTCTAGCACCAGCTCTGCTCACTAGAGAGGCAATAAGTTCCCACTTGAGGTAGCTGCCAACAAGGCTCTACCAGACTAGGTGGATTTATTTGTAAAAACGAAATCTGTTGAGGTTGGTGGATTCTTGCGTATCAGAGTATTGATACCAGATTCCACCAAGAAGGAACAGTGGCAGATAGAAATAAGGAGCACTGTGATATGAAGGCAGTGCGCTCAGTGTCAGAGTGGATTTTCAGTGGGCTTCAATAAAAGTGTAAAAAGCACTAGGTGAATGCATTTCTGGAATCTGACCTCTGCCCTCATTGAAGACATTTAGGCTGCCTCTTTTTTCTGCAAATACTGGATGTAGCTCAGACTTGTCCATGGGACTTGGGCACATGCTTTTTCCCCTCATTCCAGAATGTCTGCTTCTGGATGTAGCAGCGCAGGACAGCACACCCACCTTATCAATTACCATCCTGATTTTTAAAACTAATTTTTGGTGCCGCAATGAACTGTATTCTCTCTCTCCCCTTCCCTCTCGATCCTTCTGATTGATATTTTGAGAAAAGAGGGGTCCATTTGCCAAGCTTCCTCTCTTGCTTCTTCCACGATTCCTCTGCATGACCAAATAGAGCACCTCATAGCCTCTTTCTGCTCCAACAGTGAGAAGACCCACAGACGGTAGCTCTGCCACAGTGCCCCCACCCCACAGATCTTCTCTCTGCTTAGGGGGAAAGGCTCAATCTGCATGGTTTGTTGGAGGCAAGTGGAAACATCCAGAAGCATCTCAGCCCTCTTCAGCGCTCAAGACCTAGCAGGCAGGTCTATCCTCACCAGTTAGGTTATCATCAAATTCCCGCCTTTCCCTCCATAATGTTGGACCTATCCAACTTAGTGGGGAAGAGCTCCAGGGTTTCCTCAAATAGGAAAGATGACAGTACCTCTTATTACCTTTCTCCAGAGAGGAAAATTTGGACTCCCTAAAGGATGTACTCCTACTTTTCCTCTTTAATAACATATTGAACAACAGGACTATAAAGATTTGACATCCTTGCTGCTGACTAAGCCACAGAAGGGAGCACTGTTTAAAAACCGATCTACAAAAACTCCAAGACTCCACAAAACACATGGGGTAGAGAGCTATGGGGCATTCTGGATTTTCATTCTGTTCCATTAGCTGAGATACTTGGGGGTGAAGATGGTAATCACCACAGAGATCCAACCAAAAGATGAACCAGCCAAGTCCAAAAAAGAATTCGCATATTTCCACGGGTCTGAGGCCGGCAATGGGACCTATGATGGCAATATGTGTGGCTGGATACTATCTCTGAATCAAGTCAGGCAGTGGATGATTACTATGGGTAAATCTGTGCCTTAGAATTCTCTGGCAGAATCATATTTGGTCCTGCTAAGGTGATCACTGACAACAGAGCAATGAATCTCAGCAGAAGCTCAATGAATCATAGACATGTAGGGCTGGAAGAGGCTTGAGATGTCATCAAGTTCAGCTTCCTGTGCGGTGGCAGGACCAAGTAAACCTAGACCATCCCTCACAGGTATTTGTCCAACTTGCTTTTAAAAGCTTCCAATGATGGGGACTCCATGACCTCCCTTGGAAACCTGTTCCAGATCTTAACTACCCTTTATAGTTATAAAAATGTTCTTTTTGCGGATACAGACTAACACGGCTGCTACTCTGAAACCTGTCTTTATAGTTATAAAGTTTTTCCTAATATTTAACCTAAGTCTCCCTTGCTGCAAATTAAGCCTATTACTTCTTGTCCTACCTTCAGTGGACATGGAGAACAATTCATCATCATCTTCTTTATAACAGCCCTTAACATATTGGAAGACTGTTATCAGGTCCCCCCTCAGTCGTCTTTTCTCAAGACTAAACATGCCCAGTTTTTTAACCTTTCCTCAGAGGTCAGGTTTTCTAAAACTTTTATCATTTTTGTTGCTCTCCTCTGGACTCTTTCCAATTTGTCCACATATTTCCTAAATTGTGGTCTTCTGAATTAGACACAGTACTCCATCTGGGACCTCCCCAGTGCTGAGCAGAGCAGGACAGTTATCTGCTATGTCTTACATACAACGCTCCTGTTAATACACCCCCAGAATCATATTAGCCTTATTTGCAGGTGGTTCACATTAATGACTCTTATTCAGTTCGTAGTCCACTATAACCCCCAGATTCTTTTCAGCAGTACTAACAGCTAGCCAGTTATTCTCCATTTTATGGTTGTGCATTTGATTTTTTTCCCCCTTCCTAAGTGAAGTACTTTGCACTTGTCTTTATTGAATGTCATCTTGTTGAATTTAGACCAGTTCTCCAATTTAAGGTCAGTTTGAATTTTAAATCTGTATCTAAAGTGCTTGCAATTCCACCTTGGTGTGATCTGCAAATTTTATAAGCATACTCTCTACTCCAGTGGTTCTCATCCAGGGGTATGTGTACCCTTGGGGTATGCACAGGTCTTCCAGGGGATACATCAACTCATCTAGATATTTGCCTAGTTTTACAACAGGCTGCATAACAAAGTCAGTACAAAGTCACTAGCAAAGTTAGTACAAACTAAAATTTCATACAGACAATGACTTGTTTATAGTGTGCTATATATTATTCACTGAAATTTAAGTACAAAATTTGTACTCCAGTTGATTTATTTTATAATTATATGGTGTAAATGAGAAAGGAAGCAATATTTCAGTAATAGTGTGCTGTGACACTTTTTTGTATTTTTATGTCTGATTTTGTAAGCAAGTAGTTTTTAAGTGAGGTGAAACTTGGGGTATGCAGACAAATCAGACTCCGGAAAAGAATACAATAGTCTGGAAAGGTTGAAAGCCACAGCTCTACTCCATTTTCCAAATCATTAATGAAGATATTGAGTAGTACCAGGCCCAAGACTGACCCTTGCGGGGCCTCACTAGATATGCCCTCCTAATTTGACAGCATACCATTGATATCTACTCTTTGAGTATAGTTTTTCAACCAGTTATGTAACCACTTTATAGTAATTTCATCGAGACCACATTTCCCTTGTTTACTTATAAGAATGTCATGAGGAACTGTAGCAAAAACCTCACTAAAATGAAAGTATATCAAGTCTACTGCTTCCCCCAACCCCCACCCCACCAGGTCAGTAACCCTATCAAAGAAGGAAATTAAGTTGGTTTGGCATGATTTGTTTTTGAAAAATCCATGCTTGACTATTCCTTATAGCCCTGTTATCCTCCAGGTGCTTACAAATTGATTGTTTAATAATTTTTTCCAGTATCTTTCCAGGTTTAGAAGTTAGGCTGACTGGTCTATAATTCCTCCTTGTTCCCCTTTTTAAAGATAGGTACTATGTTTTCCCTTCCCCACTCTTCTGGGACCTCTCCCATGCTCCACGGGTTCTCCAAGATTGCTTCAGCTAGTTCCTTATGTACCGTAGGATGAATTAAATCAGGCCCTTGATGACTTGAATACACCTAATTTATCTAAATATTCGTTAATCTGTTATTTCCCTATCTTGGCTTGCATTCCTTCCCCTGGTTGTTAATATTAGTTGTATTAAGTATCTGGTGTTCTTTAACCTTCTTAGTGAAGACTGAAGCAAAATAGGCATTAAGCACCTCATCTTTCTGATGTCATCAGTTATTAGCTCTCCTTCCCCGCTATGTAGAGGACCTACACTTTTCTTCATCTTTCTTTTGCGCCCAATGTTTTTTAAGAACTTTTTATTGCTTTTGATGTCTTTTGCCATCTGTAACTCATTTTGTGCCTTAACCTTTCTGATTTTGTTCCTACATACTTGTGCTGTTCTCTGGTACTCCTTAGCAATTTGACCATGTTTCCACTTTTTTGTAGGAATCCTTTTTGATTTTCAGGTCATTAAAGAGGTCCTGATGGAGCCATATTGGCCTCTTACTAATTCTTCCTATCTTTCCTTTGCATCAGAATAGTTTGCAATTGTGCCTTTAATACAGTCTCCTTGAGAAACTGCCAGCTCTCCCGAGCTCCTTTTTATCTTAGATTTTCTTCCCCTGGGACCTTACCTACCAGTTTTCTGAGTTTGTTAAAGTCTGCCTTTTTGAAGTCCATTGTCCTTATTCTGCTGCTCTCACTCCTTCCTTTCCTAGAATTATTAAATCTATCATTTCACGATCACTTTCACACAAATTGTCTTTCACCTTCAGATTTGCTACCAATTCCTCCCTGTTGGTCAGAATCAAGTTTAAAATGGGCTCCCCCTTCTGCTTGCTTCCTTCACTTTCTGGAACAAAAAGTTGTCCCTGATACATTCCAAGAACTTATTGGAAATTTTGTGGTTTGCTGGATTACTTTCCCAACAGATGTCTGGGTAGTTAAAATTCCCCATTACTACCAGGTCCTGTGTTTTGGATATTTGTTGTTTGTTTTTTGAAATGCCTCATCCTCCACCTCTTCCTGATTTGGTGCTCTATAGTAGACCCCCAATTGTGACATCACCCCTATTTTTTATTCCTTTTATTTTTACCTTGAGACTAACTGGTCTGCCTCCCCACCTCCTTCTGTATCTCAGAACAAATGCATATATCTATGTATAAAGCAACCCCTTCTTCCTTTTTTCCCTGCCTGTCCTTTCTGAACAAGATGTATTCCTCTATACCAATATTCCAGTCATGAGACTTATCCCACCAAGTCTCCATAATGCCAATTAAGTCATAATTTAGCTTATGTACTAATATTTGCACTTCCTGTTTATTCCCCATTCTCCTCACATATGTGTACAGACATCTAAAATGTTGATCAGATTCCCCCGCTGATTCACTGTGCAAAGATGCTCTTTCCCTTCTTGGTCAGGTGGACCCCATCTCTTCCCAGCAGACCACGGTCAAAGAAGTCAAAGGAATAGCATCCCATGGTCAAAGAAGTTAAAGCTCTCCCATCGTTACCATCCATGCATTCATCTCCAGGATGCATGTGTTCCTGCCTGGGCCCTTACTCTCAATGGGGAGGATAGATGAGAACACCACCTGTGCTTCTGACTTCTTAATCCTAGCTCCCAGAGCCCTCTAGTCACCGCTAATCTGGTTGGACCTGGCATTATCATGGAGGAGTTCATGGCCACATACACAGGCAAAGGTTCCCCTCATATTCGGTCACAATAAAGTTGCAAGAGATATGACTTATCTTATTCTGTGTTAAAATCTTTGTCAAGGAGCACTAAGTGGAAAGTGCCCAGAGCACAAAATGGCTCTAATCCCTCCTTCCAGCCTAAGCAATCAGTGTGACTGTAATGAGTGTCCTGCCCAGAAGTAGGTGGGCACATATATGGCTACATTCAACATCAACATGTTGATATAGCAGGGGAGTGCAGAAGAAATATGACATGGAACTTCAGACTCTCCCACATCCCTTCTTCAGGAGATGGCAAGTGCCAAACTTTTTTACAAGGAATTTTGCACTTCCTGAAACTAGGGGTAGTAGAAGCTGTTTTTCAAGTCAAAAGGGTGTTTAAAATTCTTCTGTTTTCTTCATACAGCAGGAGGAGTTTGGGCTCAGGGAGTTGAACCAGTATTTATTTTGGTTGGGTTCAGTTGTGTTCAGGTTCAGTTCCAGTTCAGACCACCTAAATAAATAAATAATGGTTTGGTTATTGGTTTGAACCCATTCAAATCAAATTTCAATCTTAGTGGATGTAAATTCAAAAGAGAGTTGAAACTTAAAATTGATACTGTCTCGATCTTTGACCTTTTTATTTATTTTTTTAACTTTAACTTAACACATAAACACACAGGCCTGGTCTACACGGGGGAGGGGGGATCGACCTAAGATACGCAACTTCAGTGATGAGAATAGCATAGCTGAAGTCGACGTATCTTAGGTCGACTTACCTCGCGTCCTCACGGTGCGGGGTCGACTGCCACCACTCCCCCATCAACTCTGCTTCCGCCTCTCACCGCGGTGGAGTACAGGAGTCGACGGCAGAGCAATTGGGGATAAAATAAATAAAAATTAAATTAATGGAGATATACCTATCTCCTAGAACTGGAAGGGACCGTGAAAGGTCATCGAGTCCAGCCCCCTGCCTTCACTAGTAGGACTAAGAACTGATTTTTGCCCCAGATCCCTAAGTGGCCCCCTCAAGGATTGAGCTCATAACCCTGGGTTTAGCAGGCCAATGCTCAAACCACTGAGCTATCCCTCTCCCCGATCCAGCAGGTAGTATAGATGTACCCTAAGAAAACTCAAGTAGTCAAATAAACACGATTATTGTTTATGAACAGTTTGTATGAGTGAACTAAAATAACGTCTTCTAATATTTGCTCTTTCATATTGGACCTCTGTGGTGAAAGGATAAATTAGAGTTTGGGACATGTACCCTGCTTCAAATAGAGCAACTGAAGGGAGAGCTGCACCAGGGGTTGAGGATGGATGGGGAGAAAGGTTGGGTAGTCGTTACATTTTTTTTCTTGGTCTTGAAGAGTTACTGTTAACCTCTGGGACCAGGAACATTCCACCTCTTTTATCACCAGGTATGATGCTCAGAGATGGTTGATCTGTGTGGCCCCTTGCTGCCTTATGTGGTGTGCAGGCACTTCCTAAACTTCCCCTCTCCCTCCCTATTCCCTACCAGTGGTCCCCAAACTGTGGGCCATGCCCCTCTAGGGGGGCATTTCAAGGCCTGGGCCAGCCACCATGAGGGGTGGGGAGGGAATGCCACCCAGCCTCCCTCTGCCCCCAGCCGCAGCTTGGGCCACAGCTCCGCTCCTGTCTGCAGTTCCCGTCCCTGATTGTGGCCCCGCTCCCGGCCCTGGCTCTCAGCTGCAGCTCCGGCCCCGCTCCTGGCCACAGCTCCCAACCATACTTCTTGCAGGGGGAACGGACAGGTTCCATTACGGGTAACGGGGGAGGGAGGGGTGACAGCAAAAGTTTGGGGACCACTGATCTTGACTCTCTCCTTCTTCCCTGGTTTCAGTATAAAATATATTGTACTAAAGTGCAGACTACTTATTTTTGATTTGTTTGTGGGCATGGGGACTCTAAATGTTTTGAGGCATATCAAATAATATCATCCTGGTCATTAATTTCCTTCTCCCAGCATTACACAGACACCTCTCTTTTGCTCTTTTTTTGGAATCTCTCAGTCATACCATTTAATTTGTATTTTAGGTAAATATGCTTGATCCTAAGATAAGCCTTTTAATGATGTTTGCCAGCAATTAAGGGATTTTGCAGAAGTTTTGCCTGATTCAGGAGACACATTACTCTTGTTATGCCTCTAGTTAACAGATCCACTTGTATGAATAAGTAAATTATCTGTCTGAAACATCCCCTTTTTCAGTGAAAGACTTATTGACTTTTTTTTTTTTTTTAAAGACCCCCTTCCCCCGACTGAAATTAGAGGTGATGGTGGAAATCAGATTTCTGGTAGAAGAGTTTACAGAAAAGCCCCAGAGACTGGAGACTTCCCATATTGCACCATATTCATTCTTTTGAAAGAGCCCAATTTCAGGAATCATAACTTAAAAATATATTCACCTGTTTTACAACAAAGCTGCCTCTTTGTTTTTGTTAATTTGCACAAACTTCAAGTGGATTTCAATTGTTGAGGACTTCTCCTCCTCCTCCGTGCTTTTCCTCCTTTTTTTAGGCCAAGGTACTCATATTTCTTTCAAGTGTTATTTTATCAACCTAGGGAATTACTGTCTTCCCACACATTGAGTTTTATTTAATTAGTTATTGATTTTTGATGGTATATGTCTTCTACCTCTCCCAGTATTTTCTACATTTCTTATTTCTGGCTTTTATTTTATAAATTGCTCTTTAGAATATCCTTTCTCTCCTCAGTCCCATATCTTTTCTACTTTTAAACAAACCCTAATATTTTTCCCCTCCCAAAATTAAGGTCTTGAAGAGAATTACTACGTTCTTGATTTTCTTTCCAAATGAAGTTGTTTAAACTAACTTAGCTTTAGTAAAGATATTTTGTCCTTTGGTTGCAAATGATTTTTTTGTGTGGCTCAAACCATGAATGAAGCTACACAGGCACTGGTGTTTTCCTGTTTTTCAGTGAGGCTGTTATAAAACACTAGAATTTGTTTGACAGAGATAGTCAAAAAATCTAGATTCCACATGTCACTCAAAGTATGTTCTCTATAGATCAAAGTGAGTGTAAATATGATTCATGATTATTTTAACCAGCTCTCTAGTGATGGCTTTAATCGGGCTTAGCCGTTGGTCTTGTGGAGCCCTAATGCAAAGTGATGAGATACCACATGTAGCTTTCATATCGATTGCTGTTTCACCTGCTTACGACACGACCTAACTGTAAACGCTCCTCTTCGGCTGTTGGATGTTCCAAAACCTTTGATGCCCCAAGTCAGGCAATACTAGCACGGCTGTGATTGCAAAAACAAGACTGCCCCATATTGTGCAACCTTTTTGTAACTGCAGCTCTGGTCCTCACTTGACTGCTTTATTGTGCCCCTGGCGCACTACTTAACTTCCATGCTGATGCACTAGCAGTGCTTTTGCCTATTAATCTTTGTAAAGAGTACCGAGGCTGGAATGCCTGAACAAAGAGCTAAAATGTGAATTCTCTTACATTGATGTAGCATGCATAGGGTGTGGGTGCGGGGAAGCTAAAGAAAGTGAGTACATTGAGGAGATGTGTCGGAACTAGGGGTGTCAAATTATTTTTTTAAAATCGCCATTAATTGTGAGATTAAAAAAATAGTCGCGATTAATCTCCTTTTTAATCACACTGTTAAAATAATAATAGAATGCCAATTTAAATTTATTGTAAATATTTTGGATGTTTTTCTACTTTTTCAGTTATAACACAGAATACAAAGTGTACAATGCTCACTTCATACTATTATTTTTTATTACAAATATTTGCACTGTAAAAAAATAGTGTAACCTACAAGTCAAAGCATGTTCTTACTTTCAGGTGACATTGTAAATGGGCAGCGTTATCTTCCATAAATGTAAATAAACTTGTTGGCTTAGCGATTGGCTGAACAAGAAGTAGGACTGAGTGGACTTAAAGGATCAGAAGCTTTACATTGTTTAGGTTTTCAGTGCAGTTATGTTTTTTAAAAAAAAATTCTTCATTTGTAAGTTGCACTTTCATGATAAAGAGATTACATACAGTTTGTATGAGGTAAATTGAAAAATACTATTTCTTTTGTTTAATATATAGTGCAAATATTTGTATTTTTGATTCTTTTTAAAGTGAGCACTGTACACTTTGTATTCTGTGTTGTAACTGAAATCAATATATTTGCAAATGTAGAAAAACACCCAAAATATTTATAATAAATTTAAATTGGTATTCTATTATTGTTTAACAGTGCGATTAAAACTGTGATTAATCACGATTAATTTTTTAATCGCGTTAATTTGTGTTGAGTTAATCGCTTGAGTTAACTGTGATTAACTGACAGCCTTAGTCGGAACCAATGAAACTGCATTGCTTTAAAATTAAAATTGGCTTTAGTGATTTGTCTTAGCATATTACAAAACAACTAAATTTCACTTTGGATAAATGAAAAAGCAGGACTTATTTACAGAATTCTGCTGTCAAAAAAAAAAAACTTGTGAAAATAATGAAACTAATTTGTCACAAAATTTCTCCTCCTTTGTTCCACCAAGACCTGGTAGTTGTGGTATTTTGTTTTGAGTGCAGACAGCATGCGTGGTGTTGTACAGGACCTAGAACAGCCCCTCCCCAAAGAGCTTACAACGTAGAGTTCACTGACAGTACTGTATAGAGAGAGTACATCAGTTGTCAGGTGATTATAGTCCAGTCATTAGGCAGAGCTGTCATTTTAATTTCTATTTTTGTTTTTAAATCTAGTTTTGTTACAGGCTCAGCCCTTTGGTATGGTGTTTGTTTTGTTGGGAGTAAAAACTCATTTTAACTAAAACATGCACAAATTGCTTTCATGAATTCTGAGAAACAAGGAAAATATCTTTAAAATGTTTTCTAGGGCTTCAATTAATTTGGAAGAATAGGGAACTTGAGTTCCAATCACCACCTGTTACATAAAAAATACAGTCCTTTTTTCTCCTCTCTGACATACCCCTTTTCTAGACGTATGTTGATAATTTAGGCTGGTGCTGCTAGACCTTAAATATTTGCATTATATTAGAGAGCATTTTTAGGGGCAAATATAAGCAGCATAATGCATTTAGTTTTCTGAATGCCATTCCTATGTGTGGGAGGAGTAAGAAGCAATAAGGAGAAATGATCTTTCAAATATTTGCTTTTAAGGGGTACTGTCAAGTTAATTCTTTTGTTGTAAAGAAATGTTTACCTACCGTATATCACTAACAATACATTTTAATGGGCTTAAATTACAGCAAGGGAGATCTAGGTTAGATGTTAGGAAAAACTTCCTAACTGTAAGTGTTCTTAAGCACTGGAACATATTACCTAGGGAGGTTGTCATTGGAGGTTTTTAAGAACAGGTTAGACAAACACCTGCCAGGGATGGTCTAGATGTACTAAATTCTGACTCAGTTCAAGGCACTAGGTTAGACTACCTATTGAGGTCCCTTCCAGTTCTGTTTCTATGATTTTAATAAAAGTGAAAAGCTTAAAAATTCATTCTACTTGTTACTATAATTTTTTTTCTTAGCTTGGACAGTCAATTTTGAGTTTCACTTGTTTATACACAATATGGTTTTCAGGTTCTTAGTAGTGCAATGTTTGGATTTCAGTATTTTTAAACAAACATGGTTATTGGAATTTTGAAAAGTGAAATAATGTTGAGTTTTTATAAAATCTTGTTTTTCTCACAGGTTATATTTTAGATTAAATTTTAAGATGCCTATCTTTCATCTTAATAAGGATATAAGGAGGAGGAATGAGGTATAAAAGAAGAATTTTATCTTAACAGAAAACTTTACAAAGTTTTCCATAAAGTGTCTACCTAACTGCTTACTAAAGTTATTAATTTATTTGGTATGTATTGATTTATTTGGTATAAATAATTAGGAGGTACAGCATTGAAATTTAATGTTTCATGCTAGATTTAATTACAGTAATACAGTAAAGTACGTGTACTTAAAAATCTGAGATATATGGCATTTGAAAATTAACATTGTAAAAAGATATTGCTCTTACTATGCAATGAAATCAACCGCTGATTGAATCACACTATTAATATGATATGAGTATTAATGAGAACTTTTATTTTGAGATTCAGTGGCAATTGTTTTTAGGAGAAAATGTCTAAACTTTTGCATTTTCAGCACAAGTACATATACCATGCCTAGCACCTTATACATGTATACCGTATGTTGTACACATTATACGCAAAGCTCTAAGTGCCAACAGTAAAATCATCATGGGTGAAAGTTTTCAGTAATTTGTTCAAGCTCCTTTGTCAAGATAAGTTTGTTTACTCTGCAGGTTTAGCTCATGAGAGTGTGCTGAGAAAAGGGCTCTGTTTAAAATTACTGATGAATGGAGGCACAAGAGAAAGCATAAAAATGTACAAGCTTAATGCAGTGACAGCCACACAGAAACCTTTTTTGATTTGCAGCTTTTTAGTGTCATTTTAAGTTGCTGCTATTAGCCAATCAGATTTCTCCTGACTGCTTACATCACTAACTAGCCAGTTCCCTCCAGCTGCAGAGAGCTTCAGTTTGTCTTTTTTTTAAACTAAAATGGAGGCTGGTTTCTTGCCTTAAGGAGTACATTGCCTTTCCTGCTGAAGCCTAGATGTTGACATGTAATAAAGCTGGCAGCAGGATGGTGGTTGATGCAGCCAATTCCAATGGGCCGTTTCAGCCCGTGGCCCTTTTACATATTAGAGGTGAGTTATTGTGTGTTTCAGTGAATTGAAACTGTGTGTGGCTAGCTAATAAATGGCTATTGTGATTTTCAGATAAGGAAAGCAGGAAGTCCTTTGTAGTAGAATCTATTCTGTTTTGATGCAGACTCAGTATAATTGTGGAATATGGAAATCAGTTTTATATTAAATGCTATTTGGAGAATTTAAAAATTCAGAGAAGCATCGCTTGTATAGTTAAAAGCAGGTTTTGCTGCTTTCTACTGTGACTCTCCCATCCCCCTTTCTAGCTTTGCTGATGTCAAAGGATGTGAAGTCACTACCCCAGAAAGGTATTGGGTTGGGGGCAGGGCAGAGCTAAGTTATCAGTACACAGTTTGTGTAGCATAATGTAAGTGTTCAGAGTGCTGCAATGCTTTTTCTGTGTGAACAAACTAGAATGCCTCTAAAATCACTACAGATAGTAACTGAACTAGGAAGTCCACTGGAAAAATACCAAGAATTATAATGAAAATATCTAGTATTTATTCAAAAATCACTTCCTAGAAGTGTGTGTGGTTTTGTTGTTGTTGTTTTACTTTAACAAACAAGTTTTGTGAAAATTGGCTTTTGTAATTTGAATATTAAATATTTTTTAGTTGTTGAGTATATAGTCTGGGATTCATAGAATAGGAATGTATTGTAAATTTACATTTTTTACCAAGTTTCTAAATCTGAAACAAAATTAGGTATGGTGTTTAGGTAGGGAAAAAATACATAGTATATCTTGCAATTACTAATGCCTGGCATTGCTATATTTCTGGTTTTTAAAAGCAGTAAAATACCTTAGCAGGTTAAAAATGTTTATTTTTTTTAATGTCCATTCTCTTTCATTGAATTTGTTTTTATAACTCTTTTCTTGAGTCCAAAACATTTATTGGATGTGGTGATGACAACTTGAACAACTGCGTTCAACCTTTATCAAAGAAACAGAGCTGAAATTAAGTATCAGAGGGGTAGCCGTGTTAGTCTGAATCTGTAAAAAGCAACAGAGGGTCCTGTGTCACAGGACCCTCTGTTGCTTTTTAGAGCTGAAATTGTATTGCATCAACTAGTCTTTTCAGCTTTTTGTGGTATAAGCTAAATTGTTCAGATGCATACTGTACATAGATTTCCTGTATTGAAAACATTTTGCTATAACGGCCAAAGAATTCCTGCTGGAAAGCCTGGATCCCTGATTTAAACAGTAGAATCTGATCTCTACTAGAGCAAAATTATAATTCCTTGTGATACCTTTTAAAAGGTTAGTATCACCCAGCTGCTTGAAGAGGGATTTGGATGTATTCCAAGAGACCATAATATTGGCTTGTGGGTTGGGGAGTGCTCTACAACACTGGTTCTCAACCAGGGATACACATCTTGGGGGGTACTCAGAGGACTTCTGGGGGTACATCAACTGATGTAGATATTTGCTTAGTTTTACAACAGGTTACAGAAAAAGCACTAGCGAAGTCAATACAAACTAAAATTTCATACAATGACTTGTGTATACTGCTTTATATACTATACACTGAAATTTAAATAGTCTTTATATTCCAATTGATTTATTTTATAATTATATGGTAAAAATGAGAAGTAAGGAAATTTTCAGTAATAGTGTGCTGTGACACTTTTTTATGTCTGATTTTGTAAGCAAGCAGTTTTTAAGTGAGGTGAAACTTGGGGGATACTCAAGACAAATCAGACTCCTGAAAGGGGTACAGTAGTCTGTAAGGTTGAGAACCACTGCCCTACAAGACGTTTTATCCATTGAGTGAGAGCAGGGACTCTGCCCATAATCAAAGGAATACAAGCCAAAGTGACTGAAAGCAGACCTTCTCTACTCCTCTCCCCACCCTACCCCAAAAAAAGTACTCTGTCAAGTTCCCCTAATTTCTCCAACAAAATGTGCTGAATTTTTTGGTTCACTGAAGCTTACAAAATTTAAGATGAATTTTTTAAAAAGGCTCCAGAGGTGAGATCCTAGCAATGACAGGCCAGTAAGCCTAACTTCAGTACCAGGCAAATTGATTGAAATTATAACAGAACAGAATTATCAGATGAACATGATATGTTGGGGAAGAGTCAGCATGGCTTTTTTAAAGGGAGATCATGCCTCAGCAATCTGTTAGAATTCTTTGGGGGTGTCAACAAGCATGTGTACAAGGACTAATCCTATTGATATAGTGTACTTGGACTTTCAGAAAGCCTTCGGTTTGGGACTTCGTCAAAGGCTCTTAAGCAAAGTAAGTAGTCATGAGATAAGAGGGAAGGTCCTCTCATGGATCAGTAGCTGGTTAAAAGATAGGAAACAAACAAGAATAAATGGTCAGTTTTCACAATGGATATTAGCCAAGATGGTCAGGGACGCTACCCCATGCTCTAGGTGTCCCTAAATCTCTGACTGCTAGGAGCTGGGAATGGACATGAGGGGATGGATCACTTGATAATTGCATTGTTCTGTTCATGCCCTCTGAAGCATCTGTTCTAGAAGATACTCTGTTGCAGAGATGAGGTGACATTGCACTGGATTAAGTTTGGCTTGTGATGGGGATGTTTTCTTTGCAACTGTAAAGGATATTTTAAATATTTTTTTAAAGTGAAATCATAGACACTAGTACAGAATTCTGCAGCAAAGGGCGTGTTTTGTGGTGGATTCTGTGGCTTCAGTTTTTTAGTTTTTTTCCTAGCTAAACATAAGAGGGAGTCCCAAGCAGAGTCAAAGGAGAACCCTGTTTGAAATCCCAGTATACTCTGTCAGGTTTGGAGGGGAAGAGGTAGGGGCAAGGGCTGGGCTTTTTGCTAGGATGCCCATTGATTTTGCTGGTGAGTTATTTTTGGCATCTGCTAGAGCTGATTGAAACTTGGAATTTCTGTTCTATAGGAAATTTCAACAGTTCCAAAATTGCTTATTTTCCCAAATTGGAATGAAATTCTGAAATTTCCCTTTGAACAAAATTTCCCACAGAACAGCCTTAAGTGAAGTGCCTTGTTTTGACTTTATTATAATTCATTATATAAATTGCATAATATAAACTGTATACTATATTTTATAGCATAAATAATACAAAAGTCCAAACAAAAGTGCTTTGACTTTATAAAAAATGTTTTGATGATTTTGTCAAAGTTAGGTAGAATCAATATGTTCCTATAAAATGTTTTGATTTAATCAAATCATTGTTTTCTGCCAGAAAACTTATTTTCAGAAAATGTTTGACACACTCTAGCAGGTTGCTTTTGACTACCCATTATCCGGTAAATATTTTAAGCTATGATAATAGGTATTTATCTTAAATAAAAACAGTATAGTGTGTGTGTGTGCACATTAATTTATATTTTCATAAAACTCATATAGGGAGTATTTGCTAAACATGCTTGTGGAAAATATTTAAAGATAAAAATGCACTTCCATTTTTTACTTTTTTTTTAAATTTCCACCTTAGAGGAGAAAAGAGATCTACTAATGCTAACTGCAGATATTTTCTATAAATAGCTTAAACAAGAGTTATGAAAACTAGGAAGATGAGATCTCATTCTCTCCCCCTCCCCACTGCAAACAGAAGTCTCGCTTTAGTAAAGTCATGTCTGTACTAGGAAAGCTTGTAAGCACTTTTCTGCACAGATACAGAAAATGATAGCTGTAGTATAGACAGAATGCAGGCATTTTTGGAGAAATATGGATTCTGTTTTTTAGTGTGGACAACAGCCTATTAGCTTCCACTGATACAGGAAGAATGCTTACAAATATTTCCACTGTAGATGTATCCATCCATCCTTCTCTGCACTAGCATTTCTGGAGAAATCTCCCATCATTGCATTGCGACTAGTGTAGCTTCACAAATGGTAACACAAGAGACAGTGCTAGTATAAACTGGGGGCACAGTCATTTTTACCACCATGTTATCTAGATCTGCTCTGAGGTGCACTGGTGGAAAAACAACAGTGGGAAAGATTCCCCCCAAAAACCCCAAACCAGTTAGTATAGACACTGCTTTATTGGCCTGAATTCTTAATGGCTGCAATTCATACTACACACGATTGATTGTCTTTTCACAATTTATTTCAAGCCGAAGTTTTGTGAGATCCTGAAAGTTATATGTGAAGTGTGTTCAATTTGACTGTTCTTGCAGGATTCCCCCCGCCCTTCACCAGCCCGCTGGAATTTCCATTTTGAACCAGCTAAAGTACTCTGTGTTCTCAAAGTTTGACTCCCCCCACCCCCACCCCCAGAAGCAGCAGCAAGTTCTGAAAGATTTGGTGAAGGATTTTTTCTCTTAAGTTAATTTAGGTTTTGTGACAGATGCTGTATTGACATATATTGGAAGTCCTCTTTCTGTAGAAGAGGCACAGTATAGCCAATAGCAGTGCCAATTTTTCCTCTTCTGCATTGACCTGCCATTATGTCTCACCTCTGACTTGGAGGTCCCCTCTATTCGACACTGATGAGGCCACACCTGGAGTATTGCATCCAGTTTTGGTCCCCCACTACAGAAGGGATGTGGACAAATTGGAGAGCGTCCAGCAGAGGGCAACGAAAATGATTAGGGGGCTGGGGCACATGACTTACGAGTAGAGGCTGAGGGATCTGGGGTTATTTAGTCTGCAGAAGAGAAGAGTGAGAGGGGATTTGATAGTAGCCTTCAACTACCTGAAGGGGGGTTCCATAGAGGATGGAGCTAGGCTGTTCTCAGTGGTGGCAGATGACAGAACAAGAAGCAATGGTCTCAAGTTGCAGTGAGTGAGGTCTAGGTTGGATATTAGGAAACATTATTTCACTAGGAGGGTGGTGAAGCACTGGAGTGGGTTACCTAGAGAGGTGGTGGAATCTCCATCCTTAGAGGTTTTTAAGGCCCGGCTTGACAAAGCCTTGGCTGGGATGATTTAGTTGGTGTTGGTCCTGCTTTGAGCAGGGGATTAGACTAGATGACCTCCTGAGGTCTCTTCCAACCCTAATCTATGATTTGTAGGTGAGGATCATACTCTATGCCTGCTTATTGCTTGGCATCTCTACAGAATGCCAACAAGAATGCCAGATGTAATGGTGTCTTTGTGATGTAAGTATGTGTCCATGAGCATTTGGACTGTTTGCATTTTGATAGCTCCCAGGGGACTCCATCAAGATCAAGGTCCCATTGTATGAGGTGTATGTACAAACAAAGAGTTCAGTTGAGATACGGCACCAAACATTTGTCATATGGTGGTCTCTAAACTTGGGCTGTCTTTGAACTACTGACCTTGAGGTGGAAGGTTATTCAATCTCCATAACTACTGAAGGATCTTAAGGCAAACAAATGCTTTCTAGATGTAATATATAATACATTTACTTGTATACTTTCATATTGCTGTTACTATAGAATGCTACAAGATCACACTCTTGGGTCCCTTTGACCGTGAACAAACATAGGAAGTATCCTATGCAATAAATGCATTAGATGATAGCCAATTAATCTTTCAATCTTAGTATATGTAACTAATTCCTTAAAAGAAAGCTTCACCATTGTTCAGAAATTCCTGAATAAGCATACTTATTCTTAAAACAAATTGACACTTCAAAAGAGGCACATTTTTATTTAACAAAACTTGTTAAAGAACCTGGAGGCTACTATCTTAATTGACACAGAGTATGGATAAAGGAAACACTCTTCACACTTCATCGAATGAGAGTAACAGAAAATCAAGAGCCAAATTTAAAAAGTAGTATGGTTCTAGTTCTCCACGCAGAAAAACAAATCTCTTAATTGCATGCAAGACCAAAGGGTGCCCTGACCTCACCATCAACTGATTAAAAAAATGTCTGTTCATGTTTCTGAAGAAGGTCATTTTCAAAGTGTAGCGCTCTTACTATAAGCTGACCTTTCTTTTTTCCTGCAGGTACCAAGGCAGGATATTTAAATTAAGGCAGGTATTCAGTGCCTATGTGTGCATTTAATGCGGTGATGTCTTCTGCTATGCATCTGAAGAAGTGAGGTTTTTACCCACGAAAGCTTATGCCCAAATAAATCTGTTAGTCTTTAAGGTGCCACCAGACTCCTTGTTGTTTCTGCATTAATTGTTAACCAATTTCTTTACTACTTATTTACATGAAACTACCACCTAGTTAGAATGTAATGAAGCAGATTAATGGCTGCAGTGCACTGGTCTGCAGTTAAAGCCACTGCAAATATGTGTCTAAGGAAGGCGTTAAATAATGCATATAAATTAGGAGCACAGAATATGGTTGGGTATTACTGTTGAAGATAGAGCAATTGAATTTTTAATATGGTGAATGGGGGACTACTTCTTGGTTAAAAAATACCTAGGAAAAAGTATCCAGAAAAGCAGCCAATTTTTGGTTTAAAGAAAGTGTTACCTGAGAGAACAATATCCAGGAATTTGCACACTGCTTGTAGGTTTTTTTGCTTTTCTCATGCATTGAAGTGTAAAGTGAATCTTTTCCCTACTTTTACTTCCTGCCACAATGTGAGACTCCATGCAGTCAAATCAGAATTATTGTCTGCTGTTTTGAAATTGCAAGTTATTTCTAAAGCATTGCTATTTGGAGTTTTAGGTGTGGTTTTTTTCTAGAAAATATTACTTAAGTTTGATCTGAAATCAAGAGATATAGAGTTTTTCTTTTTGGCATTGAAGGGAAATGATCACTGAACGTTACTGGTTTACTCATATTAGCTTACCATATTGCAAAGAATTTTTTTGTGTGATCAGAGTTGTACACTGTATTCCAGATGAGGTCTTTCCAGTGCCTTATACTATGGCATTAATGCCTCTCTCTCTACAGGAAATGCCTTGCCTGATGCTTCCTAGGATTCCATTTGCCTTTGCCTTTTTCTCAGCTGGAATCACATTGGTGGCTTATAGTAATCCTCTGATCGACCAACACACCCAAGTCGCTCTCCTTCTCTCTCTCTTCCAACTAGTGAGCCCCCGTTTATAAGAAATTCTCACTAGACCATAAGTGCATGATCTTGTACTTTGTACTATTACACTTCCATCCCATTTCTGTTACTCCAGTCTTCAAGATTATCCCGATCTTTCTATATAATATTCCAGTACTCCTCTCTATTGAAAATGCCTACCAACTTTGTATCATCAGCAAACTTCTTTAGCACGTGCCTACTTTTTGTGCGAAGGTCATTAATAAAAATATTAAATAACACTGGTCCCAAGATCAATTCTTGATGAACTCCACTAGCAACCTCTCTCCAATCTGATAGTTCATCTTTCAGCACACCCTGTTGCCTTTTCCTCTTCAGCCAGTTCCTTAAGCAGCTTACAATTCTTGTACTGATCCTGATCTTCTCTTATTTAACTAACAGTTTCCCATGTGGGGCCATGTTAGATGCTTTACTTGAAGTCCAGGTGTATTAGATCTACTGAATTTCCCTTATCTAAAATTTAAATTATGTCCTCAAAGATGGATATCAGATTAGTCTGGCATAATCTACCTTTGGTAATCGCATGTTGCACTGCATCCCCTTTTCTGTTTACCTCCATGAATTTAACTGTTCTTTGAAAATTTGTTCAAAAGCCTTGTATGCTAATGAGGGTCAGATTGATGCCTGTAGTTGTCTGGATCACTTTTTCCCCCCCTTTCTTAAATATAGGTAAGACATTAGCTATTCTTCAATCAGATGGTACCACCCCAAATGTGTAGATTTATTGGAAATCTGTGCCTCCAGGCTAGCAATCTCATGTGCCAGTTCTTTCAGTATTCTGGGATGGAAATTATCCAGTCCCCCTAAATTGAGAACATTAAACTCTTAAGTTTTTCTTCAACTTCAGATGTGGTAATTTTCTTTTCTGTGCACTCACTTCCGTCCACCATCCTGCCTTCCTGCACATGTTCGATATTAGCATACTTACTGAAAACAGAGGCAAAGTGTTCATTTAGTTTAGGGCCGTACCTAGAGGATCTTTAATCTTCCCATCCATGCTGCAGAGCGGTCCAACCTCATCCTTCCTCATTCTCTTGTTATTTATATAATTAAAACCCCTCTTATTATTTATTTTAATTTCCTTGAATGAAACCTGTAATCTGTTAGTGTGAATGTTTATTCTTTGACATTTATTCTGGTGTCAGAAAAATATTTTTTCACAATAGTTGGTAGTGAAATTTGTCTTGTTTATGATTAGACTATAGTGTTATCCGTTTTCTGATAATGTTTTTCATTTCTGACCCTCTCTTCAAAGCTCTTTATTGATTTCATCTGCAGCATAAGTAGCCAGTTCTCTCCATAGGCTACCAAATGCAGTGCTCCTTGTCAAAATTGTGTATTTTAAACCATATAGTCTTCATCATTATGACTTTTTTTTTATACAGAGCAGCAAATCCTTCCTCATGATGAGGGGGGAAAAGGTGATGTAGCAAGATAAAATCCAGAGATGTGCACATTTTAACTCTTCGGTCACTGTTTGGGTTTTTTTGGTTTTCTTAGGGCAGCTGTTTAATTCCCATTTCAGTTTTTTATTTGCAAGATTTTTTAAATAAAAATGTATTCTCTGTCCTGAATACTAATTACCACACAGTACTAAAAACCTTGAACATAAATAAAGTTTAATACTACATTGAGGGGGTCTTAAAGGTACAAAATTTAAGAGCTAATGTTTCAGAAACTTTTATATGATCATTCAGTGTTTACTTATGCCCCTCTCTCCCTAAAGTTAGAAAAGTATTAGTTCAGGCATACATTATGAATTATGAAGAAACCTAGATAACTCACACTTTAGATGTGTGGATAGTGATTAAAACAAATCTGTATCCATTTTGATCAGTGCGGTGTTATGAAAGTTCAAACTACAGGAAACATCTCTTAGTACAATTTGCAAATTTCATTTGAAACAAAATTGTTAATTTAAATCAGAATTTCTGACTCTGTTCGTGAAGTCCACAATACGGTTGAAAAGCAACAGTTTTGCGCTAGGCTTCAATTCTTTTGGCACTGGAGATATAAACCATTTTCCTTACTGATGGAACTACCTGAGTTTTATGTGTTAAACATTGGGTTTAAATATTAAATAGTGAATGAAGATTTCCGACACCTAAATTGGTATAAAAGCCAGATAAAAACCTGATTTATAATTTAATTTTAGGCTCCTGTACAGCTGCTGTTTTAGATGTCTACTTCAGTGAAGCTTTTTTCATTGAGTAGTTTTATGGTAGAAGGTTTTTAATGTGCACTTTTCTATCAAGCCATCTACTGTGTATTCTTAAGACGTCCAAAACATAATAGAATCCTAGAATATCAGGGTTGGAAGGGACCTCAGGAAGTCATCTAGTCCAGTCCCCTGCTCAAAGCAGGACCAATTCCCAACTAAATCATCCCAGCCAGGACTTTGTCAAGCCTGAGCTTAAAAACCTCCAAAGAAGGAGACTCCACCACCTCCCTAGGTAACGCATTCCAGTGCTTCACCACCCTCCTAGTGAAAAAGTTTTCCCTAATATCCAACCTAAACCTCCCCCACTGCAACTTGAGACCATTACTCCTTGTTCTGTCATCTGCTACCACTGAGAACAGTCTAGATCCATCCTCTTTGGAACCCCCTTTCAGGTAGTTGAAAGCAGCTATCAAATCCCCCCTCATTCTTCTCTTCTGCAGACTAAACATTCCCAGTTCTCTCAGCCTCTCCTCATAAGTCATGTGTTCCAGCCCCCTAATCATTTTTGTTGCCCTCCACTGGACTCTTTCCAATTTTTCCACATCCTTCTTGTAGTGTGGGGCCCAAAACTGGACACAGTACTCCATGCCTGTGATGCTTTTGGTTTTTAATAATGCTGATGATGCTTTAAAAGTGTCCTCTGCTCCTTCAGGCCATACTGATCAGGAGATCTAAGCTTGAAATCCTTTAAACATAATAAGGAAATGTTATCTTATCTACTGTTTCAGATATAGTAAATCTTTCTTTCTTTGAAAAGTATTTTAGAAATTTAGTCTAACCAGCATGAACCCTAGATTCTTTTCCCCAAACTATCACAGGGGCAGTTTACTGCACTGATTCATACTTTTCCCTTCAAGTAATCTTCTATACAAGACATCTTAGACTCTGGAATCTTGTGCACAAGAGAAATCTAACATTTTGGATTACCATTTTTTCAATGAATTATTTACAGGGCTTCCAACTTCCTGCTTTCTCTTCTAATGGAAAGTTAGAACTGTTTGATGTTGTTTTCATCCCTAATAAACATAGGACTTGCAATGCCAGATTCTTTTGTATCATAATTTAAGGGATAAATACTATTACACCTCTACCCCGATATAATGCGACCCGATATAACACGGGTTCGCATACAACGCGGTAAAGCAGCGCTCCGGCGGATCAGCGCGTCAGCTCCCAGCCGCTGTGCTCCGCTTCCCGCTGCCGGTGAGTGCGGGGAGGTTGAGGAAAGAACGCCCCTCCCTACTCACCTGCGGCGGGAAGTGGAGCGCCGCGGCTGGGAACTGGCGGAGTGGAGCAGGCTGGGGCCGGGCTGCTCCACTTCCGCTGCTGCTGGTGAGTGCAGGACCTTCCCCCCCCCGCCCCCTCCCCACACACCAGTGACATGGCTGGGGCAGGGGCAAGGAAAGCGAAGTGGGCTGGGGCCGCGGCACTCTGCTTCCCACCGCAGGTGAGTACGGGGGGCGTCCTTTCCCCAACCTCCCCGTATTCACCGGCAGCGGCGGAAGCGGAGCAGCCTGGCCCCAGCCCGCTCCACTCTGCCAGCTCCCAGCCGCGGCACTCCGCTTCCCGCTGCAGGTGAGTACAGGGGGCGTCTTTTCCCCAACCTCCCCGCACTCACCAGCGGTGGGAAGCGGAGCGCTGCGGCTGGGAGCTGGCAGAGTGGAGCAGGCTGGGGCCGGGCTGCTCCGCTTCCCGCCGCTGCCGGTGAGTGCCTGTCAGGTGGCGGGGGAGTGTGTGGATAGGGGGCGGGGCAGTCAGGGGACCGGAAGCAGGGGGGTCCTGGGGGTGATTAGGGATGGGGGTCACGGGACAAGGCACAGGGGGGCCAAAGCAAGTTCGATATAACGCGGTCTCACCTATAGCGCAGTAAGATTTTTTTTTTGGCTCCGGAGGACCGCATTATATCAGGGTAGAGGTGTACTACTTTGCTCTTACGGCTAATAGAAAATTCCATATAGGCTATGTTTCTTGTTGCCTTACTATTAGATTTCTTATAATTTAAAATTTTGTAAACCAAAGTGTTTTCAAATTATGATTTGGAAAGGTATATGGGGATGGGGAAAATGTTTGTAAGCATGTCCTATCTTCCAAGTACAACAGTAGGCTAACACAAGAGATTCCTAGCTAATATAAAGCCAAACAAGCTATAAACTTTTTCTAAAGTTGAACGGTTGGGTGTTATGATTTAAATCAGTTACATGATGGACCTGTCCGCCTTTTTTCCAGTGTGAATGAGTAGCACTATCTTAGTTCAAAGCATCTCTAGCAATACTGGAACCTGCTTTTGGCAGCTAAGCAACACTTTTGTTTGGGACTCTGTTCCTCTTATTAGAATTTCTACTTGAGACAAAAGGCGACATCTTCCTTCTCATTTCAGGTATAAGTTTTTCCTGTCTTTTTAAGGTAAATGGAATATGATAAAGTATTGGGGAGGGTAGTGGGGCAGCTTCCCCGCTCCTGGAGAAAAGGAGTAAAAGCAGCCAAGCTAGGCTGATTGGGGAAGCAGCCACAGCTGTGGCTAGCTCAATTAGGGCCCAGCTGGCCCTGATAAGAGGGTTGGGGGCCAGGAGCTGAAGGAGTCTCTCTAGCGGTGGAGAGAGAAGGACCTAGCTGCCAAGGAGCAGGATTCCAGAGGTAGAGAAGTGCTGGGGAAAGGCAAGAGGAGCTGGGGAGCTCCAGCTTCCCCAGGCTGCAGGCCTTGTTCAAGGCCTAACGAGAGGTACTGGGCTGCAGGCAAAGGCAGCAGGTCAAAACCCCCCTCGTCAGTGATGAGAGGTTTACAGAGTGCAGTCTGCCCCAGTGAGCAGGGGCTAGATGATGACTGGCAGTAGCCACTGAGGCAAGGTGGGGATAGAGGGTTGGGGGTTCCCCTAGGCGGGGAGACCCAGAGTGTGGGGGCACTGCCAGGGGGCAGCACCTCATGGTAAAGGTCCAGGAAGGACACGGGGGCCAGCAGCAGGCGAGACACCGGCCAGGAGGTGGTGCTCCGTATGCTGGAGAGCTAATTCCCAGGACGGCCAGGAGGAGGCGCTGCACCAGTGAGTCAAGCCCTGCTACAGGGAGAGTGGCAAAAATAAATAAATCATTCTCTGATCACTACAGAGCATTGTTACATGAATTAAATGGAAAATTCTTAGCATTTATTGTACTCTTGACAGAATGCACAGCTATGTGTCTAAGTATGAATATGTCTAAAATATACAGAAAATGGATATTCTGCAAATGTCGTGTTCTGAAAATATGCATAATTGGCTTTTTACTGTATCTGAGCCAAATTTTTCCTCGATGCAACGACGTGAGACTTTTTCTCAGGAGGGAATTGCTAGTAATAGTTGCTAACATCTGACACTAGCAGCAATGGCTGCTGAGCAGAGAACTGACCTACCCCTGATTAAAACAGCATTTCTTGTTCCTCCCCAAAAGACTGATACAACAGTCTGGTAGCTGAGCTGCTTGATTCTCTCTCTTCTCCGTTTTCATATCCCATAGAGTCCCCCAAATTCAACAGCCATGTGGATCAGAGGAAGGTGTTGCTTAAACTGACAATGGGAAGGATGGTGCAGCGTATTGGGAAGTGGATTTCTTATGGAGCATACAGGAGACAGCTTGGCAGCTAATCATTTAGGGAAAGAGAATGAGGCTGGCTGATACCAAAAAGCGAAGGAAAGCGTTGCTGAGAAATCTGTCCCTCATAAGTAATTAAAGCCCCAAAAGCCCACTGGCATTTCTTAACAATTTTACCATAAATTAAATAAGACCCTTGAAATGAGTGCTAGGATTTTGCAGGAACTAATAGTAAGTTAGGTTGAGATCTTAATAGACAAAGTAGTCAGGACCTCTGTTTACATCTCAACCAAGAGTTAACTTTACTGTCTGAAAGTCCTTCCTTAGAACACGCTACTTCCTACAGATTTATAAATCCGGTGTAGTGTGTGTCTCTCCTCCACTGCCCCCCAAATGCATACCCCCCACGCCATCCTCAAGAGAAAAGTAAAGTTACTTATCAAAAAAAAAAAAAGCAGGGAGAAGATTTAGGAAATCTGGTTCATTGTCAGCAAAGAGGGATGATGGAAATGTTTGGTTATAAAATAAATCTGACATCAAAACAACAAATCTGCATTTTTTCTATAGTTGTGATTTCACTTGAACTGACTTCTATAAATTTGTGTTTTGTTCATAAAATAAACACTAAAATAACACAATTGCATTTGGATGTGATGTAATTCAGAACTGCATTTTGAAGCAATTTCTGAATGGCTTTTCTTTAGTAGAACAGGATCCTTGGTTTCTAATCCATAGTGTCCTCTCTTTCCAAGTCAAGACCAGTTGCAACAAGATTTATTTGAAGAGTATTGGGTCATCTGCTAATGACCTAATGATGCTACTCAATGATTACATTATTTATTATAGTTAAATTAAATGGCATACTGTATTATTTTACAGCATCCAGAAGAGCTGTATAGCAGAGGTTCTCAGATGGGGGAGTGGGCCCACCTGGGGGGGGCACAGAATGTATTCTGGTGAGGCGTGAGAAGCATTAGGGAGGAAAAAAACTTACTGCGCACATTTTACCCACAGCATTGAATAACTAGCATATCTGATTCCTTCAGACAAATCAGGTCCTTAGATGACACTGTGCATTTGACTCTGGATGGCACTGTGCATTTGACAGTTTTCTCTTAAGCTTGCATAGCATTATACACAGTCGTTGCCATCTGTACGTTAATCCGTTTGCTATGACACAGTGTGCACATTGAATTGTAAGCATTGACCACAATTGCAGTTTTGCTGCTACTTCAAGTAGTGTCCCTATGGGTACTTCACTGTAGGTGTTTATGCGTCCCCATGCTTCTGATTGGAGATTTTCAGTAGCAGTGTCTGTTTTTGGCCTGCACATGTTTGTTCTGCCTATAGGCTAATTAGTGCTGTGCAGGCGTACCACCCTCAGTTCTTTCTCAACCGCCCCTGGCTAGAGATGGAGCATTTAGCAGTCCGTTTGCGAATACTTTAGATCCTCTTTTAAAGTCGTTACTTTAATAGTTTGTGGGGTTTTTCACATTTTGTTAGATGATGAGGTTTTGTTCTTGTTCGGCTACTTTTTTAATGAAAAAGAATTGTAATAGATGGCTTTTACCCCTTTTTTCTTTTTTTCCCCCACTGGGGATTGCCCCCACCCCAGTAAGGGGTATGCCTGGCATCCCATCCCTGTGTTTAAAAGGTGCCTCTCATGCAAGGAGGCCATACTGGTCATGGACAGCCATGTCTGTTGCCTCAGGGAAACCCACATTCCCCAGAAGGGTGCTCTCTTCCAGCAGCTGAAGACCAGGGCTCGAAAAAACGGGAACTCCGGTTAAAAGTACTCCTCATGGAGGTGGCTCTACATCCTGATTCTCCCCGGCACGAGACACATCACCTCAGCCTTTGGCCTCCAGGGCAGGTGAAGCAAAGAAAGTCTTTGGGCTCCCTGTGAAAGTCTAAGTAGAAAAAGAGACCCACCAGCCCTTCTGTGCAGTTCCTTAACCAGCCAGAGGAGATTCCCGGCATATTTGGTGACCTTAGTACCGATAGCTACCAAACATGATACCCAGAAACGATAGCTACCAAAATACCCAGAAACCGTGTGGGCACTATGGTACAGAGTCAGAGAAAACTTAAATATTCTATGGGCACAGGAACTGAGGCAGCGGTACTGCCATCTTGAGATAGAGATACGGACCATGCCATCTCCGGAAAGATGGCACTGACATGGGAGTACTTGGTACTGACAAGAGCTAAACATCAACCTCCTCAAACTCTGAGCAGTGAGAAACACCTGCACTCATTTCCTCTCACTGATCAGAGGTACGCACACGAAAGTCATGACGGACAACATAACATTCATGGATTACCTAAATCGCCAGCGTGCATGCTCCCTCAGAGTCCTGACTGGCTTTGTATGGAGTAGTTCCAGAGCATTGCCTGGTGACTCCGTGACAGCCACCAATGAACGTGGAGGTTCCTGCAGCACCGGCATTATCCCCGTCATCGCCAGACGAGGCTATCACGGGGCCCTCACCCAGTTCCTCAGGATGATGCCAAAGTGCACCAGGAACTTTTGAAGAGGGTCACCTCCAACCTGGTGCTTCAGGCAGAGGAAATGGAAGAGCCCTCAGACTCTCTCTTCGACGTCCTCGGCTCCTGCCAGGGTGGCTCTACCCCTTCATGAAGGGGTTTCCAAGATCACTAATGCCCTGTGGCAGACCCCCTCTTCCCTGGCCCCTACCTCGAAAAGGGCCGAATGCAAGTACTTTGTGCCAACCAAGAGGCATGAGTACTTATACTCCCACCCATCCCCTAATTCCCTTGTGGTTGAGGCGGTTAATCACAAGGAGAGGCAAGGACAGCCCAGGGCCACCCCCAAAAATAAAGACTTGAGGAGGCTGGATCTCTTTGGATGTAAGATTTGTCTTCCAGCCTCCAGCTGAGAGTGGCCAACCACCAAGCCCTCCTTGGCCAGTATGACTTCAATATGTGGCAAGCCTATTTCACTGCTTTTTCCAGATCTAGATCTGGCTCTTCTAATAGCCTTTTTCTTACACTGATATCTCTTATTCCTACTGCAATTTGATCTCTTACCATTGATTCAGATTGTGGAAATTGTGTGTCTGACTTCTTTATCTTTAGGTCTGTTAAAAATGATTCAGAAGTTTCTGCCTCCGTTGGATTTCTTGAGTGAAACTGAAATCTTTCAAATGTTTCACTTCTTTTTGGTAAACAGAATTCCTCAAAAAAAAATTTTAAGACAGACTTCTAGTTGGTTCATTCTCTAACATTAAGCTCAAATGAATTATATAATGAAATTGCTTCAGTATCTGCAATATTCAAAAAGATAATCTTTTGTTCATCTTCCTTATGAGTAGATCCTGATGCCCTCAAAAATGAATCAAATTGTTATTTAAACATTTTCCAATTTTCTGCAGCATTTCTTGACATTTTCAGAAATGTGGGAACACTTAATTGATCCATCTGATTTCATTCAAACTTATTTTTCACTTTTGAGCAACCTTTACCTGTTTTCTTTTTTCTTTTTTAACTTCTTCCAGGTCTTTTTGTAATTTCCTTCACTCCTGATGCCATGTGGTGGTTTATATTCTGGTAATCCACTAGTCTTAATAATTCATTGCTAGTAACTTAACTGTCTTTATTAGGTACATAATTAACACACAAACAGAGCATCTTAACTCTGGTCAATCAGTCAGTCTAACTTAAAACCAACAGCCTCCTCCAGCTGTCAGCCCCCATACTCTGAAGAGTCTCTTCATTCTCTTAAAGCCACGGTATCACCACAGTCCTTGCCTAGTCACGTCAGCTTCTTAGCCTTCTAACAGCTTTTTCTAACAATTAACTACCAATGAACACACTGGCCGGAAAGGGAAAATGGAACAAGTGACTTTTGTCTCCAGGAGTGTAGAGAAATAACCTGGCTTCATCACTATGTGGACTAGGCCTGTGTAAAATATACAAACCATCTCAAAGAGGAGGTCAAGCTCGATCCTTTGTTTAGCTCAGTCCATGACTTCCAGAATTATTAGCAATATTCATTAGAATATCGATACTTCATTTTTCCTATTAAGATACAATGTACTATAAATCAATTTATATAGCTTTATGTCAATTACTTGCATTGTCAAAAACTATATTTAGACTTCTGAATTTTGCAGGGTAGAATGGCAGGGATCGGCAACCTTTGTAATGCGGCCTGTCAGGGAAATCCGCTGGAGGGCCGGGATGGTTTGTTTACCTGCAGCGTCCACAGGTTTGGCCCCGGTGAACTGCATCCAGTGGGAGCTGCGATCGGACGAACCTGCGGCTGTTGCAGGTAAACAAACCATCCAGGCCTGCCAGTGGATTTCCCTGACAGGCCGCATGCCAAAGGTTGCTGATCCCTGTAGTATGGTATAGTTTTATGCAGTAGCCTTGCATGGGTTTCTATACTGTGAACACCCATAAGTGTTAGGGACTGAATCAGAGACTCTGTAAACCCTGGCATTCAGTGGTGAAATATCAGATTTAACTGGGAAAGTGCAACTTCAAGAAATACTGTTTGTGCAGACAAAACCTTTAAATACAGGCAATAAAATACTGCTAGTTTGGAATTGTGATGGGGCTGTTCTGGCTCCTGCCTCTGCTCCTGTTTACAAACTGCTCAGAGACCCTTGTGTTGGTCAAACATCTTGTGTAGTTTTATTTACAATGTGGGTTCCCAACATCTTCATACTATATACAGCTCTGCTCTTAACCCAGTGGGTCTCAAACTTTTTTTACTGGCGACTCCTTTCACATCGCAAGCCTCTGAGTGTGACCCCCCCCCCAATAAATTAAACACACTTTTTAATATATTTAACACCATTATAAATGCTGGAGGCAAGCGGGGTTTGGGGTGGAGGTTGACAGCTCATGACCCCCTCCATGTAATGACCTCGCAACCCCCTGAAGGGTCCCAACCCCCAGTTTGAGAACCCCTGTCTTAACTGTCCTAGGGAACCCCCTGCTCCTGCAACAAACAGGGAAGAGCAATCTCTCTTCTCCCTCTGCTTCCTCCCTCTAATTCTTTTCTGTGCCTATTTGTAGCCTTTGTCTAATAGGTTAATTAGCCTTCCAGCTCTCCTCCACCCACAAATTAGACACAGCTCTGTTTAACCAGCTCCATTCTGCATTGTTTGATTCAATCTGCAGAGACCAGAGTGCTGGCTCAGTCATTCTTGCCCAGCACTCTATCACAGGAATATACAAACAATTATTGAATTAAAGACTAATTCTAAGGAAATTGTAACTTCTTTGCCTGCTTGTTTACATGGGTTCCATTTCTGATGTACATATGCCAGAAATCAAGACACGTTAGTCAGTAGTGTCCGTTGATCATACCAGCTCCTTGGGTAAAGCAATGATTGTCAATTAAATTAAATTGCACCAAAGGTTGGTATTTTGTGTTTTTTCATGTGTAGTTAAACACGTTTAAAGTGCTGGTGAACATTAGGCTGGAATCCTGCGTGTAGTCATAAGAAAGGCACTGGTCTGTTCATGAGCATCTGTCATTTAGCACTTTCTAGTTATAGAGTTTTTTGCTATCAGTGATCTCCTAGCAACACTGATGAAAGCTGTAATTGAGTTTTGCTTCTTATTGTATGCTGTTTACTTTGATGTGCTCCTGTTTAAGGCTGTTGTTGCTTACGGTTATTTTGGAACAAGTATTTGGAGTTACTCTATACAAAGTTTAAAGATATTATG
Organism: Terrapene triunguis; assembly: GCF_002925995.2. Taxonomy (NCBI): domain Eukaryota; kingdom Metazoa; phylum Chordata; order Testudines; family Emydidae; genus Terrapene; species Terrapene triunguis. The sequence goes on from NW_020664447.1 coordinate 80,195,729, forward strand.
ATTGCTTGCCATTTAATACAAAATATGTATTTGAAATATATTTTATACTTTGTTTCCAAATAGCAGTATTGTTGCTATCCCGAGATGGATTTGTCAATCACTTACAAGGAGAATATCCTAGCGTGTTAAATATCAAACCAGATTACGCAAATGCTGTCAAATACTCAGATTATTAAGTTTGTATTTGTTGTACATACATGTATAATTGGTAGCAAAATCTGAAACAAACTATGATCATATTAGCACAGGGACTCTTACTGCTTGTGATAAAAAGTCCTAGCATTTTATAGTACTTCTGTGGGAAAAGGGGAGAAATTTAGTTAATTAGTAGACTTGAAAGCAAGCTATTGAAGTGCTTGCAGAGGCAGTCTTATCCTATTCTGTTAACCTGCTGTACCTCTTTTTGATGCTAGTATCTAAATGAGTTTGGTATAGCGATTCTTTTTCAAGTCTAAAGCGTATTATCTCACTGTAACCATGTACAACCTCTGTATCCACCTATTGTTTCTTGTCTTGCACTTAGATTGCAAATTGTTCAGGGCAGTGGCTGTTTGCTATGTGTTCTACAATGTCTAGCACTATGACGCCCAGATCCATGCCTTAGTCCCTTAGTTGCAATATCAATATAAATAATAATAGAATTTAAAGCAGTGGTCCCCAAACTGTGGGGGGTGCCCCTTTAGGTGGGTGGGAAGGAACATTCGGGGGACAGGGCCTGGGCCAGCCTCCGAAGGGGTGGGGGACGAAGCACCACCCAGCCCTGCTTTGTCCCCAGCTCTGCTCCGGCTCTGGCCCCAGCAGAGGCCCCGGCTTTGTGGTTGGCCATGGCTCCCACTTCCGGCCCCAGCCCTGCTCCCGGCTGCTTGCCCAGGCCTTGGCCACCAACCATGGCCCAGCTCCTGGTCCCACTTCCAGTGCGGCTCCCAGCCCCGGCCATGGCTCGGCTTCTGGCGATGGCCCCAGGCCAGCCCCCATAGGGGGTGGGTAGAGACTGCCACCCAGCTCTGCTCTGGCCTCAGCTCTGCTCCCAGCTGAGGCCCTGGCCATGGCTCTGGCTCCTGCTCCTGGCTGCAAGCCCTAGCTGTGGCTCCACTCCCTGCTGAGGTCCCGGGTCTTGGGATGGGGGCTCAGACAGATTACATTATGGGTAATGGGGGGCAGAATGTAAAAAGTTTGGAGATCACCGATCTAAAGAAATACAAAGGATAATTTTATGTTCATACAATACAGCCTAACAGGTATCAATTTGACCAAACTAATGGGTAACGGAGAATACGTAGCAATATGTAGAAATCCTCAAAATATGTCTGTATAGTTGGGACTCTGAGCCTCAGCAAATATAGAAAAAAGTATAATAGAGTTTAAACAAGTGAGGCATCATCTTTCCTTGATGACTGCTTCACATAAGATTGTTTTGTTTGCCATCAATATCATTAGTGTGTCATTCCTAGAGTGTGTTGAGAAGTATGGACCAATTTACATCATCAGTTTAAATCACTTTATCTTTTTTTAGAAAAATTACTGATTTAAACCAAGTTGAAACTTTATAAAACTAATTGGCAAATTTGTGCTATTGCAACTTTAGATTAAAATTCTAGAATGGACTAAATTATAAACACCATCTTTTAAAATGCTGCTACTTGTGGGGTGTTTTATTTGAATTTTACAATACTGTTATTGATGGGGCTGGAAATGTGTATTGAAAGTTAAAGCCATGATCCTGCAAGTGCATAAGCAGTATGTAACTTTACTCACTTGAATTGTACCAATGACTTCAGTGAGATTATTCATACTTAAAACTAAGCATGTGCAGAAGTGTTTGTGGCATCAGGGGGCTAAAATTGTATTTTTGTTTCAAAATTGGGAGTATAAAATCTTTCTCTCTTCGGGGGGGGGGGAGGGGAAGAGCTTTAGTGTTAACCATGAAAAGTTTAGACTTTCAGTACACTAATGAAGTTAATATGTATTGTTTTTTGTGCTCACAGGCCAATATTTTCGAAAATCGGAGCCTAAATTTAGGCTCCTAAACCCATATTTAGGCACCTTAGGATGGGATTTTCAAAAGCACCAAATGTATTTAGGAACACTAATCCCATTGCCTTCAAACTGCAAACCCTGATGGAGGAGTATAAACTGACCAAAGCATTTGAGTTTTCTTGACTGATGGAAGTTCAGTATATTGGAAGGTGCTGTCAGTTGGGGCGGAAAAAAAAAAGCGCAGACTATATAGTTATCAATGTAATGTATTATATGTGAACTCTAATGCTTAATATTGTCACTTTCAGTGTCTGCATTATTGATTTCATTCCTGCACGTTTTAAAGTATGTAACAAGGCACGTGCTGTAAATCACAGGAGTTGGGAATTGAGAGATTATTATTTGCATTACCTAGTCAAGGACCAGGATTTTGTCAAACTATAATGATTGGTAATGTGTGTCTACACATACAAAGCAGAGCTTCTGACTATTCAAACTGTGTAATTGGGGTTTTTTCTGTCCACTCAATGAAAATCCTGAGCTATACAGCTTCAGACCCCATTTCTCTAATGTCTTATGTCCTTCATAAGGTGAATTTTTATTTAGAAAATTCATGCATCACTAATATAGTTTTTGTTTAAATATGATGAATATATATACGATATCTAAGGATGTAGTACTTGCCACACAAAAGGGACACCTGAGGTAGGAGTGTTAAGTGTAAAATCTATTCCTTTCAAACTAAAAGGAACACCACCTCATGAGTTTAAAACTTCAAAAATGTAAAATATTTCATAGAATCATAGAAGTGTAGGACTGGAAGGGACCTTGAGATCTTCTAGTCCAGTCCCTTGCACTCAAGGCAGGACTAAGCATCATCTCTAGACCATCCCTGACAGGTGTTTGTCTAACCTGCTCTTAAAAATCTCCAATGAGGGAGATTCCACAACCTCCCTAGGCAATTTATTCCAGTGCTTAACTACTCTGACAGTTAGGAAGTTTTTCTGAATGTCCAAACTAAACTGCAAAAGTTTAGTCAAGTGCACAAACTAAAGATGCATCAAGCATGTTAAATCTGTGGAGTAGATGACTCTTAGTGTAAAAATTATGGTAAGACTAAGATGAGCTCTGGAATTTTGTGCGTGGTAAAAATATTTAATCAAGTATGTATGTTTTTTTTTCTGCTCAGTCAACAATTACGACAAATGCAAGCAAAACCCCAGTGGCATTGCCATTCATGCTTCCTGTATCATAGAATGTTACTGGAGCACAAGACTCCAGTGATATTAAGAATTTTCATAATCTCTGTGTTTTGCAGGTAGTTTAAGATTTAGAATGCTTGCTGGTATTCTTCAACACTATTACAAAGTCTCTTAAAAAAAGAGAAAGTGGGAGGAGTACAAAATCTTTTATAATAACGTAGTTTGTAGGCATGTTCATAACCAAATATTTTCATTTTTCAGATGTTCCTCCTGCTGAGCAAGAAAAGCTTTTTATTCAGAAGTTGCGACAATGTTGTGTTCTTTTTGACTTCGTTTCTGATCCACTGAGTGACCTTAAGTGGAAGGAAGTAAAGCGAGCTGCTTTAAGTGAAATGGTAGAGTACATCACACATAATCGCAATGTGATCACAGAGCCCATTTACCCTGAAGTAGTGCATATGGTAAGTGATTTAACAACCGGAAATATTTTGAAAGCTCTTTTTGTAGTTCAGAGTTAATTCTTTGCCTGTATTAATTTCTTTTAGTAAAGCTTCGCTGATCTTTTTTGAAGCTTTCAATATTTTAGCGTTCGTGAAAAAATCTCTGAAATCAGTTGTCTTTTTTTTTTTTTTTTTTAAACTGACAGCTTTCTAAATCATATTGCCAGTGTTGTTGGAAATACTTGGTTCCGCCTCTAGTTATTCATTAACTTGGAAACGGTCATGCAGAAGTTGAAGCATGTTGGAATTTCACAAAACAAATTTGCTTTGGAACACTTTAATTTCTTCAGTCTTGTGTTCTCAACCTACATATTGCACACACACAAACTATTTAAAAGAACATAAAGATTGCAAAATCAAACACTTGAAATTAAGAAATGCCAGAATTAAGGCTTCTTGCAACTTCAGTTCAGTCCCTTGGTGTGTATGCATTATGAAGCAATCTTTAATTACATAATCACATACTAAGCTCATGAGAAACTTAATTCTGTACTAACAGAAAGCCCATGCTGTTGCACAGGGGAAATTCATAGTCTTACGTAAAAAAGCCAAAAATAGCTGAGAACATAAACATTTAACAGTAAAAGACACCAGATCCCATTGATGACTGAACCTGGTGACATTCTGAACAAAAAGAGCTCTCAACCATGCTTTTAGCTGCTTCTATCGCTTCACATTGACTCAACAGATATTCTAGGCTTCACAGTGACTATAGATTCAGAGTAGTGTTTGAATAGCATGAAATGGATGAGGCATGGTGCAATGAGAATAACACAAGTTATACACAATATACACAAGTACTCATTCAATGATCACCATCCATACTGTGCACTGACCAAGGCAGGCATCTTATGGAAAAAATTGTATGTGATCGTGTAATTAAAGACCCCCTGGATCCCTGTCCCAGTCTCCTTGTTGCAGTAATCCCCCTCCCCACCAACACCCCCTGCCGGTCTGGTTGCTTTTTCCTCCATGCTGTATGGGTGCCAGCAGAGAAGCAGCATTGAGAGCACAAAAGAAAAGAGACAGTCTTCCTGCTTTCAGTTCTGGTGCCTGGCACCCCAGCCCATAGTAGCCAAGAGCAGTAATTGCAGGGAAAGGTTTCTGACCCATGAAGTACTCTCAATATGGATGGAATTTTTGAAAAATTTAGGGGAAACTTGTTAGAAGTTGGCAGCTGAGCAGAGTTTTTTCAAAGTCTTATAATTTGGCTAAATCTTGATGGATTTTCATAGGGATAGCAAAAGGCATATCCATGACAAAAAGGTGACTGAACCCTGTTAAATTTCAAGGCCATACTCCAAAGCATGTGGGCTTCTGCAGGGTTCAGTCTTATTACTATGCATATTAAATGTCTATATAGGCTGTTAGGGGGGGTTTAGTGAAGACATATAGGTTACTGTGCTTCAGTATGTTGATAGCACTCAGTTTTATTTCCATCTCCACTAATCCCAGCAGGAGTGATTGAACACCTGACTCAGTATCTGGTGAAGACTGAGGCATAGATGAAAGCAAGCTGGCTGAGATTCAGATCAGAATAAACCAAAGTAGTGATGGTGAGCTGGATTAGGCAATCAAATCTGTTGGAGATTTGTATCTCACCCATGATTGAGGGAGTGTGGCTGCCATTTGTGACTAGAGTTCATAATTTATGGGTCTGATTGGACCAATAGCTGCATAAAGATGACCAAGTAGCAGCTGGCTGGGTTGATTTTTTTTTTTTTTTTCCATCTACATGTGCCCAGAGGGGTACGTACCACCTTTTCTTTCAGATTACTGCTGTAATTCATGCTTTTGTCGCTTTGTGATTAGACTTTTTTATAATGCACACTATGTGGGACTACATATTAAGTTTCTTTTGGAGCTGAAGCTGATGCAGAATGAAGAGTGTCTTATTGGGAACACAACACCTGTGCTCTGTGATCTGGTTTGTTTGATGGTGTGGAAGTAGCTTCCAGGTGAATTAAAAATGTTGGGTTTAACCTGTAAAATCCTAAATAGCCTGGGATCTGCTGGTTTGAGACATCACCTTGCTTCCTATACAACACTACCACAACTGCAATCAGTGAGAGCACTTGAGCAGGTGCTCCCCAGCTATAGAAGAGAGGGAGTTGCTGTCAGGGCATTCTGAGGCCCTCTTGTCTGAAATAACACAATTATGTTAACTTTCCAGTCATGCTACAAGGTCCATCTGTTTTTTCAGGCATTTGGTAAAGGTTCAGGTATGCTCTTATTTTGTGAAGATGGATGAGATACCTTTGCTCTGACCCAGTATGGTCATTCTTAGGATGTGCAGGAACCAGTTCACAGATGCTTTATATTGTCTTTGCATATTTGCCTGGAGGAAAGTAAATGAGGATAGAAAGAGGGAACAGTTGTTTGGGGTTTTTTTATTTTTGTTTTTTGGAGGGTTTTTAGTTTGGGATATTTTGTGTTGCATATATCTCCTTCCCCCTTCCTTTGTCTGACAGTTAGATGAAAGAGCTTCAAGGCAGGAACCTATCATCTTGTATGCCTAAATCACCAGGCATACCTATAGCACAATATAAGTAAATTATAGGTCATGATCAAAGGCACCTATACTGATTTTTCAAGGATTCAAACACAGTATTTTAAAAAAAAGTGAAACATTTCAAGGTTACAAAGGGTTAATTCTAGAGCTGTCAAGCGATTAAAAAAATTAATCACGATTAATCGCACGACTAATTTCTCTGTTAAACAATAATAGAATAAATTTTGTTTAAATATTTTTGGATGGTTTTTTTACATTTTCAAATATATTGATTTCAATTACAACACAGAATACAAAGCATATAGTGCTTACTTTATATTTATTTTTATTACAAATATTTGTGCTGTAAAAAACAAAAGAAATAGTATTTTTCAGTTCACCTCATACAAGTACAGTAATGCAATCTCTTTATCATGAAAGTCGAACTTACAAATATGGAATTACGTACAAAAAATAATTGCATTCAAAAATAAAACAATGTAAAACTTTAGATCCTACGAGTCCACTCAGTCCTTCTTCTTGTTCAGCCAGTCACTCAGACAAACAAGTTTGTTTACATTTGCAGGAGATAATGCTGCCCGCTTCTTGTTTACAATGTCACCTGAAAGTGAGAACAGATGTTTGCATGGCACTGTTGTAGCCAGCGTTGCAAGATATTTACGTACCAGATGCGCTAACATAGTTAAGACCAAAGCAGACTGTGACGAACTTCAAAAAGATCTCACAAAACTAAGTGATTGGGCAACAAAATGGCAAATAAAATTTAATGTGGATAAATGTAAAGTAATGCACATTGGAAAAAATAACCCCAACTATACATACAATATGGTGGGGGCTAATTTAGGTACAAGAAGTCAGGAAAAAGATCTTGGAGTTACGTGGATAGTTCTCTGAAGATATCCACACAGTGTGCAGAGGCGGTCAAAAAATCAAACAGGATGTTAGAAATCATTAAAAAGGGGATAGAGAATAAGACTGAGAATATATTATTGCCCTTATATAAATTGATGGTACGCCCACATCTCGAATACTGCGTACAGATGTGGTCTCCTCATCTCAAAAAAGATATACTGGCACAAGAAGAGGCTAGGACTCTTCAGCTTGGAAAAGAGGAGACTAAGGGGGGGATATGATAGAGGTATATAAAATCATGAGTGATGTGAAGAAAGTGGATAAGGAAAAGTTATTTACTTATTCCCATAATACAAGAACTAGGGGTCACCAAATGAAATTAATAGGCAGCAGGTTTAAAACAAATACAAGGAAGAAGTTCTTCACGCAGCGCACAGTCAACTTGTGGAACTCCTTACCTGAGGAGGTTGTGAAGGCTAGGACTATAACAGCGTTTAAAAGAGAACTGGATACATTCATGGTGGTTAAGTCCATTAATGATTATTAGCCAGGATGGGTAAGGAATGGTGTCCCTAGCCTTTGTTTGTCAGAGGATGGAGATGGATGGCAGGAGAGAGATCACTTGATCATTACCCTGTTAGGTCCACTCCCTCTGGGGCACCTGGCATTGGCCACTGTCGGTAGACAGGATATTGGGCTAGATGGACCTTTGGTCTGACCCAGTACGGCCGTTCTTATGTTCTTAAAGATTCATATGTCACTTCATCTCCAACCACCATTCCAGAGGACATGCATCCATGGTGATGATGGGTTCTGCTTGATAACGATCCAAAGCAGCGCAGACCGACGCATGTTCACTTTCATCATCTGAGTCAGATGCCACCAGCAGAAGGTTAATTTTCTTTTTTGATGGTTCGGGTTCTGTAGTTTCCACATCAGAGTGTATCTTTTAAGACTCAGAAAGCATGCTTCACACCTCACCCCTCTCAGATTTTGGAAGGCACTTCAGATTCTTAAACATTGGTCAAGTGCTGTAGCTATCTTTAGAAATCTCACATTGGTACCTTCCTTGCGTTTTGTCAGATCCTGCAGTGAAAGTGTTCTTAACATGAACAACGTGTGCTGGGTCATCATCTGAGACTGCTATAATACGAAATACGTGGCAGAATGCAGGTAAAACAGAGCAAGAGACATACTGTTCTTCCTCAAGGAGTTCAGTCAAAATTTAATTAACTCGTTATTTTTTTAACAAGCGTCATCGGCATGGAAACATGTCCTCTGGGATGGTGGCCGAAGCATGAAGGGGCATACAAATGTTGAGCATATCTGTCACGTAAATGTCTTGCAATGCCGGCTATAACAGTGCCATGCGAACTCCTGTTCTCACTTTCAGATGATGTTGTAAATAAGAAGCGGGCAGCATTATCTCTCGTAAATATAAACAAATTTGATTGGCTGAATAAGTAGTAGGATTGAGTGGACTTGTAGGCTCTAAAGTTTTACATTGTTTTTGAGTGCAATTATGTAATTAAAAAAACCCTACATTTGTAAATTGCAATTTCACAACAAAGAGATTGCATTATGGTACTTGTATGAGGTGAATGAGTCTCTCCGCTTCTGGCCACGCTGCTCTCCCCCCAGCCTCCAAAGCAGCTGCAGCTCCGGGGCTGGCAGGTTGCAGCCGCGCCGCTCGGCCCCGCCCGCCGGAGCAGGCTGCGGCCGCGCTGCCCAGCTCCAGCCAGGCCAGAGATATCCTCCCCAGATAAGGTGGGAAGGGATGGGATGGGGAGAGTGTGGGGGTCCTGGGCTAGGGGTGAGGTCATGTGGGGGGTGGTCACAGGGGTTACTCCCCTGACCCCCAGTTTCTCCCCCCCCCAAAAAAATGTCCCCACTGGTTGCTGTCCCGGCACGTCAGGGTAAGCAGCTAGCGCCCCAGGACACTTTGTTTACTTAGGTTTACCTCCGTGCCTGCGGACACTCGAGGTAAACAAACCATCTCAGCCCACCAGCGGCTTATCCTCATGGCCCGGGAGCCAAAGTTTGCTGACCCCTGAATTATAGGGTCGGCTTATGGACAGGTCATAAAAATGTTCCATTTTTACTCATCCATCTTGGGGGGGCCGGCTTATAAACGAACCGGCTTATGATTGAGTATATACGGTATATAGAAATTAGATTAGTTGCTTTACAGCTAAATGTCTTTATTAGGCGCTAAAAGAGTTTACCTGCTGCTGGTATCATGTACTTGAATACGTATGAATATATATGACTTTATAACTGTAATCTCCAATATATGGAGTGAGGGGGAACCTACACTGTGTGGGTGGGCGTTCTCGCATCTGCTGTTTGAGCTGCTAGGGCTATGTCCACTATTACAGCCAGAACACAGACACTGGATGCCTAGCTAGAATGGGTATAAATAGCCGTCTAAACGGCGAGATACGTCTTAGGCGAGTAGAGTACCTTATATGCCTGAACCTCCACCCAAGAAAAGTCATCAACTTCGGATACAACACCATCACCTAGGTGATCTCTGAAGGATTTTAAAAAAAGAAAGGAAAGCTTAATTTTTTGTATAAAGAGGGAAGTTTTTCAAAGTTTTTCCCTATTGGTTTTTTAATGTTAGAGATTCCAGGAATTTCAAGTATAGTCTTCCCTGATTTTAGTGAAGGACCATTTCTGTTTATTTTGAGCTTTGTCTCCTTAAATGAAGGAATAAGGATGTTGACTCTTTAACAAAGGCTTTTTTTTATCCAAATTGTTAATCGGTTAAGTTAAACAAGTATTAACATAAACAAAAAGTTTTAAATAGCTTAAATAAAAATCCCTTTCTATCCTTTCACTTTCTTATGTGATATTACATTTGCAGTAACTCAGTAGTCATCTGTCTTCCAGTCTATATAGGACTTGTATTTTGGATGTAAAAAAACATATAAAACATTTTTAATGTAATAAAAAAATCTGCATTGTAAAGAAGTGAGGATTACAAACCAATTTTTTTTATGGTACTGTTAAAAATATAATTAAATTTGAGGAAGAAAGAAATAGAATGTCTGTGTGGATGTTATCTGTGATTAGTGATGAATATAGAATTTGAAAAGAATAGACACTTGCACAAAGAATTGATTCTGTAGGCTTGATATTGAAGAGAATGAAGTAAATTTTATGTTTGAATAGCTGCTTTAAATATAACCAAGTGACTAACTTCAAACTTGAGCTTGTAAGGAAAAACTAAGCTTATGTGTATTATACACTTACTTGCTGTGTGTCTGTGAAGGAACTGGGACGTTGTTGTCTTGCATTGGGTGCAGTACTTTGAACAGACGACATTACTTGTAGATATTTGTGGAATGGAGGCAGTTTCTGGTTAACTGGTATTGAAAGCTTCTCCTGCTGGCATGTTTGCTGAACCAAATATATATTCTACAGTCCATTTCCAAGAAAGCAGATGTTTCCTCTTCTGCTCTTTGCAAGAGAGCCTTTTGGAAGGAATTTTTTCCTGTGGGAAATCAGTTTCTTTTAATTATTCCCCTCCCCTCCACCACCCTTGGCAGTTTTCTTCTTCTCACTCCATCTTGGCCTTAATCTGGAAAGGAGAAGGTCTTTATGGAAGCATTTAGAGGAAAGCTGACGACTCTTCTAGTCTAGTCCTAGATCCCAAATCTTAATGAGCAGTTGGTGGCAGTTGAACCCCAACAGCAGTATTATAAGGTAATACTTCTGCACTTAGAAAAGGAATTTTGGATTTGGAATGGAGTGCAGGTTTCTCCTATGCCAAAGTTCATAGATTGATAGGTTCCAAAGCCAAAAGGGACCATTGTGATACTCTAATCTGACCTTCTGTATAACACTGCCAATAGAACTTCCCCCAAAATAATTGCTAGCCCATATCTTTTTTAGAAAAACAGCCAATCTTGATTTAAAAATTGACAGTTATGGAGAATCCACCACAACCCTTAGTAAGTTGTTCAAATGGTTAAATACTCACTGTTAAAAATGTACGCCTGATTTCCAGTTTGAATTTGTCTAGCTTCAACTTCTAGCTGTTGGATCATCCAGCTGTTATACCTTTCTTTGCTAGATTGAAAAGCCCGTTATTAAATATTTGTTCCCCAGGTGTAGGTAATTATAGACTATTATCAAGTCACTCCTTAACCTTATCTTTGTTAAGGTAGATAGATTGAGCTCCTTGAGTCTGTCACAATAAGGCAGGTTTTGTAATTCTTTTATCATTCTTGTGGCTTTTCTCTGAACCTTCTCCAATTTATCAACATCCTTCAGAACTGGACACAGTGTTCCAGAAGTGGTCACACTAGTGTCAAATATGGAGGTAAAATAAACCTCTCTATTTCTACTTGAGGTTCCCCTGTTTATGCATCCAAGGATTTCATTAGCCCTCTTGGTCACATCATCACACTGGGAGTTCATGTTCAGCTGATTATCCACCATGACCCCTAAATCTTTTTCAGAGTCACTGCTTCACACAATCGAGTCCCCCATCCTGTAAGTATGGCCTACGTTCTTTATTTCTAGATGTATTCATTTACATTTAGCCTTATTAAAATGCATATTGTTTGCTTGCACCCAGCTTATCAAGTGATCCAGATCACGCTGTATCAGTGACCTGTCCCCTTCTTTGTTTAACACTCCCTCAATTTTTGTCATCTGCAAACTTTATCAGTGATGATTTTGTTTTCTTCCAGGTCACTAATAAAAATGTTAAATAGTCTAGGGTCAAGAACTGATCCCTGTGGGACCCCACTAAAGAGACACCATTTTGATGATTATTTACAATTACATTTTGAGAGCTATCAGCCATTTTTTAATCCATTTAATATGTGCCATGTTAATTTTATCTCTTTAATCAATATGTCGTGTGGTACCTAGTCAAATGCCTTATAGAAGTGCCAAGTATGTTACATCAACACTATTATCTTTATCAACCAAACTTGTAATCTCATAAAAAAACAAACCCATATCAAGTTAGTTTGACAGGCTCTATTTTCCATAAACCCACATTGATTGTCGTTAATTATATTATCCTCCTTTAATTCTTTATTAATAAAGTCTCTTATTAGCCACTTCATTATCTTGCTCTGGATCAGTGTGAGACTGACAGGCCTGTAATTTCCAGGTCATCCCATTTACCCTTTTTTAATATTGGCACAACATTAGCTTTCTTCCAGTCTTTTGGAAGACCAGACAGGTTCCAGGATTCGCTGAAAATCAACATTAACTGTCCAGTGATCTCCTCAGCCCGCTCTTTTAAAACTATTGGATGCTTGTTATCTGGACCTGCTGATTTAAAAATGTCTAACTTTAGTAACTTCTGTTTAACCTCTCCTGAGATACTAGTTAGAATGGAAGGAGTGTTATCATAATATGCTATAACTACATCATCTTTTCGCCCCAGATACAGAACAGAAATATTTATTCAATAGTTTAAGTGACTTCTGCCTTTTCTCCATTATTGGTAATTAAGATAGACTTAATTAGTATAATTTTTCTTACCTTTCTACAGAGTTCACTTGCAACCGGCCTCAATATTTTTACACAATATGGTTTGTGAGGGCATAATTTAGATGGTGTGCTGGACTATGGAAGTAGTTGCTACGGGGACAGTCTAGGCTCCAGAACTATTTCCAGTTAGTGAGCTCTCCTTCTACCTGAAACAGAAAGGGAGGGAGGGTTCGCCATTTACTATTAGCCCATATTGCAGGGTAGGATGGGATGGGTTGAGTTTCACTCCTGGGGAGGCCACAGTGGCCACTGGCCAATGGTAGTCCATTGGAAGACCACATTGGTTAATACTGTTGCTTCTTTCAAGTGCTGGAATTGGCTGTTCAACAAGGGGCCCCTGCTTTATAAAGGAACAATAACCAGTGGAGGCAATCCTCTTTTGATCCACTTTCCAATCCTCTATTCCCCCCCCCCTCCCCTTGCATACAATTGTACAATGAGTTTGAGTTAAGATTCTTATTAATCTAGCTGGGGGAGGAGGTTAAATTTTAGGCTAGAATAGGCAAGACCAATTCAGAATCTCATGTCTTTCTAATCTTTTGAAAATAAGGGAAGTGGCTTGGGACCACACACTAATTTTGGAGTGAATGTTCAGGGCAAGAATATTTTTTTAGAATATTTGCCAGTGATTGATAGTAAACAGGAAGGTGACAGAATGTAATGAATTGTGATAAATGGATATTTGAATTTATAGATATGTAAACAATTTTTAAAATCATAATATGGTAGCTTTCTGTCATAACATTTGGGGACATTTTCTTGGAACAGGGCATATATGAGTGAACATTTTATTTAATCTCCATTGTTCTGGCTTCCAATTCTATAGTTCTTTGTAAACACTTTCTCTGTAAAACGTTCTCTAACATCATTAGCTCCCAAATATATCTGTAGTAACAGGGTTCTCTCTGCATGTTTAGACTTGAAACATGACTTGAAAATGTTCTGTGCGCTATAATCTACAGAGAAGAAAGTTTTAATTGACTAGCTAATCATTTTTGTTAAACATTAGTTGAGTTAAATACTGTACCAGTTTTTAAATGATAAACTTTTGTGGTATTAATTAAAATACTTGTTTTATAAAGAATCCTTATCTCAGTAAGCATCTTTAAATAATTCCATTGTTTCAGAGTTCTTAAAGATACATGTGATTTTAGTTTGCAGTTAACATGTTTCGAACATTACCACCATCTTCTAATCCAACGGGGGCAGAATTTGATCCAGAGGAAGATGAACCAACTCTAGAAGCTGCCTGGCCTCACCTACAGGTAATTAGCAATCTCCTCATTTCATTTGATTAAATAGTAACTAAATTATTGCAAAATAGTATTACACAATGTGTCTTCCTACTGTGTGTAAAACACACTAGTGTAAATGATCTTTTGCAGTCAAAAATAGATTTGTTAATATTAAGAGCTGGACAGTCTTTGAAATTACATTGTGTCATTTGAAATTATTAGTTTTAATCTTTCAAAAGATATTAATGCGTAAACAACTGAAAAGAAAATTACGTTGAAAATCAATCTTTGTGTTTTTAGAGGTCAAAAGTTTGTTGCTTGTTTCAGTACAAACATAATATGATTTTAAATTAAATAGTAAAGATTAAAGTGAGCTTTAGTTGATTATTTTTACTATGCATGTTTTGTTTTTATTATTTATCTATGGCAAGGTTCTAGCTTTAGATGTTTGAAAAATGTGAGCGCAAAGTAAAAGTAAAAGATTTTTCAAAATATGCATTACTGAACACCATGGATGTTAGATCAGTATCTATTGGTATGAAGTAAAATTAATTCAGGAATGTAGTATTTGGGAATTCTCTGCAGTTTAAAGAACATAGCACTGTTAGAAAATACAGCACCTGATGATGTACAATCCCCCCACCAAATTGTAGTATTACTTTTGCTGTAAAATGATATAAAAACAATGTATAATACTATCTTGAACTAGGAAGCTTCTTTTTGAACAGTGTCAGAATTGAGTTGTAATTGTACTGCTTACAAAAATATAATATTGTATCAAAAAACTAATGTTTTTTCTTTGTGGATTTTTTTCAGCTTGTTTATGAATTTTTCTTAAGATTTTTAGAATCTCCAGATTTCCAACCTAATGTAGCTAAGAAATATATTGATCAGAAGTTTGTATTGCAGGTGAGGTAAAAATGAATATATCTTCAAGCTTTAAATCCAAATTGATTTAAAATGCATTAGATTTGAGTAAAATGTATCTTTCTTTTTCACAGCTTTTAGAACTCTTTGACAGTGAAGATCCTCGGGAAAGAGATTTTCTTAAAACTACTCTTCACAGAATATATGGGAAATTCTTAGGCCTAAGAGCTTACATCAGGAAACAAATTAATAATATATTTTATAGGTATGTCACAGCTCTTTATTTTGATACATATGATTAGATACGGTGATTTAGACTTTTTGGTCCCTTATTAGCAAAATCTTAGTTATTTCATTCTGTGTAAACATGTTTGTGCCTAATAATATTGGCATCTGTTTAATTAAGCAATTCTCAGTGGGATCCAAATCAGGGGAAGTATAGCATGTGATAAATGTTATAGCTGCAGTTTGGGTACATTTGAGATTCTGCATTTACATCAGTTTTGTGTCAACTTGACTTTTTATATAGTGCTTTATCAGGGATGAGTTGTTTGAATGATAGCGCCATGTTACCGAGTGCAGTGCATATTGTAGTTGTTGTTGTTGTTGTTGTTATAATTATTTATTTGTAATATCATAGAACGTAGATACATTTGTTTCAGTTTTTCATAATATATATCTATATCTATATATCCATCCTGGGGACAGATATGGCAACACAAGTGAAGAAAATACATGTGCAGGAACTCACTTCAAAGGGCAAGTTCCATTTCTGAGGGAAGCAAGTACAATTTGAGGTGCATAAGGAAAAGATATCCAATTAGGGGTAGTCCTGATAATCGGTGTCAAAGCACCGCAGTGGTACTGTTGCCAAAAGTGTATTTGCTCTTGCAAGAAATAATAATAGTAATGTCTTTGCTTCCGCCACTTTGGTTGTGAATCAGGGTTATTAATTTTCTTTTGAATATAGAATCATATATCCAATATTCATAACTGGATAGTTTTAAGTTCTCAGACTTCCCGAGAACTCAGCACAAACTCAGCTCCAATTGGAAGGTTGGTGAACTGAGGCTGAGCTATTTTGAAATGTTCTGCCCTAGTGTGTGTTGTAGGTACACAATTACTCTTTAACTGATATTATGCCTATTTGCATTATTGCACTGTTACCTTAGTTTCCTTCCTATCTTCACTTTAGATAACCAAATCAATAATGTTTATAAATTCACAAGCTTAAGGAAATGGTTGAGGAGTAACCTAAAATATACTACTAAAAATTGAGTCCATTATAGTGAGCCGTTTGTATGCTAGATTTCAATTAAATAAACATTAGACCTTGTCAGCTAAGTATTATATTAGTATTGTTTTCAATAATGTTTCTGTTTTCTCTGGAATCCAGAGAGTATTTTTAGGAAACAGAACACATTGCTTATTTGGATTTTTGCCTCCAGCATATTTGGCTTAGAATAAAAATAATGACTCCCTGAACACTTATAAACATTTTGATAGAGTTTTTGTATTGTCTGTGGCAGTAACCACTAGAGTAAATGGATAGTGATCCCCTCTAATAGTTATTGTTACATTGGCCAAACTTTGCATGCGCGTACACATACACACCCCAGTTCAATAAACACAGATGTAAATTCAGAAGGTCAGAGTATGTCTACATTGCAATTAAAAACCTGCAGCTGGCCTGTGCCAGCTGCCTCGGGTAAGGGGCTGTTTATTTGTGGTGTAGATATTTGGGCTTGGGCTGCAACCCAAGCTGTGGGACCCTCCCACCTTTCAGGGTCCTAGAGCCTGGGCTCCAGCCCTAGCCCAAACATCTACTTCTCAATTAAACAACCCCTTAGTCCAAGCCCTGCGAGCCTGAGTGAGCTGGACAGGCTAGCCATGTTTTTTTAATTACAGTGGAGACATACTCAGTGGGGTTGCAGTTCTGAGTGCAGCAATAGCAACCCACCACAAAAACATAGAGCCAGTTTCTGCCTCCCTTGCTCTTGTTGAGTAGAAACTTACTACCATGAAACCCTGTTTTAATCGATACTTGCAGAGCACTGCTCATAGATAAGGGTAGCAAAATCTGGCTTGTTAGTAAGTTGCTCCATATAAAATTGCTACTGCAGTAATGTACCATGTAGAACATTCTCAAAAAGCAAAGTTGGAGAAGGCTTTAGAAATTTGGAAGGAATTTTAAGGAGGGAAGGGAAAAGCTAAACTTACATACCTTGAAATTTTTCACAGGAAACACAGTTCATGACTGTTTCCAAACTTACAGTTGACCTATATCAGCACCTCAGTGTGACATGATATTAAAGTGTTAAGTGGATTTCCAAGCATGTAGGGGCAAACAGCTGGTATATATGGGCTTCATGTTAGACAGGATATGATTGATATATCCTTAAATATGGACTAATCACTACTCCATTTGCAAGTAAGCAGTTTGCCGCACAATAGGGTCTCAGTACAGGTTCCACAGACTTCAGCTTTTGAAGCCATGCACTTTGTTTGATGCATCTCATTTTTCTGTAGATGTATATGCTGTATAGCAGTGTTACTTGTATCTAGCACATTTTCTTGTGTCTCTGCCCCTTGTGTACTTTTCCTCCTAAAAGCAAACATGTGGCCCCTTGAAGAGAATGGTGTCAACTGCACAAAAGCTTTTTGCCAGTTCAGGTGTAGAGGGATCTTATCGCTAGAAAAATGTTCCTTTAGAAAAATGTTCCTTTAAAAAAACTGAGGAACTGCCTAAAAAGAGTGAGTAAGCCTCACCTGCTCTGTCTTCATGCAGTGGTTCTTGGACACTGAACCCCACTCTTTCTTAGACAAAGTGCTGTTAAGTTTTGTTTCAGGGAAAAGGATTTCAAGAAAAGACAGAAAGGGAATGCAAATTTGCTTATAATTTATTTAACCAATAGTTGGTTTTGTTTAAGTTAATGCTGGAATGCACAATTTCATGAAACAATATATCTGAAATGTATCCTAATGGAGGTTTATTCTGCCATTTTTTTCTGCATTGGCAGTGTTTTAATGTAATAGAAGTCAAGATTTCAAATCTAGTCATTTCTAGTAGTCTTTTGAATGGCCCATTCACCTTTTTTTAGGTTGTAGAAACAATGGATGGAATTTTTTTTCACTTTTCTGCTTCTGTTCTGAAATGTACATAAGGAATGCTGTAGTGAAATCTAGATTATAGTATACAGAGCACAGAGCACCCTTCTCAGCAAAGTATAAATAAGAAGCCTTCTTTATCTACCAACTGAATTCTCAAGGACATAGAAACTAGAGTCTTTATCCATCTCAATAAAAACAAATCAGTATAGAAATTTTGTATAGGACTTCTGGGCATAAAATTCTAAGGAGAAAAATAAGTTTACAAACAAGTTCCTTCAACTTCTTAATCCTTGAATTTAACTGAAAGATAGTTACATGTACATTTTTTAATGTAATGTACACCTCTCTAAAACATTTACTTTGCTCTCATTTGGCATGATTCTGCAGGTCCTCAGTGTAACTCCCAGGCCAGGTTTAAGCAGAGTTTCTTTTCTTGCTTCCTTGAATCATAAGCTAAAATTATGTGTCTGTCTGATATTGGGATATGGATTTTAAAGTTTTTCCTTGTGTATTTATTACTTTTTAAATATTTTCTTTGTTTTGGTGTTTAACAATTAAATGAAATTAATGTTATCAAATAAAAAGGATTTTCCTGCCAACTTCATTTTCAGCAAAAAATGTTCTCATCTGAACCAAGTTACTTTTTCTGAGGAAAATAATACTCAAAGCAAACTGTTTTGAATCCATTCTATAAAAACATTTTAAAATGGAAAACTGTTTTCTATTCTAAATTTTATTGATGAAATTCTGTGATGTGTTTTCAAAACCTATCTAAAGTATAAATTGGACAAACGTGGAGCTTTATAGTTTTGGAAAACTTCCAAAAAAATCAACCAATTGTGCCTTTCCACCAAAAGAGAAAACATAATGTGAAAGCTTGACTTGTCCTATTTATTACTGATCATCTTGCAAACAAATGTATAGTGCAAAACAAATCTTTTAGATCGATATCTGGGAACTATTGGAACACCTCACACCCGTTTGCCTTACAAATGGGAGAATAAATTATAGCATCATGCTACACGCTCAGTATTGTCTTAATTTTAAAATATAATTTGACTGCATTCAGTTTTTGATCATTACCCCTGCATAAAATGTGACAACTGGAAAAGCACAAGGATGTTTGCTCGTTTTTTCTCATCAGTGTAGGTGGTTAGAGAACAGTAACTTACTGTGCCAGTTCAGTACAGATGGATATGCCATTGATAGCATTACTGTGCAGGGCATGCAGTTCAGCTACAGAACAGATGTTGCAAGGAAGCAAAAACAACACGAGTATCTTGTAGTCCTAGGACCTTTTGAGTAGTGTAAATTTTAAAAATAAAAGCATTCAAAGTGGCTACTTATTGCTATCAATAGATCATTTTGTAAGCACAGCAAAAAAGCAACTCTCAAGATTTAATTATCCAAAACAATCAAATATATTCCTGACTTGTACATACTATATTTTTAAAAATGGGTTTTTCAGCCTGCTGAATATAAATGTTGGTACACTGTCTGAAGTACTAATTTTCCACTTCACATTTTTCTGACGCTACATGAAACATCAGATAGATACAAAGTCATGTCTTGGAGATAGGGCTGTATGCCTATATATAGTCAATACTGACTGACTAAAACTGTATTTCATTTGTTTAGGTTTATTTATGAAACAGAACATCATAATGGCATAGCAGAATTACTGGAAATATTGGGAAGGTAAGTTACTGGTTGTATACCATAAAATTCATCAAACCATTAAGAATTTAAAAATTGAATAGGGGCTGGAGAGAGACATTTTGAAGAAATGTATAACTTTGTATAGTTTGGCAGAGTTATAACTAAGGAGGGAATATGATAACCATTTACTAATATTTAAAGGGTGTAAACGCCAGTGAGAGAGTGTAATTGTTTAGGTCTAAAGTGTATGTGGACAAGTTTAGCTATAATAGATTAAATTACAGAATATCAAAATGAAGTCCTAAACACAAGATCTGCTTGTTCACAAAGGAAAATCTCAGTGCTAGAATGATTTACTGGAGAAGATACTGTAGAGAACTACCTTGCACCTCCAAGGCAATAGACTGCATGACCTAATAGGCCCAATCAATGTCTAATAGCTGTGATTATCTGCGTAAGATTGCTTCTTATTTCACGTTCCACAATATGTTGCCAGGATGACAGGTTTAAAGTAAATAAATGAAGAAACTGTAAAGTTTAATAATTATAAAAAAAAAAAAAGCAGCTTTGGTTTTTTAATAGTTAATATAAGACATTTAGGTTGACTATGTTTGGATTAAAAAGTTAGAATCATGTAAAACAATTATTAGTTAATATTTTTGTAGGTATTTATACAGCATTTATTACCACAGTTTACGCATTACACTCATCACTGAGTAGTGGGAAGACTTAAGTTCCCATACCAATGCTCCCCTCTCCCCCTCAGTCAATGGGGAATATAACAGAATTCAGAAGGGGTGAGGGAGATTTAAGAGCACATAGTGGCAAGATGGGGGCTGGCCCCTCCTCCTCTTTAGGTCCTCCACCTTTCCATTAGGTGGGGCAGGGGAGATGATGCTAGTGGAATAGTTCTTGCATGTCCCCTGTTCCTCTGCCCATTAAATTCTCCCAAGCTTTCAAAAACTTCTTGCTTCTGTTAACTGCCCTGGCCTTCCTCCCTTTAGTTGTAGCATAGAAGTTATGGTTTTATGATGCTGCGAGTCTGACAAGTTGCCTCTTTTTGAGATGAGGAAGTAATATTTCTGGCAAAAGGTCTGGTGGGCTCGCAGCGTCATGGAAGCACATTTGGGCTGAAAGCAATAGTATTTGAAAGTTTAATATTAGGAAAGAGGAAGACTGTTTAGCTCACTGCAACTTGTGGCCAGTGGCCAGAGCAGATAAAAGCTAGAAGGACCAGCTCCCAGAGGTAAACAAGACCCTGGATTTTGTTAGTGGACCTTGTGCCTATAGGAGAAGGGGAGACCTGAATTCTTTGTGGACTGAGGTATCTATCCCCTTGGTAGCATCTACCTCCCCCCATGTAGGGAAAGGGAGCAAGGATTCAGAAATGAGCTCAGTCCCAGGGGTAGGCTGAGAAGGTATACTCTGAGTTATTGGCTCTGTGGTGGGAGCCCGATAGCCCCACACTGGAACCAGTTAAATGCTCGGTATGTGAGGGCAGAGGGTGGGCACATAGCACCCCATCCAGTGTTAAATTAACGAAGTTGGGACCTGACTCTTAAATCTATCCCATGTCTGTTGTGCATACAGTTGTGTGTCCTGATCAACAATAGAATTGTCTTTCGAGGGATCATATGTTAAACATAGATTATCAGATCATTGGAGTACTCATTTTATGTTAATCTCAGCTCACAGTAAATGTTAACATTTCATCTAAAAGACCTTAAAATGCTTTTGAAATTACAATTTGTACAATTTTAAGGAAGAGAGCCTTTATAATCAAAACTGATGTGCATTTTTTCAATTCTGAAAGTACCTAGCAAACTCTTGTTTTAAACAGATTCACACATTTTATACTACAGTAACGCCTCACTTAAAGTCGTCCCAGTTAACGTTGTTTTGTTATTACGTTGCTGATCAATTAGGGAACATGCTCATTTAAAGTTGTGCAATGCTCCCTTCTAACGTCGTTTGGCAGCCGCCTGCTTTGTCCACTGCTTGCAGGAAGAGCAGACCCCCTATCAGCTCCCCGTTCCCCTAAGTTCCCTGTGCCGCAGCTGCCCAGCAGGCTAGCAATTGCAGCTGTCCCTCCCCCCGCTGCCATGTGCTGTTCCTGCCCTCTGCCTTGGAGCTGCTCCCCGAGACTCCTGCTTGTTCTGCAGGGGGGTGGGGGGGAGAGGAGAAAGAGGGGGGCTAATTTCAGGGTGTCCCCCTCCCCCCTGCTCCTGCACCCCGCTTATCCCATCTTCCATAGAGCGGGGGGATACACCACAGGGCTCAGGACGGAGGGAGTTGGGCTCCAGCTGGCAGCAGCTTCGGGCTCAGCAAGCTGATCTAATTAACAAGGCAGTGTACTTAAAGGGGAAATGTGCATCTCTCTCTCTCTCTCTCTCTCACACACACACGGTGTGTGTCTGTCTCTTTCTGAGATGCTGTCTCCCCTCCCTCCATTCCTGCTGCCTTGTAGAGTGTGAGAGTTAACCCTTGAGGGCTCAGCCAATTGCTAGTTCATCATTTAGCAGTAAGGCATTCCCTGGGAAATATCCCACCCTCTGACTCCTCCACCTCAACCAAGCTTCACAATCATCATCACTGTGTACCAGTATTAAATTGTTTGTTTAAAACTTATATCGTGTGTGAATATGTGTGTGTGACTATATATAAAATATAGTCTTTTGTCTGGTGGAAAAAAAATTCCCTGGAACCTAACCCCCTCATTTACATTAATTCTTTATGGGGAAATTGGATTCGCTTAACATCGTTTCGCTTAAAGTCGCATTTTTCAGGAACATAACTAAAACGTTAAGTGAGAAGTTACTGTATATGCATGGGTAGATATACTCCTAAGACTTTTCAGATACTTAAATGTTAGAATAAAATAAACAGATTAGTGAAATTTTATAATTTACATTGTGTGCATCTACGTTTGCTAGAAAAACATTGAAATTATAGCTGAAATAGCCTGGACCTATGCATAGGCTTGTCTAGAATAGTTATTTATTCATCTTATTTATTGAAATGTTCAACAAGTAAAAGGATTCCAAAGTTAACAGTATTTCAACATATTCCAGAAGTTATTTACAATCGAGTAATGCTGATCAACAAGTTACAAAAGAGAGAGCAGTAATTTGGCTTTCTTGAAAAAACCCAAAGAAATGCATATTCATCAGGTCATTAACCTGTTTCCACTGTATTAGCAGAAAATACAAACCGATGATTTCACATCTCTAAGGTAGTTCTCAAAATGAAGCTCCAAAAGATATGCTTTTAGACATGGCTCCCACAAAACTAATTGTACCGTTGGAATGCAACATAAAAGTATATAAAATTAAAAGCATGAATAGTTATTACTGCCTTACTGTTGAAAAGCTGCCCCAATGTTGAAACTTCTCTGCCACGTTATTACTCGGTCATCCTGCTTGCTCCCTCTAGAAGGTATGGAACAGTTATTAGAACTATTAAGTTAAATACAAGTACTAGATAAATATTTCACATTCTCCTCAGCTGGATGAAAATTAGACTGTTTTTTTAATCTAAATACCCAGTACTTAAATTCAGATTTTTGAACTGTGAATTCTTCCATATATGGCAGGTGATCCACTTTCCTCCCCACTCTAAGCAAGATTTTTGTGGAGGAGGCTGCTGACATACAGCTCCCTCTAGGTAACAGGTTTTTCTTCTTCGAGTGCTTGCTCATTTCGATTCCATTCTTGGGGAGTGCGCGGCCACGTGCACAGTTGTCTGAGATTTTTTTTTTTTTTTGCCGTAGCGGTATCTTTAGGGTCAGCAGTGGCACCCTCTGGAGTGCCACATTCATGCGTCGGTAAATTAGGCATCACCAGCCCTACACCCTCTCAATTCCTTCTTACCATCTGAGACAGTTGGTCGGAGCACCTTCCCCTTGCCTCTCAAGTGGATAGTGTTTTTTTCTAGCATTTAGTGCTTGTTAGCTTTGTATATAGTTTGTTTACAGTAGTTAGTGGTGTTAAGTACTGTAGTTAGTAAGTTAAAGTCCCAGCAGGGGACGGTCCCTGGGTTCTATGCCTTGTTCTGCCTGTAATAGGCCTATGCCCATTAGCAACCCCCCATAGCAGCTGCCTAAAGTGCTTGGGAGAGTCGCATGTGAAGGACAAGTGTTGCATTTGTAAGAACTTTCGTCCTAGAACTCAAAAAGAGCGCAACATTCATCTAAGGGCCCTCCTCATGGAGGCTGCGATTCGCCCAGCATCGGAGCCTTCCCACTCCGACTCTACACCCAGCACCTCGGCATCGGTGTGGCGGGCACAGCCAGCACCGAGTTCCACCCAGCACCGCTCTCCTTCGCTGGTGCCAAAGAGCACCTGAAGGAACGAGACTCCCCGGCACCGTGCAAGAAGGATCAAGGGCAGTGTTCCCTCTAATTTTTTACATCCATGTGCAGAATGAATTCTGTTGTGTGTGCCAATATGGAGGTAATGTGTGGTGGGGGTGGGGCTGAGGGGTTCGGAGCGTGCCAGGGAGCTCAGGGCTGGGGCAGAGGGTTGGGGTGTGGGGGGGTGAGGGCTCTGGCTGGGGGTGCAAGCTGTGGGATGGGGCCAGGATGAGGGGGCTCAGGGCTGGGGCAGAGGGTTGGGATGGGGGGGGTGAGGGCTCTGGCTGGGGGCATGGGCTCTGAGGTGGGACTGGTATGAGGGGTGTGGGAGAGGGCTCAGGGCTGGGGCAGGAGGTTGGAATGCGGGGGGGGTGAGGGCTCTGTCTGGTGGTGAGGGCTCCAGGGTGCAGGCTGCCCCGGAGCTGCGGCGGAGAGAGAGGACTCCCCTGCGCGGCCCTTGATAGCCTGCTGTGCGGCTGCACAGCTTAGAGGGAACTTAGGTCCTGGGGAGTTGGGCAAAGGACCCAGTTCGGCCCGTCCGCCCACTCCGGATCCTCAAGGGGGTTCATCTCATGCTGGACTACTCAACCCCCTTAAGGATCCGCCTTTGACTCCTGGGAGTGGTAGGGGACCCGGCACTTGGCAGGGTTATCAACGTCTGAGGGCCTCCTGGCAGCCAGGGACCAGAGAATCCTCCCGGTGCTGCGCACAACGTTGGATACAGCTAAGTCTCCCCAGGCCAGTAAGCCAGCCATGAGACCTCCTCAGAGGGCAGCCAAACGCCATTGGTCGCCAGAGCAAAGACAGCGTTCCCTGTCCCCACGGCTGAGATTCCCGACTCTGTAACCTAGGTCTCCTGTCAGACAGCCCAAGTCACCAGCACCACCCTCGCGGTCACCATTGATGCGGCACGGATTGCCCACAGTGAGGCGTCAGTCTCTGTATGACCCACGCCAGTTGTCCTCCCGCCAGCCAACTCCCTGGCGCAGATCTTTGTTGGTGCGTCGTTCCCCCCGGGCATGAGACTGGTTCAGCATCGGTAACCGATTTCCCCATCTAGGTCTTTGGCAAGGCGCCGATCCCTCTACTCAAGCCATCGCTCTCCCGCAGCTACGGTCAGCCTCTACAGCCCCACCCTGGTCACCAGAAGGGGACTCGTCCGGATTGGAGCGGGATTTCAGCCCCTCACCGTGACAGCAGCAGCGGCCCTTGTGGGCACCTGAGGCTGCCTCAACTCCCACATTGCCAAACTAGGAGCAGGGCCAGTGGCCTGCACAGTGGCCATATTGGAACGTGTGGGGCATGCCAGGCATGCCGATGCCCTTCTCGCATCTCTCTTCCCTTGCTGCCTCGGAGAAGTAACCCCTGGCACCGATGGCCCTGGGCTCAGTGCGTGGAGTGGAATCCGATACTGGGGTTGAAGAGCAGGTATCCACTCCAAAGGAACCTTTCCCTACAGGGGACAATGTCGCAGGCCCTCCCCCGGTAGTCCAAACCTTGTCCTCATCGCCAGAGGTTGTGGTAGCAGGGCCCTCGCATGCCAGTCCACCGGATAACTTTAAGGAGCACCAAGCCCTGCTCAGGAGGGTGGCCTCGAACTTAGGCTTGGAGGTGGAAGAAATGGCAGAGCAGTCTGACACTTTATTCAGCATGCTAATGGCATCAGCCCCCCGCGTGGGTCGCATTGACTGTGCACAACGGGGTTCTAAAGATAGCCAAGGCCCTCTGGAAAACCCTGTCTTCTATCCAACCCACCTCCAAGCAGGCTGAAAATAAATACTTCGTCTCTGCTAAAAGGTTTGAATACTTATATACCCGCTTCCAGGTCACTGGTCATCTCGGTGGCCAATGAAAGGGACAGGGAAGGGCAAGCCAGTTCCACACCCAAAAATAAAGACTCCAAGAGGCTGGACCTTTTTGGAAGGAACGTTTATTTGATGGTCACACTTCAGTTTAGGGTGTCAAACCACCAGACTTTATTAGGGAAATACAGTTTTAATCTGTGGGACTCCCTCAAAAAGTTTGACTCCCTGCCCCAGGACTTGGGCCAGGAGTTTACCACCATTTTGGAGGAGGGTACCTCCAGATGGCCTGGGACGCGGCCAATTCAGTGGCCAGGGACGTTGCCTCGGACGTGGTAATGTGGCGCAGTTCCTGGCTTCGATCTGCGGGACTGTCCCAGGAGATGCAGTCCTCCATCCCGGACCTTCCGTCGACGGAAGGGGGCTCTTCTTGGAGCAGACAGATGCAAGGCTGCATGGACTCAAGGGCATTAGAGCCACCTTCCGCTCACTAAGCCTGCAACACCGCAGATGGTGGAAAAAACAGTTCAGGCCGTCCCCGCCTCCTTGGCAGGGCTCCTCTAGGAGAAGGGATAAAGACTCAGGGTTCAGCCGTCATTGCCCCTCCACCTCCCATTTGCCTGTCCAGCCTGGTCCAGCAAAATACCAAGGGGGCCAGAAGCACTTGTTTTGAGGGTGTGCTTGAGGACGGCGCCCGAGTCAGTTCTCAGGATCCACCCTACTCCTTACTCAACTACCTTCCGGTTGGCTTGGTCATGAGTAACCTCGAACCGTTGGATGCTCAGTATATCATCTCTGGACTACACCCTACAATTCTCAGCTGCCCCTCCCTCCCACTCCCTTCCCCGCCCCTCTTCAGGGAATTTTCTCATGAGCAACTCCTTGTTCAGGAAGTAGAAAGCCTCCTACAGCTGGGAGCAGTGGAGGAGGTCCCTCAGGACATGAGGGGGAAAGGGTTCTACTCCCACTATTTCTTAATCCTGAAAGTGAAAGGGGTCTTAAGACCCATTCTGGACCTGTGACACCTCAGAAAAAATCTCAAAAAGTTGAAGTTTTGCATGGTCTTCCTAGCCTCCATCGTCCCTTCCCTGGATCTCGGAGACTGCTATGCCGCCCTCAACTTGATGGACGCATAGTTTCATATCTCCATTTTCCAAGGACACAGATGGTTCCTCTGTTTTGTGGTGGGCCAGCGTCATTTCCAATTCATGATGCCTCCCTTCGGATCTCAGCAGCCCCGCAAGTTTTCACAAAATGCATGGCGCCAGTGGCTGCTTACCTGAGGTGTCGAAGGGTCCTGGTTTATTCGTACCTTGACGACTGGCCCATCAAGGGCAGATCTCGGGATCAGGTTCAAAGGAGCCTCGATCTGGTACGTTCCATCTGCCATGATCTGAGCCAGTTAATAAAAAGAAATCGACCTTAGTACCGGTGCAATACATAGAGTTCATAGGGCGGTCCTCAACTCCACAAGAGCCAGAGCCTTCCTTCTGGAGGCCCGTTTCCGAGCCATGTCAGACCTGATCTTGCATGTGAGGGCCCACCCGCTCACACGTGCCTGAGGTTATTAGGCCACAAGGCAGCCTGTACTTACGTAATCAGTCACGTGGAAGCGTGGTTGTCTTCGGTCTACATCCCCAACAGAACAATCTAGACCGCGTGGTCAGGGTGCTGGATCACATACGGTCATCCCTGAAATGGTGGGTGGACCCTGGATCAGTGTTGCAGGGAGTTCCCTTCGCAGCCCCGTCACTGACACTGGTCTCTGATACCTCGCATCTGGGTGATCTCAGAACACAAGAACATTGGTCGCAAGACGATCGCTCCCTCCACATAAATGTCAGAGAGCTCAAAGCAGTTCGCTTGGCCTGTCAGGCTTTCCTGCCTCACGTGAAGGGCAAGGTGCTGCAGATCCTGAAGGAAAATACCTCCGCAATGTTTTACATCAGCAACCAAAGCAAAACCCCATCGTCAGCCCACTGCCAAGAAGCTCTCTGGGACTTCTGTGTGCAGCATTCCATTTATCTCATGGCCAGGAACGTGTTGGCAGATCACCTCAGCAGGACCTTCTTGTCTTGCCACGAATGGTCACTCCATCTGGAAGTGGTCAGCATGATCTTCCAGAGGTGGGGAACTCCCTGGGTGGATTCATTCATGTCCCGGCAGAACAGGAAGTTCCACGTGTTTTGCTCGATTTTGGGGATCAACAGAGGCTCCCTGTCAGATTCCTTTTTGCTTCCGTGGTTGGGGGCCCTAATGTACTCCTTCCCACCAGTGCCATTAATCCACGGAGTCCTTGAGAAGATGAAACAGGACAAGGCGAAGGTAATCCTGATAGTCCTGGCTTAGCCTCGCCAACACTCTGCTGGACCTCTCAGTGGTGGCTCTGCTGCAGCTGCTCCTCTGGACGGATCTGCTGTCTCAGAACCACAGCAGTCTTCTGCACACGAACCTGGCTGCCCTGCACCTGACAGCTTGGCTGCTGCATGGTTGAATGCGGAGGAGCAGGAGTGCTCGGTCTCCCCAGGTGGGTAAACCAGCCATGAGACCTCCTCAGAGGACAGTCAAACGCCATCGGTCCCCGGAGTAGAGAAACGGTTCACGTGCTGGGCCTTGAACCAGGGTATTTTGCCTGACCTGGCCTCATTGCAGTCGATCCTGTACTACCTTCTGCACCTCAAACTCCAGGGCCTGTCTCTTTCATCAGTTAAGGTTCACTTGGCCACTATTTCAGCCTTCCACCCTCCATTCCAGGGCAGGTCAGTCTTCGCTCATAACATGACAGTCTGGTTTTTGAAAGGTCTGTAGTGACTATCCCCATGTCCATGACCTTGTCCCTCCTTGGGACCTGAATCTCATGCTGTCACCACTCACGCCCCCCTTCAAGCCTTTGGCTTCCTGCTCCCTTCTACTCTCATGGAAGGTCTTGCTCCTGGTAGCAGTAACGTGTGCGCATAGGGTCTCTGAGATTAGGGTACTTACCTTGGAACCACCCTATATGGTGTTTTACAAGGACATGGTCCACCTGTGACCGCACCCGGTTTTCCTGTCCAAGGTAGTTTCTCAGTTTTATACAGGCCAGAATGTATATTTACTTGTCATCTTTCCAAAATCTCATAAGTCGGATGAGAAGCATAGATTACGCTCTCTGAACCTCAGGAGACTGCTAGCCTTTTACATCAAAAGGACCAAGCCATTCCGTAAGTCAATGCAGTTCTTTTTCACGGTAGCAGACAGGATAAAAGGTCTTCCAGTGGGGCCCCCCCCCCCGAGAATTTCATCATGGATCACCGCCTGCATCCGTTTTTGCTTTGATCTGGCGAAAGTGCCTCCATCGGAGATTGTAACTGCCCACTCGACTAGGGCGTAAGTCTCGTTTGCGGCTTTCCTGGCTCAAGTGCCGATTCAAGATATCTGCTGGGCTGCTACCTGGTCATCCATTCAAACGTTCATGTCTCATTTCACACTTACCCAGCAGGCCTGAGACGATGCTGGCTTTGGTAGAGCAGTGTTACAAGCCGCACGACCATGAACTCTGAGTCCATCTCCAAAGATACTGCTCGTGAGTCACCTAGAATGGAATTGACATGAGCAAGCACTCGGAGAAGACAAAATGGTTACCTACCTTTCCTAACTCTTGTTCTTCGAGATGTCTTACTCATGTCCATTCCATTACCAGCCCTCCTGCCCCTCTGTCAGAGTTGCTGGCAAGAAGGAACTGAGAGGGCTAGGATCAGCGGCGCCTAATATACCGATGCACGAGCGTGGCACTCCAAGGGGCACCACTGCCAACCCTATGGATACCGTTAAGGCTAAAAAAATTTCCTATGACTGTGCATGTGGGCACACACACACCTAGAATGGACATGAGCATCACATCTTGAAGAACAACAGTTAAGAAAGGTAGGTTATTCTTTTGTTCTTGTTCTTGTTGTGTAATTGCTGTAAAAGGCAGCTCAGAGCCAAGACAAAATTAATTTTGAGCCCTTCGTAGAGACACCACTTGGATCTTTGTTATAAAGAGCTGTTTCCTATACCAACAATCAGTCCACAATGCCCATTCCAGAAGATTGTCTAGGTAAAGGAGTAAACCAAGGGTATGTCTACACTATGAAATTAGGTCGATTTAATATAAGTCGATTTTTTAGAAATCAATTTGATACAGTCGATTGTGTGTGTCCCCACTTAAGACCATTAAGTCGGCAGAGTGCGTCCTCAGTACCGAGGCTAGCGTCGACTTTCGGAGCGTTGCACTGTGAGTAGCTATCCCACAGTTTCTGCAGTCTCCGCCGCCCATTGGAATTCTGGGTTGAGCTCGCAGTGCCTGATGGGGCAAAAACATTGTCACGGGTGGTTTCTCGCCTTTTTTCCTTGGTTACCCGTGCAGAGGACATACCACGGCAAGCATGGAACCCGCTCAGCTCACTGTCACCATATGTCTCCTGTTCTGCTGGCAGACGCGGTACCTTGCAGTGCTACAAAGACAGTTAGCAAAGACAGTTAGCAGCCGTATTGTACCGTCTGCTGCTGTCTCCGGGTTCCTCCTGGCCAGTCTCGGTGAGGTCGGTCAGGGGCTCCGGGGCAGACATCGGTGCTCCTGGCTGGCCTCGGTGAGGTTGGTTGGGGTGCCTGGACATAAATGGGAGTGACTCCAGGTCATTCCCTTCTTTAAGTTTCGTCTAATGGAGATTCAGTCCTGCCTGGAATATCAGGCAAGCCTAGCAAAGAACCAGAGAGGCAAACGGCCGCTCCGGTCAGAGCCCGAGACATCCCGCTTCTATGATGAGCTGCATGCCATTCTAGGGGGTGCCCCTACAACTACCCCACCCCTGTGCTTCCCTCCTCCCCCACCCCTCCCGGGCTACCTTGGCAGTTATCCCCCCATTTTTGTGATGAATTAATAAAGAATGCATGAATTTGAAACAATGACTTTATTGCCTCTGCAAGCGGAGATCAAAGGGGGGAGAGGAGGGCGGTTGGCTTACAGGGAAGTAGAGTGAACCAAGGGGGTGGGTTTTCATCAAGGAGAAACCAACAGAACTTTCACACCGTAGCCTGGCCAGTCATGAAACTGGTTTTCAAAGCTTCTCTGATGTGCAGCGCGCCCTGCTGCGCTCTTCTAACCGCCCTGGTGTCTGGCTGCGCTTAATCATTTAGTCTTTTAGAACGGAGTTCTGATAGTATGGATTCGTCTCCCCATACAGCGATCAGATCCAGTACCTCCCGTTCAGTCCATGCTGGAGTTCTTTTGCGATTCTGGGACTCCATGGTCACCTGTGCTGATGAGCTCTGCATGGTCAACTGTGCTGATCAGCACGCCACGGTGGCCAAACAGGAAATGAAATTCAAAAGTTTGCGGGGCTTTTCCTGTCTACCTGGCCAGTGCATCCGAGTTGAGAATGCTGTCCAGAGCGGTCAAAATGGAGCACTCTTGGATAGCTCCCGGAGGCCAATACTGTCGAATTGCGTCCACACTACCCCAGATTCGACCTAGCAGGGTCAATTTCAGCGCTAATCCCCTCGTTGGGGAGGAGTACAGAAATCTATTTTAAGAGCCCTTTAAGTCGACAAAAATGGCTTCGTTGTGTGGATGGGTGCAGGGTTAAATCGATCTAATGCTGCTAAATTCGACCTAAACTTGTAGTGTAGACCAGGGCCAAATTATGTTTTTGTCTTTTGTCTTTGGATCCTAGTCACATTGTGAATTTTATTTTCCATGAGATAATTCTTTAAAATATTAAATGTAAAAAAAAGCCAAGACACCCTGTTTATTTAGCTTTTCAGTCATACTATCAGCAATATGTGGTGTCAATATTAACTTTATCCTTGTAGCCTGGCATAGCAAAGCACAAATGCCAGCTAAAAGAGATTTTGATTGTGTCTGTTTGGGATATAATGCATTACGAGGTGACTTACTGAAGGAACAGAAAGCCCTTGTCCTACGCTGCCTGACAATTGGCAAACTAAAGTCACTCCTCTCCTTCTGTTCCATATCCCTGTATCTTCCTTAAAGGCACACCATTAACTTAAACAAAAAAAACAATTGCACTTTCAGGAAAAACTTATCTACCAGACATCTAAGATTAGTACTCACACAGTTGTTCAGAGGCTTGCAGAGAGCTGGCCAGTGACATGGCACTGACTGTCCATTTCTGGCTGCTAAATAGTATTAACTGGTGCTAAAAAAATACCACTTTTACTTGTAAGCAATTACTTACGTTGCTATAGGGACATTACATAATCCTGAATGGAAGGGCAGACAGTATTTCTATTAAGATGTAATTCACACTGCAGAATCTCCTGCTTTGGAACAAAGGCTTGAACTTTTGCAAGGGTGTTTGCCCTTGTGTCAGGGGATGTGCCTTTTGCTGTCTTTGTGAAAATGTACTCAAATTTGGCCAAGTTAAAAGCTTGTGAAAAATCTCAGACACAAGAACTGAAAGTAGGGAAAACATCTTTCCTGTGCTCTCAGTATTCCCCCCACAACTGGTGCCCAAGCAGCAAAGTGGTGAAAGAGGAAACTGCCTGACTTTAATGCAGAGGGGTGAGGGTAAGGCAGGGAGTGGGGCGCTTAGGAGTGGGAGTATGTAGATGTAGAGGGGTGAGTGGGGCAGGAGCTGGGGGTGGGAGGAATGGTCAGGCTCAGTGGTGGGGACAGACTGGCTTGAGACACAGGGGACAGAAGGATCTGTAACACTTAAGAACCCAAGAATCCTGAGTCTCTCCATTCTTCTTCTGACAGGAAATAGTTGTGAAACCCACTCAAAAAGTTTGTTCTCGTCCTCTAGTGGCAGGTCCACAGACAATAACAGCCTACGACTGCTACCAGTTAGTCCATTAGCTCAAGTGGTAGAGGTCTGTGCTGTGAATCTAAAGGTTTGAACCTTGCTGATGACTCTAGTTGAGGGTTAGCATAGTTCCAGAAAACTACAAAAAAAGTTCAGGTTGCGAAGTCAAGCACTCAGAATTTAAGGTTGCTCACGCCTTATGATATTCTGTAATTACTTGATCACTTGCTATTTTTTTTTTCTGCAGGACCCCTGCCTCTTTCAGTGCCCAAGAAGGATGGTGTTATAGGAATGAATCAGTATTGTATAGTTAATGAGGCTAGTGTCTGTGGGATCCCTGCTTGTTTGTTGCAGAAATTGGAATGTGTGTAGTGAATGAGGCAGGCGATTACAGGATGAGAAAAAAAGTTGAATGCCACCCTGGAGAATTGGATTCTATCCCTGCCTCTGCCATGTAATTCCTATGTGATGCTGGGCAAGTCACATAAAGAAAAAATTTCATAGTTAGCTACTAATTGTGCTCTCCTTCTTTTGTGGGTGCTTAATGTGAGGCACCAGAGGTCAGAGATGCAGAAGTGCTGAGTGCTCACAACTGCAACAAAAGTAAACTGGAATTGTGCTACAAACATATAAAGCGCTATGAAATTCTAATTACTCTGAAGAATCAGTCCCTATGTGTTTTAAGCTTGGCACCCAAAATTAATGGACACTTCTATGACAATTTTGCCTTAATCGTTCTTCCTCAATTCCCCAACTACAAAATGGTGACAACACCTAATCTCCCAGGAGCATTAAGAAAATAAATTCATGTTTTGAAACACTCAAATATGATGATGAGAGCACCATGGAAATGTCTGTGAGGAAATCAATAATTTTGTATTCAGTGTGGGGTTTGGATGGCATGTGTTAAATAAGGCCTGATACCACACATTGAATGAGGAGGATAAAAAGAAATAATAAATAACTACTCATTCAGTGAAATAAGGCACAGGTCATGTGGAAAAAAATGGTATGTGATAATGTAATTATAGACTGCATTATAGTGTGCACGTACAAGGTACGGGGAATTAAGGTTGCAAAAGCAACCTTAATTCTGGCATTTTCTAACTTTTGAGTGCTTGACTTTGTAAGCTGAATGCTCTTAACTTAGTATTTTAGGATGTAATAGTTCAGTAGTTTGTCAGCTCCCCTCTTGTTTGTGAGAGCCTTCCATGCTAGTTAATGTGAGATGAAAACCTCTTAAAAAATAAGAATGTGTGATGGTAAAACCACAAAAATTGGCAGTGAGACTCCAGTTGTAAAATGTGAAACTATTTTTAATTCCATTTTTTTTTAAAGTTGACAGGTTTTCAAAAGGCCATTCCAGATAAAAAGATCAAAGGGTACAATGCACCCAGTAATGAGTAACACCTGTCTTTACTCACTTGGTGTTGGGAACTCCATGTGCTGTGGTGCTGTCTTGTTGCCTGCTCCAGTGCTAAAAAACTATCCATTTCCCAGTAGAGTAATCCTGTCTCCGATCTGTGTACTCTCTTGGATCGGACTCCCAGGTGTTGGGTCTTTGGCTGATTCCCTCATCAGGAATGAAGCAGCTGGCTTTCAGCAGCTGGGAGGGGTATTTATTCAGAACTTTGTTTACAAGGAGGTGGAAAGGTTGGAAGCTGAAGCAGGAGGTGGGAACTGGGTCTTTTATGGAACTTGGAGGGAGGATTTCGGCACCTGGAAAAGACGCAAGTTAGAACTCTTGATATAGGGGATGTGAGGATGTTGATTTTACCATTGGTTGAATTTCTACTCTGATCTCTAGATAATTAGACTTAAATTTTCTTAACATTTTGTTCTATTTTTATTTAATATAATGATCCCCCTCTTCAACATGGGAAAAATGCTACATTAATGTTCTATGGGAGAGCTCAAAAAAAAAAACCCAGCTTGGAACAATTAAAATAAAGCATAAAAAATGATTTTCTTATCCTTAAAAATTTGGCAATAGTGAAAATTTTGAACACGTACTGATTTTAAACTGATTTTAAAAACTTCTGATTTTTTTTACAGTATAATTAATGGATTTGCCTTACCATTAAAAGAAGAGCACAAAATTTTCTTATTGAAGGTGTTATTACCTTTGCACAAAGTGAAATCGCTCAGTGTCTACCACCCACAGGTAAATTAATTTGTTTATGAAGTGTTATAGATTCTGTTCCACAGGATGGTCCAGGGAATAAAATGCTGAACTGGGAGTCGGGAGACCTGGGATTTATTTCCAGCTCTGCTCTTGGCCTGCTGTGTGATCTTATGCAAGTCACTTCCCCTCTCTCTGACTCAGTTTCCTCATCTGTAAAATGGGGTAAAGATACTCCTTTTAAAAGCATTCTGAGATCTGTGGATGAAAAGCATTGTATTATATCATAGAAAATCTTATCCTTTTAATGAGAATGTCCCTTTAGTAGATCTTTTCTTAAAAGATCCATTATATGTGGTATGTTTTACTTGGATAATTTAATATTTTAGTTCAGTTTGTTGTAACTTTTTGGTGCCCGGGATGTTTTGCTAAGTCACTATTTCTTCAACATGCATTCATTAAGTGGATGTTACTGAAGAGGTGGAGTAAAAAACCAAATACCTAAAAAACAACAAAAAAATTTAAGTGTTGAAACAATCTAGGTAATAACATTAGGAGCGCTCCACTGTTGTTGCTTTCATACTCCTTGAACCTTTGTTAGGCTCACAGTAGAGAGCCACAAAGGATTCTAGATTTGGAACAGCACTGAAAATCTGTCTAGAAAAAGCTCCTTTTAGATACCTAGGAAATTGTTCAGAAAATCAGCCCATTCCCAATCGCTTTTTAATGAATAAATACCCCATATAGAAAGCACTGTCTTTTTATGTAAATTTGATAAATGGTTGTATTAAATTTAAACCAGTTTTTATGTGAAAATTCTTTTCTAGTAATTGCTTTGACCCATTTTTAACTTAATGTGTTAATTTCACTTTATTAGAATAAATCAAAGATCAAGAAATAGAATTTGAATCTTAATTCAAAATGATCTGGACAAATTGGAGAAATGGTCTGAGTTAAACAGGATGAAGTTTAACAAAGACAAATGCAAAGTGCTCCACTTAGGAAGAAAAAATCAGTTTCACACATATAGAATGGGAAGAGACTGTCTAGGAAGGAGTACGGCAGAAAGGGATCTAGGGGTTATAGTGGACCACAAGCTAAATATGAGTCAACAGTGTGATGCTGTTGCAAAAAAAGCAAACATGATTCTGGGATGTATTAAGAGGTGTGTTGTGAGCAAGACACGAGAAGTCATTCTTCCACTCTAGGCCTCAGCTGGAGTATTGTGTCCAGTTCTGGGCACCGCATTTCAAGAAAGATGTGGAGAAATTGGAAAGGGTCCAGAGAAGAGCAACAAGAATGATTAAAGGTCTTGAGAACATGACCTATGAAGGAAGGCTGAAAGAATTGGGTTTGTTTAGTTTGGAAAAGAGAAGACTGAGAGGGGACATGATAGCAGTTTTCAGGTATCTAAAAGGGTGTCATAAGGAGGAGGGAGAAAACTTGTTCACCTTAGCCTCTGAGGATAGAACAAGAAGCAATGGGCTTAAACTGCAGCAAGGGAGGTCTAGGTTGGACATTAGAAAAAAGTTCCTAACTGTCAGGGTGGTTAAACACTGGAATAAATTGCCTAGGGAGGTTGTGGAATCTCCATCTCTGGAGATATTTAAGAGTAGGTTAGATAAATGTCTATCAGGGATGGTCTAGACAGTATTTGGTCCTGCCATGCGGGCAGGGGACTGGACTCGATGACCTCTTGAGGTCCCTTCCAGTCCTAGAATCTATGAATCTATGAATCTAGGACTTCATCTGAAGTTTCTGTGAGGAAATGAATTTCAGAATTGGGACCAAAATAAGTCTCGGATGAAGAATCAAATGGCCAGTTAAGAACAGCTGTGGTTTTTGTGGGGATTTTTTCCTCAGCAACTCACAAAATAGTCTAAAAATTATCCTGCAACCGGCCCTACACCACAGTCCTTTGTAACCTCAAAGGATGGGGAGGTTTGTGAAAATTACTGTTTCGTCACTGGTGCTGTGTCGCTAGGATTTCTGAGGGCACGCATGTCCAACAGTTAGTTCTGTGCACTTCACTATGCTGATTCTTTTCCAGAATGCAAACATGCTGAAAGGCACCCAACTTTTGTTCTAGACCCTTACTTACTCACTATGGAAGCAAGCATATTGGAATACAATTTTTTCAAAATCTTTTGGTTCATTTCAAGATCTTTATCAGGGCATGTCTTTATTTAAAAAGAAAAAAGAAACAGCAGCAAAACATGCAAACATGGTGATAGGGGATCAGATCAGTGGTCCATCTTGTCTAGTGTCCTGTTTGTGACAGTGACCAGTACCAGCTGTATCAGTAAACGGTGCAAGAAACCACATAGTGGGCAATTATGGTACTCTCAGAGGAAGTCTCCTCCTACTTCCTATTGGGGGTTGGATTATGATTGAGACATGAGTGTTTCTATCAATTCCAAAACCAGGGATTAATCAGAGGTCAAAGCTTTTCCATGGCAATGGAAATTATGTTCTGGTTAAAGACTGTGTTACCCTTCAAGACAGTTCACTTAAAGGATACAGAAAGAGGAATAGGGAGAGTTGTGGTGCTCCTTCTAGTCCTCCACAGCCCAGAAGGCACTTTAGACTTGCTAGATAGCCAGGAACCCCACATTGTACCTGCAGAAAATACCAGACCCTTTGAAACAGGAATTCCTTCATTCAGACTGGTTACACCTACAGTTAAGAACTTGGGCATCAGAAGAGAAGTGTAGTTCAACATGGATTCTCCATTAACCTCTGATACAGTTTGGTATCCTGACAGAACTCAACCAGGATATTTCATTCACTGATCTGGTCAAATTTGCATTTCAGGTGTGAGGGAAAGCAAAACTCTTTGAGGCAGGAATTG
The DNA here is from genome assembly GCF_002925995.2 of Terrapene triunguis. Classification (NCBI taxonomy): domain Eukaryota; kingdom Metazoa; phylum Chordata; order Testudines; family Emydidae; genus Terrapene; species Terrapene triunguis. Next base: position 80,233,078 of record NW_020664447.1, read on the forward strand.
CCTCTTTGTGCAGTGCCTAGCACAATGGAGCCCTGACCTCGAGATGCTATTGTGATACAAATATAATAATCCCAAAGTTCTAGTGACCTCGGCTAGAAGGTTTGATTAGAGTCCTACAACTAAGCACCATTGAAACATGACACGAGCCATAGCAGTATTTTGTGGACAGCACATTGGATCCTCCATTTGAGTGTAGGTGCCAATTTTAATCATCATGATTAAATTAGACAAGCTTGTGGCTGGTCTTTCTAGTTGCCATTACCTCTAAAAGGCAAGTTTTAGAATTGACTCCTATAGCATACAAGAACCACACTGTTTTTGTCATGAGGAAAAAGTTCTTACAGCTCCAAAAACCTTTCTGTTCAAGGCAAGTTCCTCTTTACACAATTGGTGGAATAGTTCTCTCTTCATTGTGTACTAACTCTTGGATGGTTGGGGCATAAATGGGCATTCTTAGAGCACTAAAGATATACTTCAAGCATATGAAGTACATACACCAATTGTACCCTGTTCATCTAATTCTGTCCAACATTCCAAGGCGTTAGGGCCTCAAGGTTGTAGCAGTCAAGACATAAAAACCCTGAACCATTTGGCATGCTAGGCATCAGGGAAACTATTCACAGAAGTCTCTAGAGGCACTGGAGAAAAAAGTGTGTCTAAACTGTGGGAGATCTTCAAGTTACCATTCCTCTGCAAAGGCATCCTTTGGTAGGAAGGTGCCACTGTGTTGGTTCTCCCATAACTCCTTAGTTTATAAAGCTCTGCTTTATATGGGGGCAGCTTTCATTCCTGCCTGCTATTCTACTATAAGAATTAAACTCTTTATATCCTTTCCCTCTACTTCTGGGATTAACTTCTGGCTACATCCCATGAGTAATGAACGATGAGAGAAGCTGTGCAACAGAATGAGAAATTTCTTACCTGATAATTTTCCTTCTATTAGCTTCTCTCCTAATTCAGCCCACCATGGTAGTCTGGTAAATGACCAGAATATACATTTAATTTTTTTTCCAATACATTAGTACGTTGTATCAAGTTGTCTTCATACTAATAATTGGTTGCTGTAGTGTTTCTATAGCTGCGATAAGAACTTTCTGATGACCTGAGCTGAAGGTCGAAACATAATGCTGGAGCCTCCAGCAACAATATTGAACCGCCTCCGAATTCCACAGGTGGAGGGGCATTAGCCCCTGAGTAACGAATTCAGAGAGAAGCTGGTAATAGAGAGAAAATTATCAGGTAATAAATTTCTCATTCATGCATCTGTTGGAACTCAGAACAAGACTTCTGGCATCAATGCATCCAACCTTTAACTTGCTGCTGCTTCTGTCATAAGTCCCCTGTGCAAGGATCATGTGGGGAGAGATGTCCAGGCATGCCACTCACTCTCTTATGATTATGAACAGAAGATTTGTCTAGTTGGAACAAAGCAAAAAGGAGAATAGCTGTTTGTCAGGGATCTGACAAAAATCAAGAAATAAGGAATTTACAGTAAATCCATGTTTTGACATTTGTCTCAAATCCTTCATGTATTTCATTGATCTTTGACAGAACTTAGTTATTATGGAAGTGAAGGACTAAATAGGATTGGTTTACAGGTGCTATGAAGTGTTCCCCACACAGCTCCCAATGAACTTCAGTCCTGACTTTGTAACACCTTGTTCTGGCATTACTTCAATGTTGGACTATGATCAAAAAGTGCCATTGTGACACATTGTGTATATTACAAAAACATTATCCAAATGAAGACTAGGATAAAACCACCAAAACTCATCCCTTAACCTTTAAGTATAATATTTGAAGGTAATGCATTCTAGAATTTGCTTTTTTTTAATTGTTTTAACTAATTTAATTCTTTACTTTCAGATAATGTGTGAATTTTTTTTCTTCCCACCTATATATAAAATATGTTTAAAATTAGCCTTGGTTGGCTTATCTTCCTCATGTCTCTAATTCATCAGAGAACAGTATGTTTCTTTTCTCCAGCTACAACCCAGTTCCCAGAGAATGCAGAGCATTCCAGATCTACATTATATGAGAAATACTGTAAATTGACATTTTTTTTATAATAAGAGACACCTGACTCTTATTCAGTGAGTCCAGTTCAAAGAAATTGCATGCATCTTGGAACAGTTCTACTGGTTTAAATTGATACTTAAGTCACAACTTGCCTTCCCCTCTTCATCCTTTTTTTTTATTATTATTATTATTATTATTACTTTCAGGGAGCACAGAATCTATGCCTCAGCCCTTTACTTCATTTGTCCTTTTCAGCTCCCCCTTTCCAAAAAAAAAAAAAAAAAAAAAAAAGACAGGAAAGAATCTTAAGCAACCAGCTTCAGGGCCAAGCCAAAACTTCTATGGGGGAAACTCTCACTTCCAGGCCTCCTTCCCATTCCATCTCTGGTGAGGCACCGAGGTTTCCCAATTGTTGAACAATGTCTTAGGTAAGGTGCACGTGAGATCAGCCTTTTCTTTTGCCATCCCCACTCTGCTCCTTTCTTGTATGACCAGGATCCCAGTTGGAGACATGGTTCTATCCCCATTGTTTTTCTTTCAGTCTTTTGGGCTTCAAACTCCCTTCATCTTCCTGTGCTCTGCTCTCAGCCAGGGAGACTTTGAACTGCCAAGAGTTGTTCTTCAGTAACAAAAAATATCCAGTCTCTGCCTCTCTCATCTGCCTGTGTCAGATAGGAAGGCTTTTTAGTGCTCATTGGCTACAGGGGACAAAAATCTCACCACAAAAACAAAACATAGACTCTTTTCAGTCACCACCCGGAGCATATGCCCCCCCCCCCCCTTTTTTTTTTTTTTTTTTAAGTTTTAGCTAGAGGGCATTATCGGGGCTGTTCTTCACATCATGCTACCTCAACTGATCACTCCACCTGTCCATTCACATTCCTTGTTTCCCAACCCTTTGTTTTCTAGGCATCCCTGTGAGTGACTTAATTAAAGATTGATCATTTTCTTTCTAGCGAAGTGGAAACCTTTTAGTTGATCAGAAGACCTTCTCCTAATTCCATCAGCTTTATGCTTGTTTTCTGGAGTACAGAAAGCAATCTTGTTTGGGATTTAGGCTCAGGTATGCCTCTAGTCCCTTTGTCTGCAGGGCAGAAGGGTTCTTTCTGAGTTCTCCAAACTGTCGAATCTCACATCTGTGAGGTTCCAGGCATGAAATCAATTGCTCAAGAAGCTTCATGTACAGTGCAACAGGACACTCTAAAAGTTTGATTCTGCTTTCAGAAGCATTGGGCTTTTGCAGTGGATGGAAATGACAGGCTTCCATCAGAGTAGCTAATTTACAGGATAAAGACAATGTCTGGGTGGATTGTGCCAGCCGGCAAAAGCTGACCCTGGAAGAGCCTGAAGCTAAAGGTGTTCCAGTCCATTCCTCAGCATCAGAGTCATCTATCAGTGGATTGGTTTGCAACCAGAAACTCCGCAAAAAAAAATCCAGGGTTTTTTTCAGTGACCCAACCCATTAGTTTGGATGTTTTTTCAGTGTATTGGGGAAGAGACCTGGGCGACATCATTCCATCCATTCCTCTGACTTGCAAAATCCAGTAGCGCATATAGAAGAGTCTTTTTTATGACACTCTTCTGAGACCTTATGAATCTGGCTCTCTATGTTGGAAGCTGTCAATAAGGGGTTGACTCTCCTTCATCCAAAGGTAACTTAGTGTTATTGCCTTCAGAGTGAACATTAACTAAGGAGATAAAAGGGTTCTACAGCAGGACATACACCAGGCTCTAGAAACTATTTAAAAGTTGATGTTCTGCTAAGAGCTTTGTGGGATTTTTGAGTCCACGTCTGCTCTTTCCAAGGAATGAACCAGGGTCTCACCTGTGTATCTAAATTGTTTACATCTCAGAAAGCTTCACTGTCCAGCCTTACACTCTACTGGGGAAAAGCAGCTTTAAACTTTGTTCTTCTTTGAGTGATTGCTCCTGTGTATTCCACAGTAGGTGTGCGTGCTCGCCACGTGCACCGATGCCGGAAGTTTTTCCTTTAGCAGTACCCGTACTGGGGGAGCACCGCGGCGACCCCTGGAGTGGCGCCTGTATATCATGCTATAAGGAGAGTCACGGGCTCCTCCCACCCTCAGTTCCTTCTTGCCGCCAGTGAAGGTAATCAGAACTTTGCGCTCCAGCTCCGCTGCAGCCTTTCTTCCCTAGTGGTACTGTTCATCAGATTGTTCTCAGAGTTAGCTTGGGCTCCGGGCATGCCCCGTGCCCCAGGCTTCAAGTCGTGCGACTCCTGTCGCCGCTCTATGCCCAGGAGCGACCCTCACGCTGAGTGTCTTCGCTGCCTGGGTGAGACTCATATTAGCAACTGCTGCAAAATCTGTAGGTCGTTCAAACCAAGAACCAAAAAGGAGAGGAACTTCAGACTTCGAGCTTTCCTAATGGAGTCGGCGTTAACACCGATGCCGGTGCGCAGATTGGACTCGGCACCGGCCGCCACGTCGTCGGTACGTAGCGAGGCCCCTTCGACCACTCAGCACCGCTCTCCCTCCAGAAAGCAAGGGAAGGGCCTGGCCTCGCAGCGACGCCGCGATAAGGACAAGGGGAAGGCTGGTTCCGCGCTGGGCAGCCCTCGGTCCCCCCCGGGCTTAAGACCTCTGACTCGCGTGGAGCGGAGCAGCCCGGTGCCATCGACCCAGACATCCCCGGTACGGATACCGCCGACGCCGGAGGCGGTGCAGGCTGCAAAGGACATTATGTCTTTGTCCGTGCCAAGCACGCAACCGAGTATGGGCCCCAGGTCTTGAGACAAGCCCCCGTTAGGTGCCCATCAGACCTCTTCGGCGAGCCGCAGCTCCCGCTCCGGGGATCGCTCCCCGCACCGCTCGGCGCACAGTGACTGCTCATCGGGGGACTCCCGGCCACTGTCAACACCGGCCGGACCCTCCGACCCGTTGTCGAGACGGGAATCGCGGGCCCATCTACGCCGCCCGCCAATGAGCGCAGACACCGTGAGAAGCACCGGGAACGCTCCCCGGTCAGGCGTGGGTACCGGAGCCGATCTCGACGCGACAGACGTCGTCGTTCACGCTCCAGCTCCCGCTCGACCAGACACCGGGCCAGAGACTCCCCCCGGGGTACCTCGGCGTCACGGCACCGGGCTTCGTTCCGCTGTCGCGGGTACCGAAGCAGCTCGTCGAGGGGGTACCGTTCCTCGTCATTGAGGTCCAGATCGCGAGGGAGACAATGCCACAGGCACCATTCCCATTGCTCCCGAGGCACCGAACAGTCTTTGGCCACCTCGGCCTCGGCACCCTTCTTCCCGTCCTCGGGCCGCACTGCCCCGCCGGGACACGTTGTGCCATCAGGTACCCAGCAAAGTCAATGGCACGGTACCCCGTAGCAAGGACAATGATGCCAGTGGGCACCCTGGCAGCAGATACCGGCCCAGCGGGGGGCTCGTTCCGTTGCCAGAGCGTCCGAGGCTCCATCGGCCTCGTTGGGCCACCCACGGGATAAGTCGACAGGCCAGGACTCGGCGGACCCGAGACCAGACTCCGACCTGGGTCTTGATGCCCCAGCACCGATTGCGGTGCCCGACTCCGAGGTGCAGCGTCTCCGGCACCGGACGACGCCATTGTGGTGCCACCACCTTCGGTACCGCAGGAGGACTTTAAGGCGCACCAGGACTTGCTGAAGCGGGTGGCATCCAACCTTCAGCTACAGGCCGAGGAGATGGAGGGACCATCTGATTCCCTTTTCAACGTTCTATCTCCCTCGGCACCGGGCCGCGTGGCCCTGCCATTACACCAAGGTGTTGCCAATATCACCAGTTCCCTGTGGCAAGCTCCCACCTCCTTGGGCCCTGTCTCCAAGAAGGCTGAAAGGAACTATTTTGTGCCGGCGAAGGGTCACGAATACCTTTACTCCCACCCGGCACCTAACTCGCTCATGGTTGAGTCGGTGAACCACAGAGAGTGCCAAGGCCAACCCACGCCCACCCCTAAGAACAAAGATGCCAAGAGACTCGACTCCTTTGGCAGAAAGTTTTATTCGTCAGCTAGTTTTCAGCTGAGAGTAGCCAACCACCAGGCCTTACTCAGCAGGTATGACTTTAACCTGTGGGAGTCTTTGCCTAAGTTCGAGCCCCTTCTCCCGGACCGGGATAGGAAGGACTTCAAGGCTCTGGTGGAAGAGGGGTCGGCAGCAGCTAAAGCGGCCCTACAAGCGGTGTCAGATGCGGCTGACACGGCGGCTCGCTCCATGGCGTCTGCAATCTCCATGCTCCGGGCATCGTGGCTCCTGTTGTCGGGTCTGTCGACGGAGGCCCAATCCCTGAGGCATGACCTCCCGTTCGATGGCAAGGCGCTCTTTGCAGACCAAACGGACGTCAGGCTGCATGGGAGGAAAGACTCCCGCATCACCCTGCAGACCCTGGGCCTCTACGTCCCTCCGGCAAAGGACATGGCCAAATCGCTCCCGGCAGCTCAGCCCGCTAGGGGCAGATATGAGTCCCCGTACAGAAGGCCTCGAGACCAGAAACGCCGGTCGCAGAGGCAGTCCTGTTCTACCCAGCAGCCTGGTCCCTCTAAGGGTAAGCGGCAGGGAAAGAGGCATTTTTGACTATTTACAGGGGGGCACCGGGCCTGTTGCCAGGGAGTTCCCCCCCCCCGACCAATAAAGCTTCTGTTCTGCAACCGATTGTCTGCCTTCCTCAGGGCGTGGTCCCGCATAACGTCAGACCAGTGGGTCCTCAGCACTATTGCCGAGGGATATGTTTTGCAGTTCACTTCCCCCCCCCCCCCAAGCCACCCGCCCCCCAGTGTGGCCCTGGGAGATCCCAAGCAGGTCCGCATCCTGGGTCAGGAGGTGGATCGGCTGCTCAGCCTCGGTGCGGTGGAACGCGTCCCAGCGCAGTTCCAGGGCAAGGGTTTTTACTCCCGATACTTCCTGATCCCCAAGGTGAAAGGGGGTCTCAGACCCATCCTGGACCTGCGCGACCTGAACAGGTTCCTAACCCGTTCCAAGTTCCGCATGGTGTCCCTAACTTCTATTATCCCCACCCTAGACCCGGGAGACTGGTACGTGGCCCTGGACCTCCAGGATGCTTACTTTCATGTCCACATTTTCAAGGGGCACAGACGCTTCCTCAGATTCGTGGTGGGGACGGGGCACTACCAGTTTACGGTCCTCCCCTTTGGCCTATCCACAGCCCCCAACGTTTTCATGAAATGTATGGCAGTGGTGGCAGCGTACCTCAGGAAAAAGGGGGTGCAAATCTTCCCCTACCTGGACGACTGGCTCCTCAAGGGCGATTCTCATCTAGAGGTGGAGACCCATGTGCAGCTACTCCTGGCCACGTGCAAAAACCTAGGTCTAGTTGTGAACGAGGCAAAATCTACTCTAGTGCCCGTCCAGCGCATAGAGTTCATTGGAGCTCTCCTGGACTCCTCCAAGGCCACGACCTCTCTTCCCCTGGACAGGTTCGAGACCCTAAGGGACCTCATTGCCTTGGTCTCCTCGTTCCCGGTGCCTTCGGCTCCTGGGGCACATGGCGGCTTGCACGTACGTGGTCCGCCATGCCAGACTCCACATGAGGCCCCTCCAACTCTGGCTAGCCTCCCAATTCTCCCAGGCCCAGGACGGCCTGGCCAAGGTTCTCACAATCCTGTCCCCGGTATTGGCTTCCCTTCAATGATGGTCCCTCCCGAGCAATATGCTGCAAGGGGTTCCCTTCAGGGAGGCCAACCCATCCATTGATCTGACATCCGATGCTTCGGACCTGGGCTGGGGAGCTCACATGAGAGACGTACAGACCCAGGGTATGTGGTCGACCCCAGACTTGTCCCGGCACATAAATGTCAAGGAACTCAAGGCGATATGTCTGGCGTGCGTGGCCTTTCTCACGCACCTCCGTGGCAGGGTGGTCAGAGTCCTCACGGACAACACCGCCGCCATGTACTATAACAAGCAAGGCGGGACTCGTTCCCTAGCCCTCTGCCGGGAAGCCCTGGCCTTGTGGGAGTTCTGTATAGCCCACAATATCTCCCTGACAGCGGCTCACCTCCCAGGTGTCCGCAATACGCAAGAGGATCGCCTCAGCAGAATCTTCTCCCCCCAGTACGAGTGGTCGCTCCACTCGGCGGTCGCCCACCAAATCTTCCTAGAGTGGGGAGCTCCCCAGATCGACATGTTTGCAACCTGCCAGAACCGGCGTTGCCCACAATTCTGTTCCAGGGGAAGGGTGGGGTCGGGCCAGCTCCTCTATGCCCTCCCCCCATTCCCACTCATCGCCAAGGTCCTTCAGAAGGTGAAAGTGGACAAGGCGAGGGTCATTCTCATAGCCTCGGCGTGGCCCCGCCAGCACTGAACAAGAGAAAATTACTTATTGGCATCTTTATCAGTTTTCACTTCCCACATCTTGATACTACTCTCCTCCCCTCGTATTTTTAGGGTTGTATGTTTTTGTAGAAAGAATCATGATTGGTTGTATAGGAGAGGTGTTGGCTCCTTTTGTATATTCTGGAAAGATGCAGTATTTTTATCTCCGTGTTTTCTGATAAGTGGAAACATACCACATTCAGTTACTGAGAAGAGGAAATTACAGTAAAGATAATTACTGGTAAGCTCTTTCTTTTTGTGAGGCAAAAAATTATAAAGTTTGAGATTATAAAGATGTCTTGGCTTTTTTCAAGAAACAATATTAGGGAACTTATTTTTTTGAACAATCATGAGACTGAGTACGTTCATAAGCCAGCAGAAAAGAATGTGAAAAAAAGAGTGGGATATTAGTCAAGTAAAATATTGTCAAAACATTGTTAAAGATCTACTATAACTCAGAAAATATTATATTTGATACTTTGAAAGTCTGATGTACCATTGCTGTTTAAAGCGTGTCTGAAAAATACAGGAATAAAAATTATTCAAATATTTTTACTACATGTAATAGTTGAAGGTGTTTTTCCCTGAATTTGGAAATATTCTAAATTTTTAATGTTAACAAAATTTGTATGTGGCATATGCTTAAATTGAAATACTTTGGTTTAACTATTAATATACACTTTCTCTTTTTTTTTAATTTAGTTGGCATACTGTGTAGTTCAATTTTTAGAAAAGGACAGCACGCTTACTGAACCAGTAAGTTTATTTTACTGTTGTATCATATTAATTCATTTTGAAGCATTAATAACATTTTGATTTGCACTGTTTATAATGTTTGTTACACCTAAAAATCATTCCAGAGTAATAGATTGATTTTTATTATTAAGAGCAAAGTTCTTTAAATTTCTAATTCATAAAATGTATTTTTAAAATTGTTTGAACGATCCCTGGAATGAGCTGCTCACTAAGATGATATAGTTGGTTTTCCCCCCCAATAATGGTACAGTGAGCAATTTTTACTTCACTGAGCCAATGTCCATTAGTAAAATTAACATATCTAAAACAACATTAATCAAAATAAAATCTGACAAGAATGCATATTCATTTTAGAAAGCTTAGCATATTGATCACCTCACATGATTGTTATATGTGCTAAATCAACGTTGTATTCTAGTTGCTCACTCACCCGAAGGAAATAAAATATTTCCTCCTGTTATTACCATGGTGAAGGTGAGCAAGTAGATTTTGCACCTGCTAGTAAATTTTCATAACAATTTATAAGGCTGCACTAAGGACATTATTGCATATTATGACTATTCAGTTTCTGAGTTAAAAATGTATGCAGTTCTCTAATATTTATAATACTGAACTATCATATTACTTGTCCTGACATTCAATATCGATTCCATTGTAGGTGTGCGTGCACCCACGTGCGCGGTCATCGGAGACTTTTGCCTTAGTGGTTCCCGTAGGGCCAGCTGTGGCGCTCTCTGGAGTGCCGCACTCATGTCACGGTATATCAGGTGCCGCCGGCCCTGTGCCCTTTCAGTTCCTTCTTACCACCTGTGGTGGTCAGTCAGAGCACCTCTGTCCCTTGCTTCTCTTCTCTTAGCCTTGTTCTTCTAGCTGTAAATAATTTAATCATTTGTTAGTTAAGTACCTGTTAAGTGTTCAGTTAGATAGTGTCCCAGCGGGGACTTTGCCCCAGGCGGGGCATACCCCGGTCTCCAGGTTTCAAACCCTGCTCTTTGTGTAACAGGCCTATGCCTGTTAGTGACCCGGACAACAGTTGTCTACAAAGCCTCGGGGAATCCCACATAAAGGAGCGCTGTTGCATCTGCCAGAACTTTCGTCCTCAGACACAAAGAGAGCGCAACATATGCCTCATGCCCCTCCTGATGCAGCGCTGCCCAACGTCCAGCTTTGGAGCGGGCAAAGCCTGAACCAGCACCCAGCGCGTCAACTATGGTACATAGTGCACCCACGGCATTGGGCTTCTCCTGGCAGCGATCCCCGGTGACGAAGAAGAAGACAGCACCGAGCAAGCCCGACGAAGGGGCACTGGGCAAAGGACCAGGCTCAGGCCTTACACCCACTCTGGACCCGCAAAAGGGCTCAGCCCTGGGGAGTTCATCCCCCCAAAAGAACCTGCCACCGACTTCAGGGAACGATAAAGGACCCAAACCAACGGTGCAGTCAACGCCCTCTGAGCCCCAAGCGCCTGGAGAGCTAAGAGTGCCTCCGCCACAGGTGGCACCGCAGGCAGCAATGAAACCAGGTAAGGCTCTCCGTGAGTGCAAACCCGCCGGCAAGGCCTCACACAAAACAAGCAAGCGCCACCGGTCTCCAAAGCCAAGACAGAGCCCTAGGTCACCATGTTCTTGGTCTCTGCGTCAGCCCAGGTCTCTGGCGCGACGCTCCCGATATCTGACTTTGCGCTGGAGCTCACCCAGGTGTCGATGATCTCCCTGGCACTGGTCTTCATCGCGTTGTCGGTCACCATCGCCAAGACCTCCTGGTCGCTCCCCAATGCAGCACCACTCGCCCTACTCCCGGCACCGGTCGGACTGTTTCTGGCACCGATCACTGGCAGCAATGGTGAGCCACCAGATCCAAGCCTCCACAGCCCCGCCTTGGTCACCGGAGGGTGACGACTTCTACAGCTCAGAAAGCGCAGTTCAGCCCCTCGCCCAGACAGCATCGTGATTGGGCTCCAGAGGGTGCGTCCGCGGCATCAGTTCTGACCCAGCAGCAGGGCCAGTGGCTGACCCAATGGCCTTACTGGAATGCCTGAGGCGTTCCCGTCATACTGTTGCCCCACTCCTGCCAACCCTTGGTCACCGCGTCAGACATGCCAAAGTTGGCCTCCACGGCACTGGGTTCAGTGCAGGATGCTCCAGCAGCTGCCGCAGGTGAGGAGCCGGTACCCACCCCAAGGTCACCCTCTCCGACGTGTGAGGACATTGTCAGACCTCTCCTGGTCGTCCAATCATTCTCCTCCTCTCTGGATGAGGCGGTGGCGGGCCCCTCGAGCTAGATGATTTTAGGGAGCCTCAGGCGCTGCTCCGCAGGGTCGCTTCCAACCTGGGCCTCAAGGTGGAGGAGATAGAGGAGCAGACGGACACATTGTTTAATGTGCTCTCGGCGTCCGCCCCAGCCTGCGTCGCGCTCCCGGTACACAAGGGGGTCCTGAACATTGCCAAAACCATCTGGTAAACCCTGTCCTCCATCCCGCCTACCTCTAAGAGGGCAGAAAAGAAGTATTTCATCCCTGCAAAGGGGTTTGATTACTTGTACACTCACCTGCCACTGGGATCGTTGGTCACGTCGGCCCACCAGTTCCACCCCTAAAAATAAGGAGGCCAAGAGGTTGGATTTGTTTGGTCACAAAATTTATTCTACGACCAGCCTCCAGTTTCGGGTGGTGAACCACCAGAACCTTTTGGGTCACTATCACTTTAACTTGTGGGACTCTCTCCTCAAGTTCAAGGACTCCATGTCCCAGGAGATGGTCCAGGAGTTGGCGATCCTGGTGGAGGGAGGAGGGGACTGCAGCGGTTCGGTGCTCCCTCCAGATAGCTTGGAATGTGGACGATTCAGCTGCCCGAGTGGTCGCTTTAGTGGTGGTCATGCAGCACAGTTCCTGGCTCCAAGAGATGCAGGCCTCTATTCCAGTTGACGGTAACAGCCTGTTCTCCAACCAAACGGATGCGCATCTGCACGGCCTGAAGGACACGTGCGCGACCCTCTGCTCTCTGGGGATGCACACTCCTCAGGCATTGAGACAGCCGTTATGGCCTTTTCCACCACCTCGACAGTGGCATCCTCAACAAGGGCCTGCAAGGAAACTGGACGTCGGGTTTAACCACCACCGCTCTTTGTCGTCCCGGTCTCCTACGCAGCCTGGCCTGGAGAAGCACCAAGGGGGCCAAAAGGGCTCATTTTGAGGGTGTGCTCGGGAATGACTCACCAGTCAACTGCCCAGATCCTTCCCGTCTTTTCCTCAACCACCATTTCCCCTACCACTCGGCCTGGTGTGGGTTACGGCAGGCTGCTGGGTCCTGGACATAGTGGCTCGGGGCTACACCCTGCAATTTCTGGCCGCCCCTCTCTCCCACCCCCACCACTTCCCCATCCCTCTTAAGGGACCCTTCTCGTGAGCAACTCCTAGTTCAGGAAGTCGAGAAGCTCCTAAGCTTGAGGGCTGTGGAGGAGGTTCCTTGGGACATGGAAGGAAGAGGATTCTACTCCCGCTACTTCCTAAACCTGAAAGTGAAAGGGGGCCACAGACCCATTCTAGGCCTGCGGGGCCTCTACAAGTCTCTCAAGAAGTTGAAGTGCTGCATGGTCTCCCTGACCTCCATCATCCTTTCCCTGGATCTGGGGGACCAGTATGCCGCTCTCAACTTAAAGGACACTTTCATGTCCCCATATTCCCAGGACACAGGTGTTTCCTGCATTTCATAGTGGCTGGGCGCCACTTCCAGTTCATGGCACTACCCTTTGGCCTGTCCTGGGCTCCAGGGTGTTCCCGAAATGCATGGTGCCGGTGGCAGCTTACCTGAGGCATCAAGGGGTCGAGATCTTCCAGTATCTCGACGATTGCCTCATCAAGGGCAGGTCTCTGGAGCAGGTGCAAAAGAGCCTCTATTTGGTGCGCTCCACCTGCAGCGACCTGGGCCTGTTAATAAATACAGAAAAATCCACATTAACGTCAGTCCAACGCATAGAGTTTATCGGAGCTGTTCTCGACTCTACGTAGGCATGGGCCTTCCTGCTGGAAACACTTTTTCAGGCCATGATTGACTTGATCTCCCTCATAAAGAGCCAATTGCTCAGCACAGCCCACACGTTCCTGTGACTTATAGGCCACATTGCTACGTGAACATACATGGTCAACCACACCCTGCTTCATCTAAAGCCTCTGCAACCGTGGCTTACCTCGGTCTACATTCCCAGCAAGCACCCCTTGGACTGAGTGGTCATGGTGCTGAGCCATGTCCTCTGGTCTTTGGACTGGTGGCAGGATCCCATGTCGGTACCGTAAGGAGTCCCCTTCGCTACCCTATCTCTGTCGCTCACCATGGTCTCAGACGCGTCAGATCTGGGTTGTGGAGCCCATCTGCGCGAGCTCAAACACCCAGGGCCGCTGGCTACAACATGACCTATCCCTTCATATCAATGTCAGGGCTCTCAGAGCGGTTCACCTGGCCTGCCAGGCTTTCTTGCCCCACCTGGAAGGCAATGAGGTGTAGATCCTGAGGGATAATACTGTCGCAATGTATTACATCAACAGGCAGGGGGGCACCAGGTCTTCAGCCCTTTGTCAGGAAGCGCTCAGCCTCTGGGACTTTTGTGTGCTGCACGCCATTCATTTAGTAGCTGCCCACCTGCCCGGAACCAAGAACGTCCTGGCAGATCACCTCCGCAGGACTTTCTCACCTTGCCACGAATGGTCGCTCCATCCGGAGATGATGAGCCTAGTTTTCCACAGGTGAGGAACTCCCCAGGTGGACCTGTTCACGTCCAGGCAGAACAGAAAGTGCCATGTGTTTTGTTCTCTGCAGGGCAGGGACAAGGGCTCCCTGTTGGACGCATTCCTGATCCCAAGGTCGGGGGCGCTGCTATACGCCTTCCTGCCGATACTGTTAATCCACACGATCTTGCTAAAGATGAAGCAAGACAAAGCAATGGTCATCCTCATAGCCCCAGCATGGCCTCGTCAACTCTGGTTTGGCATGCTGCTGAGCCTTTTGGCAGCCACCCCGCTGCAGCTACCTCTTTGGCCAGATCTGCTGTCCCAGAACCACAGCAATCTATTGCATCCAAACACGAAGGCACTGCACTTGATGGCCTGGGTACTGAATGGCTAAGTGGGAAAGAACGGCGGTGTTCTGCTGGTGTCCAGCAGGTCTTGCTGGGCAGCAGGAAACTCTCCACCAGGGCTACCTACGTGGCAAAGTGGAAACGGTTCTTGTGTTGGGCCTTGGATTGCTGCATTCGTCCAGAAGAGGCCCCACTGCAAGACATCCTGGTCTATTTGCTGCACCTTAGGCTCCAGGAACTGTTGCAATCTTTGGTCAAGGTACACCTGGCGGCCATTTTGACCTTCTGCCCTCTGTTTCAAGGCATGGTTCCTGAAATGTCTGGAGTGCCTTTACCCACGTGTCTGGGACCTGGTCCCTCCTGCTTCTCTCCTGGAAGGTCTCCTTTTTGGTCACCATAACTTCAGCGCGTAGGGTGTCCGAGATCAGGGCACTCATGTCGGAACCTCCTTATACCTTCTATAAGGTACCTTCTATAAGGACAAGGTCCAGCTGCGTCCACACCCGGCTTTTCTGTCCAAGGTTGTGTCCCAGTTCCATGCTGGTCAAGACCTATACCTACCAGGCCCTTGTCGAAAGCCTCATACAACGGATGAGGAATACAGGCTGCATACCCTGGACATCAGATGGGCGCTGACCTTCTACATAGATAGAACAAAGCTGTTCCGTAAGTTCACCCAGAGAATCTCATCCTGGATCATGGCCTGCATCCGCTACTACTATGAGCTGGCGAAAGTGCCCCTGCCGGCGATCATGACAGCTTACTTGACTAGGGCGCAGGTGTCATCGGCAGCCTTCCTTGCTGAGGTGCCGATCCAGGAAATTTGCTGTGCCGCAACCTGGTCGTCCGTCCACATCTTTGCTTTGCACTATGTGCTGACCCAGCAAGCTCAAGATGACGCTGGTTTCAGCAGAGCAGTACTCCAATCTGCAATCTTGTGAACTCCGAGCCCACCTCTTTGGATTCTGCTTGAGTCCCCTACAATGGAATCGACATGTCTGCACTCGGAGAAGAAAAAACGTTTACCCACCTTTTGTAATGGCTGTTCTTTGAGATGTGTTGCTCATGTCCATTCCATTACCTGCCCTCCTGACCCTCTGTCGGAGTTGTCGGCAAGAAGGAACTGAGAGGGCGCAGGGCTAGCAGTGCCTGATATACCGCTGCATGAGTGTGTCACTCCAATGGGGGCCATAGTCGGCCTTACAGTTACCACTAAGGCAAAAGTCTCCGACCGCACATGTGGGCGCGCACACACCTACAATGGAATGGACGTGAGAAACACATCTTAAAGAACAACAGTTACAAAAGGTGGGTAACTGTTTTTTACTCATTGTACAGTACAAAAACGCCTATTTTTCTGTTATGTATGTTAATTTTGAAAGAAGATATTACTCCATCCACACTAATAGTAATGGCCCAATTTTATGTAATACTAACAATCTGTGGTGCATACACTATCTCTCTAGTGAATATTTAACCACACTAAAAAAAAATCTTCAGGCAATTTGGCTCAGCTGCTAGGCTCAGCTCAAAAGAGGTCTACCCTCTTGTTAACTTTTGCTTGAAATAAACAATTTGTTGGCAAATTTTTATTCTTAAAATTTAGTATGAATATTTTCTGATACTTTGGTAAGTACAAGCTTAAAGATGTTTGTCAAAAATTATTTGTCAGAATTTGTCAAAAATTATTTTTCCCCTTAGTCTCATGGTTTTTTGGCCACGCAATCTCAGCACACACAAATGGTTTTCTTAATATTTAGAAATTGAAGGTTTTAATTTTTGAGGCATTTCCCAGGAGAGAAGTATTGGGCATCTTTATCCTTATGCAGAATACTTCCACATAGTATTTGCTACTACTATCTAATTGCAGCAGGAACTGGAGAGGGAAACTAAAGCTAGAAGGGAGAGGAGAGGTGGAACTGGAGAGGGGACTGTGATGCAGAAAGGGAAGGGGAGAGAGACAGAGAATATATGCACAGGGTAAATAGAACCTTGTGAAGAAATGAAGTTAAAATATATACTGATAAAACTAAATGCAGTGCAAAATGGCAAAATATACTATAGTGAAAAAGAAATAAACTTAGATAAGAATAGGGGGTAGCAGAGGAGAGAAATCTGATGTTGAGAAGATAGAAATATTTTAAATTTGCTGTTTATTTTTAGAAAAAGGTCAAAATATGCAGAATGAAATAAAGGGCAGAGGGGAAAGAAAGCAAGTTTTTAAATGAAGCACAGATGTGTTTCTCATTGATATCTGTAGATATGAATAGCAGAGATTGAGGGTGGCAAAGCAGTTGTTGTTGTTTCTAGGGTGCTATCCTGTGGCAGGGCCCACTCGCTCCTGCCTCCGTTGAAGTCCACAAACAGCTTTCAGACCTTTTTGCTGATAAAACACCTGGTGCCGTTTATTTACAATAGTATTTTCCACCATCCTTATGCACTATATAGCCTCACCCCTACAGTCTTGGGGAGCCCTCTGCACCTGAGGCAAGCAGGGAGAGCAATTTCTCTCCCTTTCTCGTTCTCCTTCCCTCTTTTCCCACTTCTTTCCTGTGCCTTTTGTATCATCGGTCTGATGGCCTAGTTAGTAGTCTCTTAGTTCTCCTCAGCCCATCAGTTAGGCACAGCTCTTCTTAATAAAATCTGCTCTAGAATTAATTAATTAGAGTTGCAGTGACCAGAGTGCTGGCTCAGCTACTATCCTATTCTCTGTCACACAGGCAAAAAAAATGTGTTGCTCCTCTCCTTCCACCTCACACACTTTGCCATACTTTTTTTATATTAAATTACAAAATACAAATGTAGAACTTATTAGTTATAAAAAAAAAAAAGTGGAAATTCCCAAAGAGATTATCTAACATTTGACGTTGAGGAACGCTATTCCAGTCATGTATAATTGCACATTAGTTGAAAACAAACCTCTAATAACATGAAAACCCTTAGCTAATATTAAGAAAATAATTTCTAACACCAAACTTAATACATAATTCATTAACATACTGCCACAGACTGAAAAAATCTGAACTGTGCCTCTTTATTGATGATTGGAGACAGAAACATCAGAAAAAAATCTTCATCCATAATAAAAGCATTCATCTCATTATTTAGTGATCAAAATCATTAGAATGCATTATTCTTCATCAAAAAGGCTTGAGCAAACTGCCCTACGTCCTAACTGAAGCAACACATGCAGAAACCCATCGTTCCTGTTCTTTGAGACTCTTTTAAGTTTTAGAAGGTGCCTGTAACTGTTACAAGAGCTGATATAATTAATGTGCCAACAATTCTATGAGTATTAAAAATTCAGTCTTTGTGTATAATCTTCCCCAAAAAACCCAGTATTTTCCAAATTTATGGTTTTATTTTACATGTTTTATGGCCTGCCTAAACCTTTGATGAGTATGATGAAAGGAAGATATGAGATGGCGGTGATAATAATATAGTTTTATCAGTTTGGGCATTGAAAAGTCACATATATATTCACAGCAGTCACCTGTGAACTTCTTATGTCTTTTATCCAAAAATAACATCTTACAATTTAGAGGCCTCATCTTGGAATCGCATGAATAAGGGTTTTCAGGATCAGGTCCTAGGTATGAAAGCAACAAAAAAACAAAGATTGGAGCCAGTTATGTTAGTATTGCACAGCCAGAAATTTCCAGCTTATGAGTGTATTAATGATTGTTTGGCATCAGAATTACTTACTTTACCCTTTGATGATGACTTTCGCACTATTCTTTTAAATGTCTGTAATTGTTCATGTTTGGAGTAGCACTTTTTAACCTTCACAGCTGAGTAACAAGTGTTAGTCTGGGACTAATAATTTCCATGACGCAGCAACATGCCTGATCACTGACTGTTTGGGACAAGACTCCTTTGGTTCTTCTTCAAGTGATGGTCTCTATGTGTAGTCCACTCAACGTGTACATATGGTTTATGTGCCTGAGACGAGAAGATTTTTCACTAGCAGTGTCTGTCGGACCATGCCTGCACCTTTGTCCTCCTTGTGCTCTGAACCAAGGTTATTAGGGGATGTGTGGAACGACTGCTAGTCCAGTACCTTTCTACCACCCATAGTCTGAACCCTAACCCTTCAGTGTCCACTGCTTTATCTAGCATTCTTTGTCTAGTGTAAATAGTTTTACCTGTTCTTAGATAAGTTTGAAAGTTTAGAGTTAGTTTTAGGGTCCAGGGGCCTGAGGTGCCCCCTCACCCACTGTATGGGATGCCTAATATGACCAAGACCTCAGAATTCAAGATCTGCATGGTCTGCTCCCGGGTCTTCCTGGTAGGCAATGACCATGACGCTTGCTTGTTTTGCCCCAGGAAAGCTCATACCCCCTCCAAGTGTAATATCTGTTCGTCCTCCCACCAAGACTATCAATCCATAAGAGTGCAGTTTTAGGAGATTCCTGATTGATTGTTCAACGAGTCCGTAGTCTGACCCCAGCCTGTCAGGACCCCCTCATCCTCTCCCTCCCCCTCATGTGGCAAAATGACTTGCCAACTGCTATGCCACCTTGTGGCTAGGTGCAGTGTTGCAGGGTTTTTTCTCTTTAGTCCTGCTGACCCTGGTCTGCTGGTGGTCCCCTTCTTCCTTGAGCGGTGGTCCCTGTTGTTTTCCACTGTGGGTTACACATGTGCATCATATGCCCGGAGTCATAGAATTTGAAAGTAGTGTCTGTTGGTCCGCACATGTGCCCTTGCTTGCCTTGTGCCTTCGATTACAGCGATAAAGGGCGGGGTGAACGAACCACCTCTTCAGGTCTCCTTCTCACAGCTGCATGGTCCAGGTTGAAACCTTTAGTATCCTCAGCTTTGACGTCGTTCTGAAAAACAATATTAAATAATTCATCGTTTTTAATAACTTTTATAGATTTAGTAGTTTTAAGTATCTTTTACGGTTAGATTAGGCTACAGGGGACTCCAGCACAAGCTCTTTGACATCTTCCACACCTCTAGACCTATAGGAATAGCCCTCCCTGTAAATGAGGCCATATTGGAGCTGGCTAGAACAATGTGGTACACCCTTGCCACCTGCACTCCTACCCCAAAAAGGACGGAGAGATGTCCTGGCTAAGGGTTCAGAATTCTTATTCTCTCACCCAGCTCCCAATTCGGTGGTGGTTCAGGCCACTTTAGAAGGGTTCAGGCAACAACACCCCAGATCTACTCCTGCAGGGAAGGAGGATAAACATGTAAATCTACTGGGGAGGAATGTTTTCTTGTCCTCCAATTTTCGGTTCACGATAGCCAACTATCAAGCACTATTGGCTAAATATGATTTCCTGAACTATGCTAAGTTTGAGGACTTTGCCAACAGTCTCCCACAGCAGGATCATTCTCATTTCCAAGCTCTAATAGAGGAAGGAAAGTTAATAGCCAGAATCACCCTCCAATCTGCAGTCAAGGCAACCTCAGAGGCATGGCTACCACCATTCTTATGCAAAGGGAGTCCTGGCTCTGTGCCTCAGCATTCTCCAGGGAGGCCCAGAATACCATTGAGGACCTCCCCTTCAATGAATCTCACCTCTTCAATCAGTATACAGATGAGTCCCTATACACCCTGAAGGACTCTAGGGCTACCCATGGATCACTGGGTGTATACACACCTTCCCTTAAGAGGAAGTTACATTTCCAATCAACCCCATCAAGGTATAGAGCTCAACGCTTCTACCATCAGAGACCCTACAAACCAGCTCATAAAAGGCAGAAGATTCAAAAGTCCTGCTTCCATGTTCCTTCCATACTGGTCTCAACATCCCAATCCCACCCCGCAACCCAGTAATATTTTTGATCCAAGCCTGAGAGCCGTGAATTGCTGAGCCCAACACCTCCTGACTCCAGTGCTCCGGGTATCGCTTAGCACTCTTTTTCAATACCTGGAGCGTGATAACAATGGACACGTGGGTGCTGGCTATATGATTGAGTTTGCTATGCTACCTCATCCAAAACTTCCCTTCCCAACCCCCTTTGGGGACCACTCTCATGACAGTATTCTCGCTCAGGAGGTGAACTCCTTATAGCAGCAAGGAGCAATAGAGCGTGTTTCTCCACAGTATTAGGTTACAGGTTTTACTTGACCTGCTTCCTCATATCCAAGAAGAAGGCTGGGTGGAAACCAATCCTTGACCTCCATCACCTCAACCACTTCATTCACAAACTCAAATTTCACAGTCATGTAGGCAGCAATAATTCAATTTTTAGAAAAAATGGCATGTGGTCACAGCTCCTGCCCACAGACAATTTCTCAGATTTATGGTGGGCTCTGACCATTTCCAGTACTATCCTTCAGAATAGCTACCGCCCCCATAGTCTTTACCAAGGTATTTTCAGTGGTAGCAGCTCACATCAGATGTCATGGCCTCCTCACTTTCCCATACCTGGACGACTGGCTCCTCACCACCAAATCTCACCCAAAAGCCTATACGTCAATATCGATGATGCTCCACCTCTTTTCCTCACTGGGGAGTCAGTGTAAACATTAAAAAATCTGGTATTACTCCCATGAAATCTTTGGACTTCATTGGGGCAACCTTGAACTCTATCACCACAGGGGCAAACTTGCTCACGATTTCCAGACCATGAATGATATTATAGCTCACATAGCAAGCAGCCCTTGGGTAATAGTCAAAACGTGTCTCTCCCTACTCGGCCACATGGCTTTGTGCACATCACTCCATTTGCAAGACTCCACCTTCGAGTATGACTACATTCAGTTCACTCCCCAAGCTGTCATTCCATGAATCTCACACTGACAGTTCCTGCCAAGATACCATCCTCCCTTCTGTGGTGGACAAATCCTCATCACATATGCGTGGGGCTCTCTTTCTCCCCTCTTCGCTGGCCAAGACAATCATTATGGATGTTTCCTTGCTAGGTTGGGGAGCCTATATGGGCAACCACACAGCACAAGGAGCCTGGACATCTTGAGAGTACAGAATTCACATCAGTGTCCTGGAATTAATTATGGGCAGTAAGGAAGGTGTGCGAATCCTTTCTTCCATTCTTTCGCTTTCACCACATCCTGATAATGTCAGACAATGCTAGGATGGTCTTTTACACCAGCAAGCAAGGGAGCGAGATCTGCCTCCCTGTGTGCAGAAGCAGTCAATCTCTGGAACTGGTGCATCAGCAATCAGATGACCCTATCTGCAGCCTACCTTCCAGGGACGCAGAATGCACTCTGATTCCCTCACCAGACATTTTACAATTGACCACAAGTGGGAACTTCATGACATGGTGCTGCATGACATTTTCACATGATGGGGAACCCCAACAAGAGATCTATTCACTTCCCAGGCCAACAAGTGCATCACGTGTTGCTCCAGAGGAACCATAGGCTGCCACTTCCAGGGTGATGCTCTCCTTTCCTGGTCAGACCAGTTCAACTATGCCTTCCCTCTGCTGCCGCTTCTGCCATGAGTGCTACACAAGTTCCAGCAGAACAGGGCGACAGTCATCCTGATCACCCCTTTCTGGCCCTGACAGTTCTAGTTCCCCGAGCTCCTGACCCAGTGCAATGAGAGGATCAAACACCCCAATCCACAACCACTCCACCTCAGGGCGTGGTATTTGGATAGCCATCATACCTAGAACGTGCATGCTCTTCAGCCATGTGAGACATCTTCTGCAATAGCAGAAAGGATTCGACTAGGAAATGTTACCTAGCTAAATGGAAATGCTCCTCGTCCTGGAAACAACAAAGAGGCATTCTACCAGAAGCTATGGATATTCCACTCATTCTAGACTAGATCCTATCTTTTGAAGACATCAGGACTCTCCCTCAGCTCCTTGCAAGTCCGCTTAGTGGCGATCAGTGCATTCCATCCACTACTGAAGGCTACTCTATTTTCACACACTCGCTAGCCAGTTGACTCTGGAAAGGCCTGATAAGAACTTTCCCACTCCTCAAAAGATTGTGCCCCAAGGGGACATGAATCTTGTTCTTTTGGTACTGACCAGGCTCCCCTTTAGCTACTTGCCCCATGTTTCTCCTCTCCATGAAGGTCGCCTTCCTTGTAGCCATCACATTAGCGAGGAGGGTTAGTGAACTCAGAGCAGTGATGGCAGACCCTCCAAACACTCTGTTCCACAAAGATCGTTTCTTTACACCTATGCCCCAAATTTATCCCTAAAGTGATTTTGGAATTTCACCTTAACCAATTTATTCACTAACCTTTATTCTTCCCCATATTGCACGCATATGCAGAAAAATGTAGACTCCACTCTCTTGATGTTTGACAAGCCTTGGCCTTTTACCTGCAGAGATCAAAACCAGTCAGGAAGTCCCAGAGACTGTTTGTCACTCTAGCAGAGAGAATCAGGGGGCATGCCATCTTCACCGAGAGAATTTCCAAATGGATATCTGGTTGCATTCTACTCTGTCAGCTCTTGAACCGCCCTCCCCCTACAGAGATACGAGCTCATTCCACTAGAGCTTAAGCAACAAATGTAGTGTCTCTTCAGGACATACCCCTCCTGGAGCCATGTGGAGCTCCATCCACATGTTTGCAAGTCCCGGTACAGGACTCAGCTGCTGATGCCTCCTTTGGATTGACAGTTCTCTGTTCAGCCCTGCTGTCCTCATCCTTGAGCCTTCCTCCTACTTATGTACTGCTTGTCAGTCACCCACAGTGGAATACAATAGGGCCATTACTCAAAGAAGAAGAGGAGGTTACTTACTTGTAACTGGAGGTTCTTCAAGATGTGTGGTCCCTATCTGTATTCCACTACCCGCCCTCTGCTTTGAATCTTGTCTGATTCGAACTAGAGAAGGAACTGAAGTGGTGGTCGGTCGGTTTGCCTCTCCCTTTATTTCCTCGGTCGGAGGCATGAGGCAAACCAGGGCACATGCATGGACCAGACACTACTTTTAAATTCTCCGACTCTGGGCACATGGTGCATGTGAATAAGCCACTGTGGTATATAGATAGGGACCACCCATCTCAAAGAACCTCCATTTACATGTAAGTAACTTCCTCTTTTGTCATGTGACTCAGTTCTCAGGCTGGGTCACCTTCAGTCTCACCCGTTTCAGGGTAAGCCAGAGTTTTTACCAAGTAGTCCCAAGACCTCACACCAAGTCGGCAACCCTGGTCCAGACCTGATGGTCCTTCTGTCTCCTTGTGTTTGGGGTCTTCCCTCTAGTCTTTCTGGTAAGGCTGTAGGGGAACTTAGTCCCTCCCTCTGCCCTGGGTTCCACTGCACTTCGAGATGTCCCTCTTATGGAGATCTGTAGAGTGGCAATGTGGGGCTCAGTGCATACCCTGGTTCAAGCTTCTACAGCAGATGCGTCCTTCGTAGCAGAGCAGTTCCAATCTGTAGTACAGCAGGGTCCTCACACCCTTCTTGTGAATCACCTCAAGTGGAATACATATAAAGACCATCACTCAAAGAAGAAAGTGTTTGTACAGTAACTAGAGTTCTTCAAGGTGTGCGGTCCCTGCCCTCCCTCCCCTCTGTTTTGGATTGTTATCCTAAGCTTATTTGCAGTAGCGAAGGAAGTAGAAAGGCCCGTTAAATCCTCAGTTTGGAGCATGAGGAGGACAAAGGTGTAGCTGTGGACAAACAGACACTGCTAGCGAAAAAACTTCTGGTCTCAGGCACATGGCACATATGCGCATCTTGAGTGGAATATACATAGGGATCAAACATCTCAAAGAACTCCAGTTACTGTATAAGGTAAATAACCAGACTCCTTATATTTCATTAATACAGTAACAAAAGTACTTGTTTACAATGACAATTCCTGCAACAATGGAAGTCAAATATTTAAAATGTTGCTATGAAAATTGTGCATTAATTTTTTCCTGCAAATGTTCTTTTTACAGGTGGTGATGGCACTGCTCAAATACTGGCCAAAGACTCACAGTCCAAAAGAAGTCATGTTTTTAAATGAACTAGAGGAAATTTTAGATGTCATTGAACCATCTGAATTTGTAAAGGTTATGGAGCCTCTTTTCAGACAGCTAGCCAAATGTGTGTCCAGTCCACACTTCCAGGTCTGTACTTCAAGGAACTCATAAAACCAGATCTTCAGTTTGGGATTTTTACATTGTTAGTGAATTGATAGTTTTAGATATATATGAACTAAACTTCTTTAAAATAACTGATTTTAGTATGTTAAAAATGCTGAAAAAATAGCACATAGTTGGATGCCTAACTTTAGTGATAGGGAGCTCAGAGGGCCAGGCAACTTAGTGGTTGTTGCACCCAACTTCCTGCCCCTTGCCTCTCTGTCAGCGCAGTAGAGGTACCTGTTCATGACCATAAGCTGAGGATCTTCAGCTTTCCACCCACAACATGGTCTAGGCTCTTGGGAGTGTTGTGGCAGGGGAGTTCAGCCTCTCACCGAGACAGCACCATCGCGACTGAGCTTCTGAGGCTGCGTCCACCTCTGTGATGCCGTCCTGGCAGCAGGGCCAGTGGCCAGCACAATGGCCTTACTGGAATGCCTGGGGCATGCTGGTTATGCCGATGCCCCCTTTGCACCAATCGTCGGTCACCGCATCAGACAAGCATCAGGTGGCACCGATGGCACTGGGCTTAGTGCGCAAAGTGCAAGCAGATGCTGGGGCGGAAGGGCAGATGCCCAGCCCAAGACCCCCTTTTACCCCGGGGAATGATGCCCCGGGCCCTCCCTCAGTGGTCCTATCCTCATCATCCTCTACAGATGAGGCTATGGTGGGGCCCTCTCGCATTAGCCCACTGGACAATTTTAAGGAGCACCAAGCCCTGCTCCAAAGGGTGGCCACTAACTTAGGCCTAGAGGTGGAAGAGATGGCGGAGCAATCAGACACTTTGTTTATTGTGCTCTCTGCATCTACCCCCGCACGTGCACGAAGGGATTCTAAAGATCGCCAAAGCCTTCTGGCAAACCCCATCCTCAATTACACCCACCTCCAAGAGGGTTGAAAAGAAGTATTTCGTCCCAGCCAAGGGGTTCGAATACTTGTACGCTCACCTGCCCCCAAGGTCGTTGGTAGTTTCTGCAGCCAACAAGACAGACAAGCAAGGCAATCTATTCCACCACCCAAAATAAGGAGGCCAAGAGACGGGACATTTTCGGAAGGAAAATGTATTCCACGGCCAGTCTCCAGTTCAGAGTCGCAAACCACCAGGCTCTTTTGGGGAGATATAACTTCAACTTATGGGACTCCCTCCATGAGTTCAAGGAGTCCATGCCCCAGGATGCGGCCCAAAAATTCGGGGCCCTTGTTGAGGAGGGTACTATTGCAGCTTGGTGTTCCCTCCAAATGGCATGGGATGTGGCCAATTCAGCAGCCATAGTGGTCGCCTCAGTGATGGCCATGAGGCACTGTTCCTGACTTCAGTCCACAGGCCTGTCCATGATTTACCATTTGATGGGATTGTACTCTTTGCAGAACAGATGGATGTGAGCTCCACAGATTGAAGGACACTCAGGCTCACTGGGGTTGCATACGCCTCAGTTGGTGACTAAACAGTTCCAGATGCCCCCGGCACTAAGGCCTTGACAGTCTCGACAGGGGTCTGCAAGTAGAAGGAATAAGGACACGAGTTTTAGTTGTTGCCACCCTTCCTCCTCCTCTTCACCTGCACAACCTGGCCCGGTGAAACATCATGGGGGCCAGAAGCATGCATTTTGAGGGTGTGCTCGAGAGCGATGCCCCAGTCAACTTCCCAGATCCGCCTCATCCTTTCCTCAACTGTCTTCGTCCCTACCGTTCAGCCTGGTCACGGGTTACCTCGGATCGCTGGATGCTAGAAATTGTATCGGTGGGATACACCCTCCAATTCTCAGCCACCACTACCCCTAACCCCCTTCCCTCTTTAGGGATGCTTCTCATGTGAAACTCCTCATTAAGGAGGTAGACAACCTCCTGCAGCTGGGGGCAGTGGAGGAGATCCCTCGGGAAATGAAGGGGAAAGGGTTCTACTCCTATTTCCTAATCCCAAAGGCAAAAGTGGGCCTAAGACCCATTCTGGACTTGCGGCAACTCAACAAATATCTCGAGAAGTTGAAGTTTCACATGGCTTCTCTGGCCTCCGTCATCCCCTCCCTGGATCCGGGAGACTGGTACGCTGCTCTCGACTTGAAAGTTGCTTACTTCCATATTTCCATCTTCCAAGGACACAGAAAATTCCTCGGTTTTATGGTGGGCCAGCGTCACTTCCAATTCACAGTGCTACACTTTGGCCTCTCCTTGGCCCCGCGAGTATTTACAAAATGCATGGCCCCAGTAGTTTCAGGCCTTGCTTTTTTTTGTAGAGGTTAGCAATAGACAAACACGAACCCCCAAGTCCTCCAAGTGTCCCTCTGGAGTGCTCAGCTCATGATCCACCAAACAGTCACAAAGCTTTTAGATCTGCTGTACTCACAGGAATAGTAAGTCCCAGCTTGTAAGATTCAACTCAGGATTACCGTACTTAACGTACAGCACTTGGATATATTTTTAGTGAAAACAAGAATGAGTTTATCATCAAAGAACAGAGATTCAAGTGATAGTGAGAATATTGGAGACAAATGGTTACAGGTAAAACAAAATTATAACACTTTCTGAAGATTAAATTTAACTAACCAGTTCTTCTTTGAGTGCTTGCTCATGTCACGGGTGCTGTTGAGTCCAGTGCGGGACCACCCGCTGACACCTGGAAGTCATTGTGGCACTAGTGGGATAGCAGTGCCTTCCACCCCGGAGGCCTTTGCTGCGGCCAGGAAGGGACCTACTGACACTCCCAGTACTGCCAATCCCGATGGGTCAACCACTGGCTCCCAACGAGTGTGTGAAGCAGAATGGAGCATGGATCCCCTAGCTCATACCCAGCTCCAGGGCCTTTGGTACCGACCAGAGCCAAACCAGCCCTCATGTCATTGATGAGGACTTCCCTGATCTGGCACTGATCCCTGGACCCTCGTCACCAACTGGCAGAAGTGACGGGGTACCGCCCCTCCCCCACTCCATTGGCCTCCTCAGAAGGACTCTGAGTTGGAGGTGAAACCTTACGCTCAGCCTAAGAGCTGCTGCCCCCACCCATCCTACGTCCCGCCAGATCTTGGTGCGTGCTCCCCCACAGGGACCTGGCCCAGAGGACAGTGGCTTACACAGGTCTAGTGGCCATTCGGCCAAATGTGGGGCTTTCCCCCGGTACCAGGACCACCGTCCAGCCGTTCCTACTTGGTAGTGTCTGAGAGGAGGGCTCCTCCACCACACATCTGGCACCTGATCTAGATGCTGGTTCCAAGCCCAGTACTGACATGCAAGACTTAGGGCAGGGGGACATAATCGGGGCCAAAGAAGAAGAGGTTCAGGCCTCTTCCTCCTCCTCCCCAGTTGAAGTCATCTCGGGACCAAGTGGCGCGGTGCCACAGGATGACTTTAGAGTCCACCAGGAGCTTCTAAAAAGGGCCCATCAAAGGTTGCCCTACCCCTCAACAAGGCTGATATGGGTCTTGTCAGGTATTTATGGCAGACACCATGTTCTTTCCCTCCCACTTCAAAGAGGGCAGAGAAGAAGTACTATGTGCCTGCCAAGGGGTACGAATGCTTGTACTCTCACCCTCTTCCTGGGTCCATTGTGGTCACAGTGGCCAATGAGAGGGACAGGCAAGGCCAGTCAGGTGCTACTCCTCCCCCTCCCCACCCCCCACCCCCAGGAAGAGGACTTAGAGAAACTAGACCTATTTGGTAGAAAAATTTATTCAACGGGTGGGTTACAACTTCATATTTCCAACCAACAAGCCTTGCTGGGGAGGTATGATTACAATATTTGGGACTCTACGGCAAAGTTTAAAGATTCACTGCCTCAGGACTCCAGGCAAGAGTTTTCCACCCTGAGAGAGGAAGGGAAAACCATAGCCAGGGCCTCACTCCAAGCAGCTCTAGGTGCAGCTGGCACAAAGCCAGAACAATGACTTCCTCAGTGGTCATGAGGTGATGCTCCTGGCCTCAGTCCTTAGCCCCAGCAACTGGCCCGATTCTTAGCTCCACTGCCTTTACAGGACCTGTTCAAGAAACGGCGCAGGAGTTACAAGCATAGACAACTGCCCACTCTACCTCAACCTCCTACCAGGGTCACACAGATATCCAAGAGGCCCAAAACAGAACTTTTGACGGCACGCCTGAGAGCATTATATCAATTCCCGCATCGGATTCTGCCCCCCTTTTGTTTTCAGACCGACTCTACCACTTCAGCCTGGCATGATCCCTCATCACCTGAGGCCACTGCATGCTGAGTACGGTAGGGGAAGATTACACCCTTCAGTTTTCTTCCACCACCCCCCATCCCTCTTTAGGGACCCTTCTCACAAGTAACCTCTAGCACAAGAGATCCAATCCCTCCTGCAAGTAGGGGCTGTGGAAAAGGTGCAGCAGAACTTGAGAGGGAAGGGGTTTTACTCCTAATATTTCCTAATCCTGAAGGCCAAAGGGGGTCTTCAACCCATCCTGGACCTGCATCGCCGCAACAGTTCTCTCAAGAAACTGAAGTTCTGCATGGTCTCCCTGGCCTCCATTATTCCCTCATTGGATCCAACTTGAATGGTATGCTGCTCTCAACTTGAAATATGCCTATTTCCACATTTCCATCTTCCAAGGCCACAGAAGGTTCCTCAGATTTATCATAAACCAAACCGATTACCAATTCACTGTCCTCCCCTGTGGTCTGTCAGCAGCCTCTCAGGTTTTCACAGAATGGTGGTGGTAGTGGCCTTCTTCAGAAGGCAAGGTGTCCGAGTTTACCTGTACCCCGACAACTGGCTGATCAAGTGCCGTTCAGAGGCTCAACTGAAGAACAGCATCAGCCTGGTCCAAGCCACCTTCCGTGCACTGGGCCCGTTGTTAAACGAGCAAAAGTCGACTCTCATTCCCATCCAGAGAATAGCGTTTATCCAAGCAGTACTAGACTCGACCCAGGCCAGAGCCTTCCTTCCAGAAGCTCGATTCCAGACAATATCGGCTCTGATATCCAAGGTTAAGGCCCACCCCATAACGACAGCCCCATTTTCCCTCAAACTTTTGGGACACATGGCTGTGTGCACTTACATGGTACGGCACACAAGGCCACACCTCAGACACCCTGCATGCTTGGTTGGCCCAGTGCTTACAGTTCCTGCCCCAGTCCTCGTCTCCCTTGACTGGTGAAGGATCCCCGATCGGTGGCTGCAGGCCTTTCCTTCTTACAAACCCCTCCCCCTGGCCTTCAGTATCTTTCATTTCAGATGCATCCGATCTAGGTTGGGGAGCTCACCTCAGGACTCAGGGCCTGTGGTTCCTGGAAGAGCTCTCCTTACGCATAAATGTCAGAGAGCTCAGAGTGGTCCACTTAGCTTGCCAAGTTTTCCTTTCCCAGATCACGGACAAAGTTGTGCGAGTGCTTATGGACAATATGGCAGCCATGTTTTACATCAACAGAGAGGGAGGAGCACGCTTCTTTACCCTGTGCCAGGAGGCCATTGATCTGTGGGACTTCTGTATGAAACACTCAGTTCACCTCCAAGGCTTGCCATCTTCCAGGAGCCTGGAATACCCTCGCAGATCACGTCAGCAGGTCTTTTTCCTCTCATCATGAATGGTCCCTTCACCCAGAGGTGACAAGATCCATCTTCCAGAGGTGGAGGTCTCCCCAGGTAGACCTGTTTGCAACCAGGCAGAACAAAAAATGTCAGCAGTTTTTCTCATTACTGATCACAGCCCAGGTTCTCAGATGCCTTCCTGCTTCTATGGACAGAGGTCCTATTCTATGTGTTTCCTCCACTTCTAGTACACAAGGTCCTTCTAAAAGTCAAGCGAGAAAAGGCAAGGATTATCCTTATAGCTCCTGTGTGGCTGCGACAACATTGGTTCAGCATGCTGCTGGACCTGTCAGTAGCACCGCTGCTGTTGCTCCCACCCCACCTGGATCTGATCTCACAAGACCATGGCGGTTTACTCCACCCAAACCTGAGGGCCCTTCACCTGACCACGTGGATGCTACATGGTTGAACCCAGAGGAATAGGCCTGTTCAGAGCAAGTTCGCCAGATCTTGCTAGGTACTGTCCACTAGAGCTACTTACCTAGCCAAATGGAAGCGTTTCTTGGTGTGGTCTTCTCAACGAGGTCTCTCGCCGACTCAATCATCCCTCCAGCTGTGCTGGAATACCTGCTCCATCTTAAGCAACAGGGTCTGGCCCTCACATCTATCAAGGTACATCTAGTGGCAATCTGTCTTCCACCCTTCGGTGGATGGTAGGTCGGTCTTCTCGCATGAGATGTCCATTCACTTCCTTAAAGGGGTAGAGAGACTTTACCCTCAAATGTGTGAACCGATTCTACTGTGGGTCTTAATCTGGTCCTATCCAGACTCACTAGCCCTCCTTTCGAGCTGCTAGCATCATACCCTCTGTCGTATTTCTCTGGAAGGTTGCCTTCCTTGTAGCAATTACCTCAGCCAGAAGGGTCTCAGAAACTAGGGCCCTTATCTCAGAAACACTGTATGCAATGTTATTTAAGAACAAGGTTCAACTGCGCCCCCACCCAGCAACTTCCAAAGGTGGTCGTGCAGCTTCATAGTAACCAGGCTATTTTCCTGCCAGTTTTCTTCCCGAAACCACAGAGGAATGCAGGGAGCGGCGTTAGAAGTGTCCTGGCCTTCTACATTGAGAGGAGCAAGCCATTCAGTGAATTCACACAGCTCTTCTTGGCAATAGCGGACAGGATGAATGGCCTACCGGTTTCAGCCCAGAGAATCTCATCCTGGATTACCTCCTTTATTCATACATGCTACGAGCAGGCAGGCGTACCACCTCCTGCCATCTTGACCGCCCATTCGACCAGAGCTCAAGCTTCATCAGTGGCATTTCTGGCCCAGGTCCCAATCTGAGACATCTGCAGGGCTGCGACATGGTCGTCATTGCATACCTTCTCTTCCCACTACGCCATCCCACAGCAGGCTAGAGACAATGCCAAGTTCAAAAGAGCAGTGCTGCAATCCGCATGTCCATGTACTCTGAGCCCACCTCCTTTGTTACCACTTGAGTCACCTAACATGGAATGGACATGAGCAAGCACTTGAAGAAGAAAAGACCAGTAACTAACCTTTCCGTAACTGTTGTTTTTCGAGATGTCTATTCCACGACCCCCAGCGTCCTGCCACTCTATCAGAGTTATCTGGCAAGAAGGAATTGAGAGGGTGCGGGGCCGGCCTTGCCCCTTATAATAGCGCATGAATGTGCTGCACCAGAGGGTGCTAAAGCCAGCCCTATGGATACCACGGAGAGAGAAATCTCTGGCAACTGTGCACATGACATGCGCACAACTAACGTGGAATGGACATGAGCAACCCATCTCGAAGAACAGCAGTTACAGAAAGATAAGCAACCGTTTTTTCTTCTGACTAGAGAAATTTATTTCAACCAAAGTTCTTCCCAGCATTTTCAGCCAAGCCTGGCTGAGAACCCTTTTTCATTAAGCAAATCCCACTGTCAGTTTCCTTCCTTGGTGAAGGATTCCAGGGTGCCTCTCTGCTCCCCCAATTACATAAGAACATATCTTTGATGTTTACCCGAAATAGGGTTACCCCTGCTGTTTATTTCCTTCTCAAATCTCTGCCAGCTCTTCGTTAACATTTGACTTAGAATGCTAATACATTTCTACTATATGACATACAATACACAGTGATCCACCATGGAGACAAGTGTCTCCCACTCCCTGCCTGTAGAAGTTTGTCTCCAGATACACTGTTCTTGAGTGACCTGTCTTAACTCTGAGAACATAATTTTTAGAATATATACATAACTCTTCATGTGTGTTCTGTGTACACATTTCACAATGATTGATTACTAGTATGACACAAGCTTTCATTAGAGACCGTACATGATATTCTTTAGTGAACCCATGGGATCCTTGTATCCCTATGTACCTCTGTGCCTTCTGTAAGTTGGCATCAAGAGATCCTTGGATCACAGCAGTTCTTAAGTTTCTTAGCTGTGCTGCAGTGCTACTGTTGAAGTACCAAATTGGCACCGACTTTCTTGACTGAGAACCTTTTTTTAACTGCAAGGAGAGTGTCACTGCCTACATGACCCCAACAGATCACAGGGGATTCTATTTAAATTGTGAATGTGCTGCATCATAGATAAAATGGAGGGCACAGGACACATGTTTCTTAAGAATGATTTGTAGCCATATGTTTGTAAATTACACAGTTCTGACCCAAATTAAAAAGTAAACCATAACTTTGAATTTCTTGATGGTAATTTTAAAATATTTTGGTACTTAATATTTGGTATCATCAATTCTCTCCAAGCCATTTTATTTCCTAATTTCAGTTCTGTTTAGCAAACTTTATGGTATGAAAATGCTAACTGGAAGATGGATAAAGTAGTGTGCTTACCTTCATGTCTTTCAGGTGGCAGAACGAGCACTATACTACTGGAATAATGAGTACATTATGAGTTTAATCAGTGACAATGCAGCAAAGATTTTGCCCATCATGTTTCCATCATTGTACCGAAATTCAAAGACACATTGGAACAAGTAAGAGACTCTTGTACAAATAATATATTGGTTAATATGTTTAAAGGACTTTCTAAATGTTAATGTTACTTATCTAACAGTACTGAACTTTAGTTTCAAACAATTAGGGTTAAAATGCCTTGTGTTTGTGAATTACCTGTTGTAGCTACAGTATAATCATGGTTTCAGAGTAGCAGCCGTGTTAGTCTGTATCCGCAAAAAGAACAGGAGTACTTGTGGCACTGTAGAGACTAACAAATTTATTTGAGCATAAGCTTTCGTGGGCTACAGCCCACTTCATCAGATGCATCATGCGTATTCACAATATTTCTACCAAGACCTTAACAATGTGAAAGGAGATGAGTGAGGGCAAATGTCAGATCACCTATCAGAGGGCCCAGGAAATGCATTTGAGAGGGTGGACTCTTTCCTGTAAAAATATGTTTTAGTGCAGCTTTTCTCCTACACCATATTTTATTTTGGATTATTTATAGAGAGTAAATTAAATGTGTATTGCATAGTAGTTTAGTGGTTACTAAAGACAAATTTTGATGGTTGACGTCTAAACTTTGTTGACCCATATTTTTGATAATCATTTGACTATATCCATATTAAAATCATCTTATTCTTTCTTTTTTCTTCTTCCTTTTCTCAGCATTTGTCTCCTGTTTTCTTTCTCTGTCTACATATCGCCTTTGTTTTTCCCTTTCCATCCACACAATAGTGTAATACTCAAGCATGAAAGTACTCCTAGTCAGCTCTATCCTGCAGCTACTCCAGCTGCAAAACAGTTTTGTTTGAGCTAGTGTGCAAGAGCTGGTGGTGTGATTGTTCCATAGCTCATTGCTGTGGAGTGAGGACTACTGATTGGTTGGCCTACAGTAATGCCTGATGAATCTCCCACTAACTTCAGTGTATACTGAGGGAAGTGTGTGCAATAACTGGATACAGGTAATCCATTGATATACTGATTTTAAAAATATTATCTGGATTACTTTTAAAAGAACAACCGTAATCCTAAAAAAAAGATTTGTGTGGTGAATAGTAAATATGGGTTACTTTCAGTTGTTTTTCTCACTTTTTATGGCCATCCATTCATTCTGTCCTGAGCATGAGTGAAGTCGTGAAATCCAGTACACCCCCACGCTCACTGTGCAACCAACATGAATAATGCAAATTAACGATGTAACTGATTTCTTTTCTGATCTGGTGATCAGTAATTTATAATAGATTATTTCTGTAGAGTAAACTTTTACTTCCCTGGCAGTGTGCGCTATATAATGCAGGTGAAGATTATTTGTTGTTGTTTTTCATGCTGTTTCTAATCTGTTTGCTTATATACTCTCGGGGGAATTCTGCACACATTTTAAAATTCTGCATATTTTATTTGTCAAAATAACACAATATAATCACTCCAGTTTCAATTATTTTTGGTAATTTATTTAAAAATACCTGTCTCCCCCCCCCCCCCCAGAGCCCAGCTGCAGGGCACCCCCCGGCCCAGACACCAGCACCCCCCTCCTACCAGAGCTCAGCCACCAGCACCCCTAGAGCCTTTACTCCCCCCTGATTCTTTACTGTCCTGCCAGGGGACGTTGTGTGGTGCAGCCCTCCCCTTCCTTACCCTTTGCCTGGAGAATGAGGATCAAGTAGAGCATGAAGCCTCTAGCCAGCCATGCTGGGCGCGTCGCTCACTGCAAGCTGGGCTCTGCAGAGTCCAGCGGCCCCTAGTGGCAGCCAGCAGCTCTGCAGCCCCAATTCTGCGGGGGCGGAACAGGGAATTCTGCGAAATTCTGCATTGCACAGTGGCGCAGAATTCCCCTAGGAGTAGTTTAATACTAGCTTTAAAGACCCCTATTATTATTGTGATTCAGTATTTTATATATTTCTACCATATGTGTATAGCTGTGATTATGCTTTCAGAATAAATTTTACATTATGCAGACTCCTCTATATCAGTATAGAAATATTTACAGAATTTCAGTCAGTTGACAGTATAAATGTATCACCTGCTGAGGTCTATATTACGGTTTTAATTTTTTCTAATAGTTCTATTTTGATTAAAGTTGTATCAACTTTTAAATTTCTAAAGCAACCGTATAATGATGCACAATATTATATAAAGGAGAATTAGAACTTCCGAAGAACATTTTTCATTAACAAGTGGGAAATACTGCTGTAGAGTAAGTAAACTGTATATGAAGAACATTTAATGATTTAGAATTTGTATTAGCCATACGGTAGCTAAAAAGAAACTTCCATTAACTAGTTTTGTCTTTATGTATTCTAAAATAATGTAATTTTCTAGTTTTATAAGTTATTGGCTACTGTTGAGCAGAGCAAAGTTTAAAGTACTGTGAGTTTCAACCCGAAGTTTTACTTCTAGGACAATACAT
Organism: Terrapene triunguis; assembly: GCF_002925995.2. Taxonomy (NCBI): domain Eukaryota; kingdom Metazoa; phylum Chordata; order Testudines; family Emydidae; genus Terrapene; species Terrapene triunguis. The sequence goes on from NW_020664447.1 coordinate 80,268,123, forward strand.
GGCTTGATATACAATGCTCTGAAACTCTTCATGGAGATGAACCAAAAACTGTTTGACGACTGCACACAACAATTTAAAGCAGAAAAACTGAAGTAAGTTTCATATTAACATTTCAGCTTATTCTACAATAACCTGTTCAGAGAATTTTCATTGTTTACTTTGAAAAGTTACTCTCGCTTTAAAAAAAAAGTTGTGCCCGTTTTATTCAGCCCAAAAATCTGAAAATTCACATGGTGAGATTCTTTTCCTTCTCAGCATGCAATAACTGTGAAATGTATTTTAAAATACAAGTGTTTAAAATAATAGTTCAAACCTAATACTGCTGCTGGCAGCCATCTTTCTGCAAAATCATTGTTGTGACACCACCAGTCTCAAAGTCCAACAGAAGAGAATGATAACTAATTTACATCCTGCTTTTATTTTAGATGCATTATTTGCCATCTGTCCCCCACATCCCCACCCCAATACTTTTCAGAATCCTCCAGCATTGTTTTGTAGAGTGTGTGCCTGTGCATTTATGTACAGGGCATTATTGTATTTTGTCATAAATGCAATGATGAATGCAATATGTTTGTATTAATGCTATGTTGTAGCATATTCCTCACAACCATATGTAAAGTGAACTATTTAATTTTGCTTAATTTCATCTTTAACCTAGGTACAAATTTATTGTTGATAAATAGGAAGGAAGTGTTTGGGGGGAGGGATAGCTCAGTGGTTTGAGCATTGGCCTGCTAAACCCAGGGTTGTGAGTTCAATCCTTGAGGGGGCCATTTAGGGATCTGGGGCAAAAAAATTGGTCCTGCTAGTGAAGGCAGGGGACTGGACTTGATGACCTTTCAAGGTCCCTTCCAGTTCTATGAAATAAGTATATCTCCATATATTATTTATTATAAGTATAGTATGGTCAGGTGAACAGAGCAGGGGATTGGAAGCTTGAACTTTTCTGGTTTTTATTCCTGTCAGGGTTCCGTCCCCACTCTGAACTATAGGGTACAGATGTGGGGACCCGCATGAAAGACCCCCTAAGCTTATTTCTACCAGCTTAGGTTAAAAGGTATGCTGCCACCACCAAGCAAGTTAAACAAACATTTAGGGAGAGCCACTTGGAGCTCTGCCTTTCCCCAAATATCTCCCAAGTCCCTACCCCACCTTTCCTGGGCAGGCTGAGAATAATCCCCCCCCAATCCCCTACACCCCTTTTTCTGGGAAGGCTTGAGAATAATATCCTAACCAATTGGTTACGAAGTGATCAAAGACCCAACCCATGGGTCTTTGGACAATGGGAAAAATCAGTCAGGTTCTTAAAAGAAGGATTTATTAAAAAGAAAAGGTAAAAGATCTCTGTAAAATCAGGATGGAAAATAACTTTACAAGGTAATCAGATTTAAAGAGCCCAGAGGGAACCCCCTCTAGCCTTAGGTTCAAAGTTACAGCAAACAGAGATAAACCCTCTAGCAAAGGAACAGTCACAAGTTGAGAAAACAAAGAGAAATTAATACGTCTTGCCTGGCTATTACTTACAAATTGAAATATGAGAGACTTGTTCAGAAAGATTTGGAGAACATGGGTTGATGTCCGGTCCCTCTTAGTCCCAAGAGCAAACACCCATCAAAACAAAGAGCACAAAAACAAAAGCCTTCCCCCCTCCCCCCCCAAGATTTGAAAGTATCTTGTCCCCTTATTGGTCCTTTGGGTCAGGTGTCAGCCAGGTTACATGAGCTTCTTAACCCTTTATAGGTAAAAGGATTTTGGTGCCTCTGGCCAGGAGGGATTTTATAGTATTGTATATAGGAGGGTTGTACCCTTCCCTTTCTAGTTATGACAGTTCCCAAATGTGCAACTGACTTGTATGGTCTTTGAGTCACATAATTTCTCTGTGCTTCCTCTTCCCCATAGGTATAATAAGTCTAAGCATGTTCACAGGGGTGGTTTGAGGCGTAAATATTTGCTTGTAAAGTGTTTCAGATCCTGATTAAAGGAACTGTAGAAATGAAAACTATTGGTGGTTCTTTTTTCAGAGTAGCAGCCGTGTTAGTCTGTATCCGCAAAAAGAACAGGAGTACTTGTGGCACCTTAGAGACTAACAAATTTATTAGAGCATAAGCTTTCGTGGGCTACAACCCACTTCTTCGGATGCATATAGAGTGAAACGTTTCAGCATAGGAATATTTGGGGGGTTGAGCAGATCTTGGTTAGAATCATGTTTTTAGTTTCAAAGTGAAATATCATGATTTCTTCCTGTAGCAGTCCTTAAGGGCTTAACAACACATAGTTTTGTTCTGCTTTAACTATATTTGTTTGAAATCAATGCAATCCCTCCCCTCCACCCCGAACTAGTGTGGCCTCAGTTATACTAGGGTATAGGTACTTATGCTGGTATATAGGTTATTCCTGTAAATTTAAGTGAAAGTGAGCTAGAATATGTAGTGTGAGACAAATTTTAAAAGTATTTTGGCAAAAGGATGAAAAAAATGTATACATAATAGAAAGAAGCAAAAAAGACAAATAGGACTGAGTTTTTGGTGTACTATTTTTCTAGTAAAAACAATTCTACTTATTTTTTATATTAGAAAATAAAGTCTTGATTCTTTTTTTTTTTTTCTTGAGTGCAGCAGAGTCCAGACAAGAAACTGAATCCTGAGCAAGTGAAGGAGTGATTTTTGCTCATGAATTAAAATTCATTTGAGGAGGGAGGTGTTGATTTAACACAACCACGTGAGAGGACACACTCTTAAATATTTAGAACTCCTACTCTACCATCTGAATGCTGAGAGAGCTCCCACTGCATGTTGAAACCCTGGCCCCACTAAAGTCAGTTGAAGTGTTGCCATTGATTTCAGCAGAGCCAGGATTTCACACCAGTTCTCTGGCCAAGGAGTTAGTCAGCTAAAAAGAGGAATAAGGCTTAATCCTAATTTTTCTGAGGTGGAAGAGAAGCTGGAAAAAAAATTTCCCTTTCTTTTTAATGGTCATTTTGGCCTTTTTTACTCCACAAGGAAGCCATAAGGGCACAAGCTCATTCCCCTCCCTACACACTTTGCAAATCACCTTTGAATGTACATCTCTCAAACAAATTTAGACAATAACTAGACCCTTTCCCTTGATTTGTTTTCCTCAAGTATTTCACCATTAATGAAGCATTATTCAATTTCAAAATAGTTTTTTATCGATGTCATTATTTTACTTAAATTTAAATAAACTGCAATCAGAACAGTGGAAATAAACAATGTCCTTTATTGTTAATTATAAAGGTAGAATCCAAAAGTATTTCAGACTATACACCAGTCTAAATGCAGAAGATTTTTTTTGCTGTAATCATGTATTTTTTAGCAACATATTGTGCACAAGGTGAGAATGCCAGTCAGCTTATTTTTGTAATAAAGTGTCCTTATTTTCTCGAGACAATTGTCACTCTTTTGTTTTAATGTTGCCCTGGAATCACAACTAGCGGTGCGGTATGGTTTAGATATGTATATGGGCAAACTGTCCATCAAAAATTGGTAGAAGATGCATCTAAACAGATGAAATAACCAATTAGTCACTATTCTGTTAAAGAATAGTATGTGAGTTGTAACTTATAAATTCACCGAGTTTCTGTTACCTCTGTTTTTTAATTTTCTTTTTGCAGAGAGAAGCTAAAATCGAAGGAAAGAGAAGAAGCATGGGTTAAAATAGAAAATCTAGCCAAATCAAATCCCCAGGTATTTAGAAAAGATTAACATATTCATGTTAAAAATTCTAGGGTTTTGTTAAATATCAGTGGGGTAACAGATACATGACTGATCCTGGAAATAAAACCGTTTCACTAATATTGTATATGAAAAATCTGCAATAAAAATGCTTTTAAAATTTGTAACCTTTCTCTTGTGCAAGTACTTATTTTGCAAACAAGGGTTTCAGACAAGACTGGTCTGAAGTACCTTTTCCTTTCTTCCTTTATAAGACATATCTATAGAATTGTGATCTGAAAAGTGATTGTTCAGAATTGCATAAACAGAGATTATAATACTGGTTTCTCTTGAAAAACCTCAATGTAAACAAAAGCCTAAATTAGAAGAGGGATGTTGGGAATTGGAGTGTTTTCTACTAAAAGTAGAACTTCTGTCTAGCTGGGACCTGTGACCTGTCAGATTGTTTTACTCTGCCGTGCCCAGTGAATTAAAGCAATGGTGCATGTCCCTGTCTGTTGTATCCACCTGGCGTCTGGATTGTGTAATGGACTGTTCGTGGGTGAACATGCACATCAAAACCAGCTCCTAGCTAAAAGGAAAACCACCTTGTTCTTAAGCAGATGTAGTTTCGATAGCCAGCTGCAAGGGCAGGTTTTTCTGAAAGAACAAAAACATTTTAGAGTGAACAAGCTATTCTGATTTATTCTTGTTCTATTGCTTTTGGTGTTCCTGTGCTGCTATTTGTTCCTTTAAGTGTCAAATTTCTGGATTTCAATCATGTCAAGGTTTGCTATTGGCAAAAAAGGAAACCTTTACCTATAAAGTTCTTACAACCCAAAAGATTCCTGGCTGAGTACAACTGTTGGGGGATCCAATGGCTGCACTGGTGTGATCTTGGTATCAGTTTAATGAATAGTAAAGAATGCAGCTATCTTTTTCTAACCAAAAGATATTTTAGAAATTTTTTCTCTCATTGACTTTTCTGGGGGGATTATGGGGGAATCCTTTCTAAAGTGGTCATAGAAAATATGTAGCAATTAAAATTGGACAGTTTATCAGTAGGTCAGCTGAGTGAGAGCTTAAGTGCCTTGTAACTTTATAAAGAACCATGTATGTGAAAGCAGAGAAATTTAAAACTTTGTGCAACAAAACATGCTCTATTTAGATAAACAGATACATTTTTGTGTGTACTTTTTGATTAGTGCCATAGACAAATTTGATTAACCTTTGCCAGTAATTTTAACCTTACTAAAAAGGCACCGTTACAAAAGTGTTGAATGAAGAGTACGCTTGTTCAAAATATGTTCCTACTTATTCTCACAAATGATAAACAGTTGTGCCTTGCTAAAAAACCACTGTGACTTATTCAGACTGATATAGTAAAATAATGTAATTGTGCAAATGTGAACCTTTTTCTATTGTTCAAAAATCATTCTGTGTAACTATGTACGTTTTCTAAAACTGATTAGCATAACCTATGTATACAATACTTTACATAGTCTGTTTGAATGACAAAATTAATATAACCAGCAAGTTAAATTTAAAAACAAAAATTAATTTTGACACTTAAGCCCTCAGCCACATGAAGAATCTATATACAGCATATCTGTGCGTGCTCTTCGTGCTTTTTTTGACAGATGACCAAAATTTCTTTCAGAATTTATATCTAGTTATCTGTCTTCTAGTATTTGTTTTTATATTCCTAATTTTTTAATTTATACTTATTGTTGAAAGGTATTTCTAATTCTGCACCCTATGTAAAAATAAAAAAGTGTAAGGTATTTTAATTATAGTGACTTAAAATAATTAACTTTTTGTACTTAATTTTCTTCATTTTTCTACTTTGTATTATGTGTGAAATCAGATACGTCTATTAAGTTACCATTACATTCAGTTACTAAAATAATTGTGGAAAAATCTTAATGGGTTTTAAAATGGTCTGTGTATGTGACACACAGCAATTTTTTCTTTGTTGGTCTTAACAGTACTAATAGATCATTTGATCTAAGATAAAAATTGTAATTGCCAGGATCTCTGCAAACTAGTGCTCTATGTTAGTTTAGGTTCTGTAAAGTTTAATTTGACAGGTCTTTTTTATTCAGCAAAGGTACTGTATGTTCCTATTTTATATTTCTAAAAGAGAAGTACTTACATTTTTCATTGTATTGTGAAAGCATATCATAGGAAAACGCGGTCTTTTTGAATATTGGGTTTTGTCTTTACAAATACAGACTTGCTCCTGCAACCAAAACCAGTACATATTTCTGTTTTTATATCGATCAGAAAACGTTTGATAGTGTCTCTAATACAATTTATATTAAATATTTAGCAGAATAGAGATTGAGCATTGGCAATTTAGAATTTTATTCTTCCACCTTTAAAACTCAGATTCATACATGTTCCTGGTATAATTTTGCTCCTTTTACTTTAATTGTATATTTAAATATTGTATTTCTGCCAGAACCAAAGTAATGGAGACTCAGTTTTTATTTTTCCATCATACTTCAGTTCTGGGAGCATAATTAATTTAATTCTTGATGCATTAAAATAAATTATACAGAAGCTAGTCTAAAATTAAGTCTTGCCAATTAAATGCTCTGATTTACTCTTAATAGCCAGTTATCATTGCTAACAATGATTCTATTTTAACAATTTGCATTTTATTAGTACCCAACATATAGTGACACCAGTGTGCTGAACAGTCCTGTTGCAATGGAAACAGATGGGCCTTTAATTGAAGATTTACAGATGCTGAAAAAGACAGTGAAAGAGGAGGCGTGTCAGGTAAAACCATATGAAAAAATTAAACTTGTTCTCTACAAACTTAATTTACAAATCTGTAAATAGTAACCAGTCAAACTAAAGAGAGCAGTTACCTTTTCTAAAAACAGCAGTACCCATTAACCCTAGAAATCATCTTCAGTAGTATTTTCATAATATTTTAACCATGGTATCCTACACTAATCAAAAGATGCTACTTTAAAACAAAAAATACAATAGTAGCCAGAAATAAAAATTCTAACTGTAATGCCTGCTTTCTACTGTATGTTTTGTGATTTCTTCTACAAAAACATTTTTATTTCTGTTCATGTCATAGTGCGGACAATGAGTATAGGGATGGCTAGGGTGTGTCAAGTTCTTTTCTGTATACCTCAACTTTTTTGCACGAAGGAGAGGTTGTAAGAAATATAGTCAGACTTAGTCATTACCAAAGTACTTGTATTATCCTCCTTCTATAAAATACACTCCCTTAAATTTGTTCATATCACTGAGGATAAATGTAATCTTTTGCTGCTTTTGCCAACTCTAATGTTGGCAATCTGGCTAATTATCTACTTGTGTCCGATTTCACATTTTTGCAGAAAATTGTTTCAGGGTAACTGGCAGTTTCTTGATTCCTGAGTCTGTCTATAGATGTGGATATGGGATAGAAATTGCTCTAGTTGTGATATCCTACCAATAGATGAAAATATATTGCCTGTGCTAATTCTTTTACATCTGTCAGTTGGCTGTGAGATTTTGTTGAACCTACTGGTGAGGGTGGATGGATCTGATTTTGTGGGGTCACCTCTTGTGTATAGTGTATATTTGAGCCTGCTAGGAAACGTCATGAGGAGACATGAGCCTTAGTGCGTTCAGTTTCATAGGACTTCCACCAGGCAAGCTAATTCAAACAGCCTTCAAGGAACAAGGCTTGCTGTGCTGTAAATCTTATGACCCCCTTCATAGGCATGTGTAAGGCTACGTCTTCACTACCCGCCGATCCGGCGGGTAGCAATCGGTCTATCGGGGATCGACTTACCGCGTCTAGTGAAGACGCGGTAAAATCGATCCCTGATCGCTCTGCCGTCGACTCCGGAAATCCACCTCGGCAAGAGGCGGCAGCGGAGTCGGCGGCAGCGGTCGACTTTCCCGCGTCCTCACTGCCAGGTAAGCCGACCTAAAATACGCAACTTCAGCTACGGTATTCACGTAGCTGAAGTTGCGTATCTTAGGTCGGACTCCGGCTGTAGTGTAGACCCAGCCTAAGGCATTACACACAGCAGAAAAGTTGTTTTTCCATTGTGTAGGCAGGCATGTCAAAGACAGGGCTAGGCAGGGGGATGCCTCAATCCCCTCTGCACTGTGGAGCAGGGTTCCATGATTTATTTTCATTCTGGTTGCACCTAGAAACCCCAGGCAGGATTGGAGATCTGTTGTGCTCTGGAAAAAAAAAACCACCAGAAGTCAAACATTTTTTTATTTCTTCGTAACAGAGTAAACAAAACTCTTAGGTGTGGAATGGAATTCAGGATGTGGAGAGAGGCAATAAAACTGTGAAGGCATGCTGAGGATCAGAACCTGGGAACTAGGCTGGGCAACAGAGCTGGAGGGGGTGGGTAACGGTAGCTGCTTTTATGCTTCTCTCCTGCCCCCTTTTAAGTACAGGATGTGGGGGGTTGCAGGCAAAGTTGCCAGACAAGTGATGGTCAGTCTGCTACAGAAGACATTTCTCCATCTGACAAAGCTCCTATGGCTTACCAGAGGGGAGGCCTGATCTGATTAATCTTACCACGTCTGCCAACTTGGACTATTGCTATAGACCTTTAACATGTCTGAGAAGAGTTGGAGTGTGGCATAGAGGCAATTGAGCTGATGGGCTGCCAAGTGCTTTTTTGAGAACCAGGAAAGCAGTCAAATCAATAGGACTAGTGAGCCATGGAGAGAAGATAAAGAAGGCTGGGGAGTGAATCTGGGTGACAGAGCCAGGGAGGAGGTGGTGTAAAGCAGAAGAAAGGTATTCATTAGTTAGTGTCGGAACAGCTTTCTTAAAAAGAGACTTAACAGATTTTTTTTTTTTTAATTAGTAAAATATAAAAGTTTATCACTGGGAGATACTAACTAGGCAAGGAAGCTATAGAAGTGAAAATGTGAAAAGTAATCACTGATATGGAATGATTCATTGAATTATTTAATTTTCATTCCTTATGTGTAAAGGCAAGTAAAGCAAAAAAGGATTAAAACTGTTAACGTGAGGCATTTTCTTTTCTTGCTCCAAACTCTGGTGGTATAGAATACATTTTTAGTTATTTATTCAAAGCCTAGGACAACTTTCATTTGGGTGTTTTGTTTTTTGTTTTTATTTTTTCCTGTTATGCTGAGAGAGAAAACCAGACCTCCACACTTTCAGAACTAAATGCAAACTCACTTTTTTTTCCATTTATATACACACACATACACTCTTTCTAATACACCCCCTCGTTCTAACACACACAAAATCCTGTAAACTAATGGAGCTATTGCTCCTGCAGGATAGGAAGGAAGGAACATTTGTTTCTCTATGTTTAAATATTTGGGACAAACCCCTACTATGGTGATGGGGGCTATATATGTACTTGGTAACAATTTATATGGTATATATTGGTGCAATAGAATAACTGTTACTACTGTAATGATTTTAAAATAGTTGCCTTCTCATTGGAGTTTAGAACAGACTGGGATGGTCTTGGGGTTACGCCCCTGGACTGGGACTCAGAAGATCTCATGATGGAAGGCAACCTAGTTGGGAATTATTTTCTGACTGACATAGAGGAAGAGCATCATTCTTCACAGTTGGAAGTTCAAGACAGGCTGTGATAGTAGAGTATTTGATCTATTGAAATATAGAGAGATGTGTATGTGCAACTGAGAGATCTGTTCAGTGACTTTCTTATGGGATGTGAAGGTGACAAAAGTCCTAAGACATGTAGACAGGCTTCTAGGGAGTGCTGGGGAGCAGTCTATGGTTATGGTACATATTAGTACCAGTAACCTAGGGAGGTCTTGGAAGCTAAATTTAGATTGCTAAGAAGAAAGCTTTAGGTCTAGAGCTTCTGTGATAGCTTTCTCTGAAATGATTCCCTTTCCATGTGTGAAGCCAGGGGAACTTCAGTCTCAATATATGGATTACTCCTGGGGGGATTCTGCGGGACTGCGCGCCTGCAGAAAACGGGCGCTCTTCTCTCCCCCCCCCCCCCCCCCCCCCCCCCCGATACCCCCCCCCCCCCCAGGGGGGGGGGGGGAGACCATGTACAGTTTTGGGAGGGAGGTGAGGCGTGGGGGAGGCACATGGGGTTACGATCCACTGCCCCCGCCCCAATTTCTGCAAATGCAGATCTAACCAGCTCGGAGGCTGCCTCAGGAACCACTGACTCTGCAACTGAATGCAGCCTCCTGAGTCCTAGTGCCAGTTGTGCTCCCCTTTTGTGTGCTGGGAGCCTTCCTATTTTCTGTGGATCAGTGAGTGCCCACGGTGGGGCGGGGTAGGGGGAAGAGGCAGTGGGGAAGGAAGCGGGTGGAATAGGGCAGGGGGAGGGGAATGAGGGGAGGGTAATGGAGAAGAAAAGGGGATAGGGGAATTGCGGTGGAAAGCAGGATATGGCATCCCCTCGGCAGCAGCTGGGGCTCCCCTGTTAAGCAGGCCCATTGAACCCTCATCCTGAAGAGCCCTACCCCCCACACCTGGACCCTTCCAACAAGCCTGCCACCCCACTGAGCCCCAACCAGCTGCAGTGGACCCCCACCCCATCAAGCCCCACCCCCTCAGCACCCAGACCCTCCCACTGAGCCCCCACACCGAGACCCCCATCTCCCCACACCCATACCCCTCCTCTGAGCCCAACCACCATCACCTGGATCCCCTGCAGAATCCCATTGCCCCTGCATCCGGAACCCCCCAACAAGCCCCTCTGCATTCAGATCTTCCACTGAGCTGCCCACACCCAGATTGCCCCCACACAAAAATCTCTCACCCCACTCCTGGATCCTGCTGGGCTGAGCCTGCCCAGCCATCCTGGTGTGTCTGGCACAGAGGAGCAGGGCCCTGGAGTGTTTCTGGGGCAGACCCAGCCCTTGCACTGTGTCAAGTGCAGCCTCACTGCCGAGTCCCTGTACTGGGGGAGGTGGGGGCTTCCGGGTGATCTCCCACCTCAATGCAGCCAGTGGCCTGTGCTCCCCATTGTCATGCTGGAGCCACATTTCGAATTGGGGTTAGTGTGGCCGCAATTCGATGGTATTGGCCTCCGGGAGCTATCCCACAGTGCACCATTGTGACCGCTCTGGACAGCAATCTGAACTCGGATGCACTGGCCAGGTAGACAGGAAAAGCCCCGCGAACATTTGAATTTCATTTCCTGTTTGCCCAGCGTGGAGAGCACAGGTGACCACAGATAGCTCATCAGCACAGGTAACCATGCAGGCCGATAATCGAAAAAGAGCACCAGCATGGATCGTACGGGAGGTTCCGGATCTGATTGCTATATGGGGAGAGGATTCAGTGCTAGCAGAACTTGGTTCGAAAAGACGAAATGCCAAAACTTTTGAAAAAATCTCCAAGGGCATGATGGAGAGAGGCCACAATAGGGACTCAGATTAGTGCCGCGTGAAAGTCAAGGAGCTCAGACAAGCCTATCAAAAAACAAAGGAGGCAAACGGTCGCTCCGGGTCAGAGCCGTGGACATGCCGCTTCTACGCCGAGCTGCATGCAGTTCTAGGGGGGGCTGCCACCACTACACCACCTCTGACCGTGGATTCCGAGGCGGGGATAATCTCATCAGCTACACCTGAGGATTCTGCGGACGGGGAAGAGGAGGAGGAGAGCACCCAGCACTCCGTTCTCCCCAACAGCCAGGATCTTTTTCTCAGCCTGACTGAAGTACCCTCCTAACCCTCCCAAGCCAGTATCCAAGACCACGACCCCATGGAAGGGACCTCAGGTGAGTTTACCTTTTAAAATATAAAACTTGTTTTAAAAGCAAGCGTTTTTTAATGATTACTTTGCCCTGAGGACTTGGGATGCATTCGCGGCCAGTACAGCTACTGGAAAAGTCTGTTAACATCTCTGGGGATGGAGCGGAAATCCTCCAGGGACATCTCCATGAAGCTCTCCTGGAGGTACTCCAAAAGCCTTGCCACAAGGTTTCTGGGCAGTGCAGCCTTATTCCGTCCTCCATGGTAGGACACTTGACCGCGCCATGCTTGCAGCAAGTAATCTGGTATCATTGCATGACAAAGCCTGGCAGCGTATGGTCCCGGTGTTTGCTGGCATTCAAGCAACATCTGTTCTTTATCTCGCTGTGTAATCCTCAGGAGAGTGATATCGCTCATGGTAACCTGGTTGAAATA